>NW_005187541.1:467312-479437 GCF_000239375.1 Pundamilia nyererei | reverse complement strand
CCCTTGCCAAACCGCCTGGTATCTGGGTTAAATGGAAATCTGCGACCCTAGAGGGGGCCTGAGGACTTTCTGGGGTGATAGCTCTGCTCTGTAACCCGGGAACAGAGAGACTCTCTGGGCCGGGAGGCTGACCCAAAGCCCTGGGGCTCAGGACCTGCATGAACCTGCTTTAATTATATTAGCTGCAGTATTTAGACCCCATGGCCTTGGCTTTCAAAAGCACTTTAAGTCAGGACAGTTTTCATCACCACCTGATTTGCAAAGCACTCCCACCGAGTGTTTTAGTTTGGCGCGCTAAGCTCCGTCATCATAACTATTTGTCGGACAAGGTCACGTCACATTAACCAGTGATGCACGCAGGCCTTTCCCCTATTTTTCATCCTTCTGTCACAGTTTCTTTTGTAGTGAGCCCTTCCTGAGTGACGGGCCCGGCCGGCACATATCTCAGCCAGACAGGCTGGGTGGTCAGGATCACACACATGTGAGACTAAGAGACACAGTTTGAATTAAAACACACACTTCCTGATATATTATCTGATGAAGCGGCGCTTGTCTTTGTTTCTCACTGATGGAGCGTTTTTGTGTTTCTGGGTCTCAGGCATTGCAGGTCAGGGAGCGGGTTGTTGGCTATAGACCCATTTGGTCACAGTGGGGGAAAAAAAAAAAGCTAAATGAATAATTAACAGTCACATGAAAGCATGAACGTGCAGTGCCTACACATGTAATGCTTCTCCGCATAGTACATTAGCATATCCCAAAGGAGCCGGGAGATGAAATTAGCGTTGTGTTCCACCTAATTGCTCAGCTCTGGCAAATTAACATGCCCTTATTCAACCTTGTGTTTGTGAAATGCAATTCATGCTGTTTGTTTCATGTTTAAATCAGCGTATTTACACATGAAAAGATTAACCATCTCTATTAATTTCACTAAATTCTGCATCCTCTGTTAGCTGCCTGCACACAGCACAGCCGTAATTTTTATTGACAGACGCAAATCAGCAGAAACACATTGAGCTGCAGAGACGCCGTACAACAGGCTCAAAGCACAACCGGCGACTTGTCTGCCTGCAGGAAAGTGGAAGCTGCTCTAATCAATGCTAGCATTTTTGCTAATGTTAATTGCTCGAGTAATTTACAAAGATATACTGTGTGCTGATAGCTGCTCTCGTACAGCAATTGAACTCACATTTCTTTCTTTTGGAGAACTCCTTTGCACAGCACAGTCGGATTAATAAATACTGTGCTTTTAGCTGAAGGCACTTCATTGTATTTATGGCTCCAGTGGCATTAAAACATTAAAACTAGATGTTAGTGGAAATGTTCTTTTAGACAGCTGACTCTGAATCAAGAAGCACTTTGGATCTCAGAGCAAACTAAAGTGAATAGAAGAGAGTGGCTCTTTTCCATCTTTGTGTCGAGTGAAGTTTTCTCGTTTTTCCCTGATGTATAAACTGGCAGTGGAGTCATGGAGTGGAAGGAAGTAGGTGTCAGTCATCTGTAATTTCACCATTGTTTTTAAATTTCCAGCTCCTAACACGTAACACACGATTCGTGCTTCTATTCTCATGTTATGCTAGATTGTTTTTGACTACCCTTCAAAGGGCGATGTGGCTTTTTCTGGATGGCTCATCATTATCTAATGATGTCCTCTGACGCTAATCTTTTTTTAATGTGTGCCTTTATTATTTATTATTTGTTCTAGACTGTTTTATAGTTATGGACAGACCTCTGTCATGGTGTTTGGCTGTTTTGAGAGTCCCCATAGACGAGATGTTAAAATGTCAAGCTCGGGCACTGATACAGATCACCTCATTAAGCAGTCCACATATTTGCCATAAAAGGGTTGAGGCTGGAGTCCACTCCAGAACATCTCCTGTGTGTTCTCCTCACACACACCTCTGACTTTACTGTCCAATAAAGGCTAAAAATGCCCAGAAAATACATAAAAATGTCAAACTTTATAGTAAATGCTACTGGTAGGTACAAAAATACTCTGGTTTCAATAGAGGTATCTTACATGACGTCATGTGCACATAGCTTGAGAGTTGTCCACCATACTGGATAATATAGTCACTGGTCGCCAGGGGAAAATCTATATTCCCCAACTGGTTAGTAAGTGGTTCCTGGACGTTGCTGGAGGTCACAAAGAAGGTGCTACACCAAACACATTATAGTGATTGCTTTGGTTGCTGGAAAGTTGTGTCTCAGCGCTCACCCAACCAATTTCAATGGTCTCCGTTTCCATGTGTGTCACGACTTTAACAATTTCGCTGCCGCTCAGACATTTGCTGGTGAGTGTTTGAATAGTACAGGCTTCTAGAGGGGCTTCTTCCCTTGACCATACATCATCATATGTCCTAACTGACAAAAAAGTTAACTTTTTTAAATAATTCACCTCATGTTCAACATTTCTATTATTAGGGGTGTGGCTCATTGACTGACAGGTCAGTGGCGATACAGGTGGCTGCAGTGGCAAGCTGTCTGCCAGGATTTATCTCAGCTAATTGGAGTCCTTGAACTGGACCTCTGGACTCATATTACTGACAATATGTATAAAATTCCCCACTCGGCCTGCAGACCGAGGACCTTCAAGCTCGGGTCCTGTACCAGAGGCCTGGGAGCTTGAGGGTCCTGTATTCTAAGGAGCTTGGAAAGAAAAGCGTCTGGACTCCTTTAGGGTGCTTGAAGACGTTTCACCTCTCATCCGAGAAGCTTCTTCAGTTCTAAGGTCATTTGACCCTATAACTGAAGAAGCTTTGGATCAGAGAAGCTTCAAGCAACTTAAAGAGGTCCAGAACTTTTTCTTTCCAAGCTCCTCAGACTACGATGACCTGGATAACTGAGAACCTTCACAGACATGAGGGTCCTGTATCTTTGGTGTTCCTAGGACTGCACTCGTCTGGACAGAGAACTCGGATGTAATTCCTTGGATCTGCTGGAACCAGTCACCCAGTTCGGGGGTCACTCCACCGATTGTTCCCATTACCATGGTGACCCTGTTGCCTTTAGCCTCCACATCTTCTCGAGTTCCTCTCTCAGGCCCTGGCATTTCTGGAGCTTCTTGTGTTCCTTCTTCCTGATTTGCTATAGCTTGGTATAGCTACATCTATAACTACACCCTTCTCGTTCCGCTTTTCCACCACTGCTATGTTTGGTTGATCTGGTTGGTATGTCTGGTTGAGTCCTCACCAGTTTATCCATCAGTATGTGGAAGTCCCTGTAGGATCTTAGCATGGTTATTTTATATATACACTAAAGGATGTGTAATTTGAACCTATGCCTACTGGAGTAACGGAGGCATCATGGTTATTATCTTTGGTTGTTCCTATGTTCAAGCCACTTGTTTACCTTAACATTCTTGTTACCCCATGATTAGCTGTTTTTCCCCAGGTGAAAGCCTGCAATTGTTATACAGTCTGTATAGTGTTGAGTGTATGTTTATTTGCATGAATTTTGCAGTTTGAAAGTGTGAAGTGAAATCAGTCACGAACACTGCATCTTTGATTTCATGAGTGAAATCGTAGAATATTTTTGTGGATTGATTAGTCACCATTTTAAAGCTAGCATGGCCGCATGTGTCGTGCTCGTGTGTCTCTAGGTTGGTGTCTGTGTCACTTTGCTCTGCAGTAACACAACACATCCTCACACTCCTCAGTAAATAGGCTCCAGCTGTCACTCCAAATGCTGGCTCTTTAAACAGAGCTGCTCACTTTGCCATCATCTCTCCTCTTCACTTATTGCTGCTACTTGTGCTGTCCCCAGCAGAGAGCGGCGGATTCACTCACATGCTCAATGAAATGCTGTCACCGCTGCATTCTCACTCATTTCCTGTGCAGAGGAACAGAAAACGTCTTCAGGACTTGTTTCCCTACAATGATATTTGCGTTTTTCTTTTCTGATGCACACACGCACTTACAGGTTAACACAGGATTGAAGGGAGGTAACAAGATAAAACTGGCTGGAGGCAAATAAACCAGTGCAGGTTAAACGGAGCCGTGGAGGAGCACACATCAAAGCAGAACACCTCTGGCCAAAGTAAACCCAAACATGGATCACATTCACACATGACCCGCAGCCCAAACATCTCACTCACTCCTACACATCAGAATCTAATACAGGCCGTGTCAGGTCTCATTTGTGTGATTCAGTTTGTCTTTCCTGATATGCTCAGCCCTCTGTGCAGTGAGTCATGGTGAGATGAGACTGAAAGGCTGGAGACTGGCAGCCAGCAAGACCAGAGTGATCCTGTGAGTGTGCGAGACAGAATTAGTGAGAACATGGAGATTTGCGAGGATGAAGTTTGCTTCTTCTTTGCAGGATAAATGTTCTTCCAGAAGCGATCAGAGAGCTCATGATTTATTCACCACGTCCTCCGGCCTGTCTGACCCTCCTCAAACACAAATTCAGAAATGGAAACACACACTTGACCATGGCGGATTTACTCTGCGCATCATTGCCCTCTCAGTTTGTTTGTCCTCATGACACAGGATGCGGCAGTCTGGGTAAAATCAATGAAGGCCAGCACGAGCCAGACAAACTATAATTCAGAGCTGATTTACGGAAGCTGTAATGTCCAAAGGGATTCATTAGAAAACACACAGACCCGTAAACAGCATGAGGTACAATTAGTGAACGTAAGAACTCTAAAACAAACTTCTGATTCTAGACGAATACATATAAGGGTATAAAACTCCTTGTTAGAGCAAGATGAATATCCGAGTTGGCACCACACAGATTTTAAATCTATAATCACACTTAGTGCAATAACAGGAGCCCATAAGTCATGAAAGGCTGAAATAAAAATGTGTTTGTTAAGGAAAGAAGCATCCACTAACATTTTTAAAGTTTAGAAAAAAATAACAGTTTCTGTGGGCTTTGTAGGGGACCTGCGATCTGTGCAGGGTGAACGCCACTTATAGCCCAATATCAACTGGGACAAGCTTATTATAAATTATTTATTAATTTCAGATGTTAATTTCAGATCTCTAATACCATCTCTCTGCTCCAGGTCCAGTTTCCATAGCAGCGCTCTAACTAGAAATACCCAAACCTCCCTCTCCTCTCTCCCCGAACCCCTCCTCCTGTCCTCCTCCTTTCTTGTTTGAATTTTGGTTCCTGCTTGGATTATATCCAGATTATTTTTCATCTCTCTGAGGTTATTATTTTCCCAGTGTCTCTGTCTTTGGATCTCTTTGTTTTGACTTTGTGTTGGTGCCTTTAGGGCCTTTCACATATGAAGCAGCACGCCCTGCGCTGTGCTCTGAAACACATTATTTTTGCTTAAATGCATTTGTGGAAAGGGAGAGAGCAGGTGCATCGAGTGCACGTGAAGACCATGAACAGCAGAAAAAGGGTTATAGGACATGCAAAGTGTAGCAGCCAAATTTTGTGCTGTCTGTCCAACCCTTATGTGAACTCGTCTTTTGTCTTCCCGGTTTAAAGACCTCATAGTACCATGTCACCCCCAGCAGAGCACTTTGCTCTCAGTCTGTTGGCTTACTTGAGGTTAAAAGGACAGAATGTGACAGCCTCCAGTTTTCAGACCCATCTTCTGTAAAATCAGCTCCAGTCCATCTGGGGGCTGATACACTTTTTTTTTTTTAGTTTCTTTTTTAAGTAATTCATCTAATTCCTCATCCCCAACCAGTCATGGTAGATGACTGTCACTCCCAGAGGTTGGTTCTGCTGATGGTTTCCTTCTTTTAAAAGGGAGTTTTTCCTTCCCATTCTTGCTAAGTGCTTGCTCATAGGGGGTCATCCGATTGCAACGGAAAGATGTCCTTGGTTTGTAGAACATGCCTCCTTGTTTCGGACCTTGATGCTTTTTGTGACTTTCTAGTTTGTTTGTTTTTAGTTTTTTTTTAGACTTTCAGTGTTTCAGACTTTTGTGACATTCAGACAGATGTCCTGTATTTGGGTTGCCACTCCTGGCTCGTCTTTCTGTGGTGACACAGAGGTATTCCAAATCCAGCTGAGGATATAACCTCTCCAGTTTAGTTGGTAATTCTTAAAGGTGACCTATCTGATCATTTCCATCTTCATATTTTTGACTCTGGGACTCTGTTATAGTTTTGCATGTTTAGTTCTAGACTAAAAAATGACAGTGATGTTTTCATGTTAAATGGAAGTTAACAGCTGTTATTAACCCTATGAAATGGTTATATAACATAACGAGTTGGTTTTTTAATAACTGTGGAACCTAACTCATGTCTAGTATAGAAACTCTCCATTATGACCTCTCTTTGTGTTGGCTTCCCCGTTAGTTTTACCACACACCGCAGCGGGTTTTCAGCCTGCTGTAACCTGGCAACCCAAAAGATGTTTCACTTCAAGGAGAATAAAAAGACATTCAGGTGGTTTATTGCAGCCTGACAGTCAGTATCAGTCACATGAAAACAAAGATATGAAGCCGGTTATGATTCTTTTTGTATCTATCTGGATGGTTAACAGACTGTCAGGCTGCTGGATTAGCGCTCTCTGATTAAATCGAGCACAGAGATAGAGTAGTGGAGAAATGCTACATGTAGACTCTTGGTTGATCGATGTGGAGAATTATGTTACAGTGATCCATCTAGTATTTAACAGAACTTAGAAAGTGAGAAATATAGGTCTAGGAAAATGAGGCCTATGGTTAAATAAGTCATAGATTTCTATCATATATATCCTTTTTCTGTGGCAGTGGTCCATATTAAACATGGCCATCTGTATGATGTTGGTGATTTCTGAAACAGTCATCTGAGGGAAATAGGTCCCACCCACAGGCAGCCAGATGTTATTACACCCCTGAAGGTGTGCTGTGGTATCTGGCACAAAGATCTTAGAAACACATCCTTTAACTCTGTTTCAGGTGGCCCTTTAACTGTAAGTTACGAGCTGGGGCCTCCATGAATTGGGCCTGTTGGTCCACTACATCACCACAAATTTTCAATTGGACTAAAATCTTAGGAATTTGGTCAAGACCTCAAACTCGTTGTTTCATTCCTGAACTATTTTTGCTTTGTGTTAGGGCACGTTATCCTGCTGAATGAAACTCCAGCCATCAAGGATTATCGATTCCATTAAAGGGTGTAGAACAATGCTTAGGTAGATGATAGGTGTCAAAGTACATCCACATGGATGGCATGACAAGGTTTTCCAGCAGACCATTGCCTAAACCATCACACTGCCTCTGCTGACTTGCTTTCTTACCATAGAAATATCCTGGTGCCAGGTATTCCCCACAAACACCCAACCATCCATCTGATGTAAAAGAACACATGATTAATCAGACCAGGCCAGGCCACCTTGTTCCACTGCTCCATGCTCCAGCTCTGATACTTGTGTACCCATGTTGGACCTTTTGGCAGTAGGAAGGGGTCAGCATGGGCACCCTGACTGGTCTGCAGCTATGCGGACCCACACGCTGCAAACTGTGATGCACCGTGTCTTCTGACATCTTTCCATCAGAAACAGCATGAGCATTTTTGGCAATTTGAGTTACAGTAGCTTACCTGTTGGATTGGACCACACGGGCAATCCATCATGGTCATGGCTACACGTGATCCTGTCACTAGTTCACCACTGTTCCTTCCTTGGACCAATTTTGATAGATTATGACCACTGCAGACCGAGAACACCTCGCAAGAGCTGCAGTTTTGGATTGTCCCTTTTCAAACTCGCTCAAAATCCTTACACTTGCCTTTTTTTCCTGGTTCAAACACGTCAACTTTGAGGACAAATGTTCACTTGCTCTCCAGTATATCTCACTCAATAACAGGTGCCACAGTGAAGAGCTAATCATTGTTATTAACTTCACCTGTCAGTGGTCTTGATGTTATGCCTGATCGGTGTATATAGCTCTAATCAGGGGGATTGGAAACACCTGAACCTAATCAAGGTAACAAGACAGGAAATAAAATAAAAGACAGAGCACAAGGAACAGATGACAAACAAAATAAAACAGAAAGAAACCGAACAGGGAAACATCTAATACAAAGACAAGGACTTGACAACAAGGACGCACTAAGGAGACTAGACTTGTACCAGAATAAGCTTAAACACAAAAAGAAGAAAACTCAGACTGCCTTAAAAATCATAAAAAGCATAACAAAATCTCACCCTGCAATTCTACATTTCAAGAACAACTAAGAAAAGCAAACTAAAAAAATTCTTAATAACCAGCAAACCCAAAATAAGCACACATAAACCCACAGACCAAAACAATAACATAAAGAAGGGTTATTTTGATCTGTGAATAATGCAAAGCTACCCTAGTAAAGTCCACAAATAAAAATGTGAGTTTTAGGGAGGGGGGGTTAAATAAATTAGCATTAACCAGCCTTTTTTTTTATACGAAGTCCCTCCAGGAACTTGTGGAACTGACTGCTAAGTGTTTCCTCAGCAGGGCTGCTGTGCTGATAGTGAGGCTGCATTAAAGGTGGCTGAAAGGGAAGAAAAAGCAGAAAAGGAGCAGCAGCGTGCATCACTGTGTGCATTTCTATTTCCATTAGAAGTCTGAAGGTTGTATCTTTGTATTACTTATGTATCACAATTTTTAACTGTGTATCATTCTTCATCTTTTTCTTCATCTACTCGTTACAGTAATATTCATGTTTAATCTTTAACATTGCATTCATACTCTATCCTTTATTTAATTCTTATGTAATTTAATATCTAAGCTAAAGATATACTGCAAGGCTTGGCTGTGCATTATGCAGGAGGATCTGTGGCCACCCTGCAGCCAACATCTTTATTTTAATCCCAGTGAATAGAGCGTGAAGGACTTCTTCTTGGTCCCTGTTCTATTCTCTCATTTTCCCTTTTTAGTCGGTCTCTCTCTTTCTTCTCTTCCATCTCTCCCCCCTGTATGTTTCCCCTCTCTGCCCATCTCTCACAGTCTCTCCCTCCTTCATACATTCTTTCTCTTTTATTCTCCCTCTCCTTCACATAGCTTACTGTGCGGCAGTTTAAGGGTCTGCAGAGCTGCCTCCTACAGCCAGCTTAGGTGAATCAGTTACCATGGCAATCAAACCCAAATAAGCAACAATGGCATGTTAATTATGGTTATTACTGTATGAAGACTGTTCCAAGAAAATGAGCGATGCTACTTTTCTTTGGAGGGATTAAAGAAAGAAAATGTCAGAGGTGAGGCAGTTTGGACGACATAATTCAGAACAGAGCAGATGCAGAAAAAGCCCCCCTCCCCGACTCATTTTGGTGCAAGATGGAGGGTCCACAAAGACCTCTGCTGCCCTTGGCTCTGAGGGGGTAACAGGAAAAATTGGCCACAATTGGTCACGATTCAACTAAATGCCCCAGAACTGTGATCTCACATAACCGAATATACCTTTTGTATAGACGAACCAAAATGGGAAAAATACCCAATAAAATAATAGCGCAAATGAAGGCTAAATCATGACCATGTGTTTTATGACAGGACTGAAAGTGACTTTTGTTGGATGTTACAGTCACGGAATTACATGTAATGTGGAAAGTGTTGGCCACAGTCATGAACCATGAAGGAGTAGTCGCTTCTTCTGTGGACACCAATTCAAGTTTCAAATAGGCTGCTTATCATATGCATGACATTCGTGGAACCGCCGACTTTTCATTTCAGTGCCGGTGCTCACAGGTTGGTGAAGAACATGCACCTTGCTCCACAGATAAGAGTCTTTTGGGCATATGTGAGCTACCTATGGCTGAATAAGTGAGCCAGATTTGGCTTATCTGACGTCTCCAATATATAAGGACCTGTGACTGAAAAAAACAAAACACTTTGATACACACACACACAGAGCAGGAGTTCTTGTTCAAAGTTCTTGAGATCTTATGAAGGCTAAAACAGATCCTGAAAGAGTCTGAATAGGGGACTAAAATTCATCAGATGTTGTAAGAATTTACCTTAGCTCACATTGGTTTGTGTTGGTTAGATCTGACAGTAGTATGTTTGCTAACACGTTAATTATGCAACGCTGGTAATTTGGCTTGTTTTTGTCACTTATTTGTGAATGGAGCTTTAGCTAGCCCTAACGAGTCAATATTAAGTCCAGCGTGTACCAAAAATAACAGATGGAGTACAGATCCCTGTTCTTTTTGTTATTTTGTCTTCGGTACTCGTGCTGTTCAACAGGTTCATAGCACAGTCAGAAAATATCTATTCTTTCCACACAGTGATATTTTCCTCTGCTTTCTAGGTTCTAATGGACCTTACGGGTCTGCTAATGTACTGGAGATGCTTCCTGTGCGTGTTTTAGAAAGCCGACTCAGTGGGGCTGGCATACGTCAGCGCACATCCTCAATTCACATTTGGGCTCTTAAGTCTTTTCAAAGGGCTTTCATAACATCCATGTTTACAAAAGTGGAGGGCCTACAATGACGATGAACGAGAGAGAAACGGGAGGATGAGCGGAAAAACAGGAGGCGGATCAACAAGATGAAGCTTTGCCATTTCCAAACCGTCTGTTCCTTTCGCATCCAGCCATTAGCAGCGTTAGCATCTCCTTGTCAGCTTTCTGGCTAATTAGATCCAATGGGGTGAGTGTGCGTGCATGTGTGTGAGAGAGAGAGAGAGAGGCAAATCGATAGATGTGTGTTTGCATGTGCGTTAACGCTGTTGCCATGGGAACAGTGTTCCTGTATTACCCCACTAACAGAACACCAGCAACTTGCCACTTTTCATACGCCTACATTTGAATGTGCGACTCAGTGCAGCTTCTGGTGCTAGCTTTTGGTCAGGCTGGATTTACTTAACAAGAGCTGCAACTCTCCAGGTGCAGAGTTATTAAAACTACAGAGCAGATGTGTGGAGAGGACACATGTTGAGCGGTTTCATAATCAGAGGATACAGCAGTGCAACTTCATCTGTTTGAGGTGGGGAAAAAAAAGTTTGCTGTGAACAACTAGCTCCCAAACGGTGTGGCGTGAGGTGAGACCGGATGGGCCAGGGGATTACGTTGTTATTGCTGTGCATTAGAGCACAAAATGCAAAAGAATGACTGCAGCTCAAACATCCAACGACATGAATGCTTTAAAAGCATCAACATCAGCGCTTCTCTGACAGCATGGTAGGGCTGCTCAATTAATCGAATTTTAATCACGATTACGATCTGGGCTTTCAACGATCATTAAAAATGACTGAGCCGATTATTAGCCCCTCCCTCATTTATCCGCGAGAGTGACTGCCGCTGGTTGAAAAGAGAGGTAAAAAAACTTCAGTGGTGTTGCACACTATTTTATATTATTTTTCAAAGTCATTGTTAACCCTTTAAAGCCGGTCAGAGCAGCACGCTCCGTGTTGTGTAACTATTTTTAAATCCCTGTAGAACCAGAACCGTGTAAGCTAGCACAATAATTTGTTTTGCATATGAAACCGGAGGAGTTGTACTTACATCTGATGCCATCAGCTTGTCCTTGCAAATACTGCATAAAAAGCTCTTGCAGGAACAAAAACACAATATTCCAGAAACACGCTTTGCCGATCCGATCAGCTGTTCGTAACACTTCCCACAGTGAAACAGACGTCAGCGCGAACTGTCGCATGTCCGCCATTTCCTGGCCGAAACCGGAAGTGACGTCATTTTCGCGGAAATTGTCGTTTTTTACTTGTAGGCCTGAAAAGCCTATACTGGTCATGTTTGACCTTTCTGAATAGTTGCTGGGATGCTTAGAACTCAAATTGCACTGCTGGAAATAGTTTATTTTGATGCACATGCTGTTTTCTTTGCAAATTTGCATCATAGGATTGTTTTTTCGTTTTTGCTGCAGTATATAAAAATTGGTGTATCTCCAAAATAAAACTATGAAGACACTCAAAATAAATTTCCTGTTGTTGTAAACTATTTTTTGCAACTTTTTTGTATTTAAAGTTTTGAGGGATAAGCCTCTTAAATTTCTCCAAGTAGAAATACATGTAAAAAACAAAAACGATTTTCAATTTTTTTGTAGTTTATTGCACTTTTTTGCAATTAATGTAGTTACTATGGACTTAATGCATACATATTATTAAAATATGGGCTATAACAGTTGCATAGCAAATTGTAATGCTCCCACAAACGGCACTACAACATGTAAAAAAAATAATATAAGCTCTGGCGGACTTGGTTCTATAGTAGGTCTTAAAGGGTTAAATAAATATCGTCAAATAATCG
>NW_005187541.1:442669-462701 GCF_000239375.1 Pundamilia nyererei | reverse complement strand
TTGGGCATCTTTCTTTGCCTTTAGACAACAATTCTGATGGCAAAAGAGCCAAACGGGACAGGCAAAAAAAAAAAAAAAAAAAAATGAATGACTGCTTAAAGCCAATGTCCTATGTTTATAGATAGTGTCTACCCTTCAAAAGTGAACAAGAGTTATAAAGTGAAGAAACAACAAACTTGACTTAATTCAATTTATTATGAATCTAATCATGATATCAATTTAGGGATTAATGTCTCCTTGATTGGACAGGTACCAATGACCATGGATGATCCCTCATCATCCAGACAGAAGTGTCTTCTCTCTCTGTGACAGGAAGCTGAAAGTGAGCAGATGATGGATTCTGCAGGACTTTGATTTAGTAAATGTTTGTCTGTCAACACAACCAAAGTAATGTTATCACACTTAGCAGAGGATTGTGGACTCCAGCCTCCAAGAAAGATGGCCTAACCCTGTTGATGTTAGTCTAACATAGCAAACTAATCTAACATAGTGTGTCTGCAGCGGGTACAAAGTTTGGAACATTTCAGCAATATTTAAAACACAATTTGATTACCAAAGATTGAAATAGAGAGAAAACGCTCCACACATTCCAGTCATCCGCTCTTGCTCCACACTTCAGACAATAGAGTTTACTCCAAACACGCGCACGGACGGCAATCCAGAAAAACAGGGGCAGGTCCAAGAAAATCTATTTACAAAGGAGAGGTAAGAATTACCATCACAAAGAAGACAAGAGATCAAAACTAGCTGGGATTTTACTAACAGTAACAGTCCAGCAAGGAGTGATACTGAGCAGCCATCTAAGTAGCAGCCAGACAACTGCCAGGTAACGAGGCTCAGGTGTTTGATTGCAGACAGGTGCGTGGGCCAAGGGCAGGGAGCCCGAGATGAGCTCCACCCAGGAGGGACAGAGAGGGAGGCAGAGAGAGAGCAGGAGCAAAATCAAAACAAAAACACATGTAGCCACACTGAGCCATCCGGGTAGACACAGGGACCCTGACAAAATGTGTTCATCCTTGTCAATAACTGATTAGTTTTAGTGTTTTCTGTCTTTTAGACTAGTTGACTAGTCCCATTTGAACCAGTAAATTATGCCCAGGAACATTTCTACGAACGTCTGTACTGCTAGCACTGGTCCCAAGCAAAAAAGAGTTTGACAAAAACGTATCTGTACCAATACAGATGTAAATTTCACACCATATTTCTCCTTTTCTAAAACGACTGTCAAAGAAATCAAAGTGTATTGCTAACATGGTGCTAGCTGTAGGAGACTGGAAACCTGTCTTCTAAAGCGCACTGATTTGGTACAGGAGGCTAGGAGACCGTTTATGCTGATGGAAATTAGATGTATGTTTGTAAAGAAAAGACTTTGTGTCATGATAGATGTCTTTATCTGACAAAGCAACCAAAAGAAGAACTGACCACATGTCAGGAGGCTCAGAGGCTCTTCTGCACAGATTTCATTGCTCTGTAGTCACTGAGCAGATTTGAGATGCAGATGCCGGGTCACAGAGCGAGGCGGAGGAAGCACTGGGTTCACAGCCTAGAGCTGCTGTGTGGTTTTTGTTCTTTCCTTTTGGTGGGATATGTTGGGAGTGAGGGGCGGCGCTGTGGAGGTTTAAGCTTCTGTCAGTCACCGTCACTCCTTGCCATTTAGATTCCAATTACACCTGTCAGCTGAGTCTGAGCCTCATCTGTCTCTTTCTCCGTGCCTTTAAACCCTCGCACACTCGACTTCCTCTGTGTTCAACAAGACTATGCGCTCATTCTTTTCCTTTCTTTATTCGTCTGTAACCTCCCTCTATGTCAGTCAGTATTAGCGTCTCCTCGATTCCTCTACCTCGCTCGTGCTCCAGACTCGCTGCGGCTTTAATCCTCCTCCTAACACGGTTAGGATGCACAAGTCCTCACCGTGTCAGGAGGAGGAGGGCGAAGGGAAACAGCAAAGTGGCAGTGATGGTGTGTTGCATGGCGGCCACAGTGCTGAAACATGTGGTCATTTAACCCGACTGATACGCTGTCAGACAACTCGGTGAAAGGATGCTTGGATATCAGTCTGAGGAATGGATTAGAATCCTGATACTCATTTTGAAGTCTATCAGGATGGCCCTAAGCAGAGGGGAACAGGCTCTAATTTACTTTAATTCCATCAAGGCTGGATTACCAACTGGGCAAAGCTGCCAGCTGTGACATTTGTTAGAATTTGATTAACAGAATAAGACTGGAAATTGCACCACTGAAACACAGCATGAAAGGATTGATAATAAAAAAATTAGGGTCCAGAATTATTTTCTCAAGGCCTTGTCGCACTTTTATGATTAGATAATCATGTGACATTAACAACTGAAGATCTTTACTTATATTATATTTCTTATTTTTTATATGAAGTTTTTACAGAAAATATCTGTAGCTGTTTCACCCCCTTTGAATCATAACACTCTAATTTTTTCAATCTATATAAAGACTTATAAACACAAGTGGCTGAAGCTGCTAGCTCCCCGTTTGACTTCCACCCCTCAGCTAATTGGAGTCAGTGAACAGGACCCCTCTGATCTGATGTTGGATGTTTTTGGAGCATCTTTATTACAGATACCTGACACAAAGCAAACCCCACAGTGCAGGAGTCATCTTGGACCCAGCTTGGATGTTTACTTTAACTCTAAACTGGAAGGGAGCCACAGCTTTCATTTTAAAGCATGGAAATGTTTCACAATTCTTCTGAAATGTTTGTGAAATCGCGCTGCACTCATGCATCTTTTAGCATGTCAGTTTTCTCCCACTGATTTCTATTCAGGTGTCTTTGAGTGGAGGTGGCTTGTTCTGTGCATCTGTGTGATGCACCCACAGCTCATAGCTTAATTTCTCATTTAAATATCACTTTTAGTAGAAAATCAGTGTCTGTTAAGCACAAAAAACAGTCTCTGGCTTTTTACTTATGTACCGTTTTGCTCTGGGGGAGAAAAGTCAATAGAAAATACAAAATTCCAGTTTAGCTATATGAATCATGCTCACAATGTCTAAATTATAGTACAAATGTAACACATTTTCACAGTTTGCCCCATAGTGGTCAATATCTTCTTTTTAAAACAGAATATGAGCAGCTGTAATGCTGAATGTAATTTTGTGCAATATCTATTTTCCTGCTGTCATCCTGCTACCATTTTCCTGCTGTTTGTGTTAAGCAGAGAAAAAAGAGAAGTAAGTACGCTGAAATCTGAATAACTCACCATCTGTGATTATTATGCTGAATTCTAAAATCTGCCGTTAACGACTCGCTAACAAAATAAAAGCCAAGGCCTTTGAAAATCAATTTGCTGCACACCAGTCCAAGGCGCAATGGTTTAAGTCATATTAAAAGAAAAGTTTTTGATTGCCTCTGGGCAGGCAGGAAAATCAATGTAGGGTCTGATTTATGAATATGACAGCAAGGATAGATGGATGGATGGAGAGATGGATGGAGGGATGGATGGAGGGGAGGACAAATAAATAGAGGCTGGGGTAGCAGGGTGGAGGAATAGATAGATGGATGGAGAGAAGCTGCAGGAGGAAGTTGCCCTGGAGGAGAAAAAGCATTAATCAGAACCGGTGACAGTTTGAGTGACTACATCCTGCCCCTCCAACCCTCAACCCCACCCTTTCATCCTCCTTAGAAGAAATCTGGGGCCATTAAGTTGACATTATGAGATTTCTAGGGAATAATGAGGTGCGCGTGAATATCATTTTAGCCTTTTTTGTCTTATTCTTCCCGTTTAACTCCCCATTCTGTTTCTCAGCTCATCTGCCCTCCGAGGTCGTGGATGAAACACGGATGACATATGAACACCCAGCGTCTTCCATAGCCATATGGACCAGCGCCACTTTGGAAAAAGATGCTGTTGAAAATACAACAGCGAGGTCATCATTGGGTGAGACTCCACACACACACACACACATACATATGCAAAAACAGCGCTGTGAGTGTAGATGAAAGAAAGGGCAGGTCGAATCCTGATGGTGCGAACGCCGTTGGTCTCCATCTGTGGCTCATAATGTCTAACACGTTGGAGGCCTCGCCACCGCAGCTTCTGCCACGCCATAAATCACACACATCTGGTCCACTGATCCCCCGCTGCTGGACGCTGGTGGCGGGGAAACGCACACACAAACACACACAGAGCCCATATGTATACACTCTGAAGTTCATGCAGTCATTCACAAACTCATTCATCAAAGCTTACTCTGACTTGTTTCTGTCTGTGTGGCTCCCAAAATACACAATGTAAATGACATCCACATTTTTGGAGCCATAAAGTAATATTTCATTTTTTTCACCAACTTTGACTCTAATCTGTTCTTCTCAGAGCAGCTCACTTGATAATGCACATCATCAATTTTAAGAAAGTATCAAATCTTTCTGAACAGTTTCAGAAACCAGACGATGCTACTTTTCTAATGTTAGATTTCATTTTCATGATTCCAAATAAAGAGGTCAAAGTGGACCTGACCCTAAACAGCACCCTGCCGTTCTCCAGAGGTCATCATACCCTACTCTGCACTTCAGGAAAGCAGCAGCTACCACTGCTAACAAATGATTCAACATCAAACTACAAAAAAATGCCTGAATCCCAAATATCTGTTGACATTATCTTAAAAACAACAACAAATGAGATTCAGAACATGTTTTCTTTTGCATGTATTATTTTACATAGCTTAACAGTATCATTATCACACCGTACAGCATTTCCTAAACTAGTGAGGCTCCTGACTGATTCTGTGGACTAACAGCCACTTGTCTGTATGTCAGACTCTCCTTTCTGTGTTTTTTAAACTCTTACTACCCAAAAGAAACAAAAGAAGCAAAAGCAGTGGAAATACATTAAATAAGGAGTTCTGAGCAATAGGGAAAGTGTAACATGCCCCCAAAACACTCCTTCATTTCAAGTTCATCATCGTTCTTCTCCAACAGCTATAAATGGCACTACAGTGAAAATCAGGGACAGCAGCTCCTTTTATTTCAACACAAATGGATCTTGATTTTCTTGATTTGTTGCCTCCAATTTTGCCTATATTTGGATGGAAACTCTGTTTGCGTCTGTGAACGTGTGACTTTCCTCTTATTTAAAGTCACACTCTTTTATTATGTGTGAGTCACGTTACATTCCCATCAACAATGGCCCTCTAACACAATCTGTGTAGGATCCAGGATGCTAGCTCACGCACACATACGTCATATTCTGCAGCTAAACTGGCACATTTTCTTGGCTGTGAAACGGATGATTTCTTTATTCCCTTTCTTTGTGACTCACGCCATGTGAGCAAAAAGCGCAAACTAAGTGAAAGTGATGGATTGTGGGTAAAGCCTGCTCACACAGCAGGGGCGCAGAGAGGCTAAAAATGCTTTAACAAGATTCACTCCTTTCACTTGCTGCTTACTTGACCTCAATCCTGTTTTAGGGGTGTGTGTTGCATCAAACTGATGCTGCTGCTGCAGAATCTCAATGGGAGCTTTATCCACTCTTTTAAAATGCTTTACATCCACAGGTGATCTACAGACAACTGTCCACCAATAAAGTTGGAAAGCACTTCTATTTATGTTAGACGAGCCATTACTGGAGCAATTTGGTCATTAGAAACAACCCTCCTTGCTCCACCTCACCTGCTCTGCTCTGTAATGACACATAGTCGTTATTTCCCTCTAAATTAGCTCCTCCGATCAATAGCACATCTTAATATCAGCTTCCTGGTCGCTCTGTCGTGCCACTCATACTTTATGTCCAAAACATAGTTTACAGTTAATACAGTTTTAATTGGAACGTCAATAAAAGACTAAAACAGCCCGTCTGTGTTGTTGTTTGTGGACGGCTTAATCGATCTGCCAGCACAGACAACAGACTCTGTCATAACCCACGTCCCCTCCCTCCCCGCTACCCGCGATGAGCACAATAATCGCCGCCATGTGACAGCTAAGTGGGGCGTTCCTGCCCCCTGACAGCCGCCCACCTGCCTTGATTGATGATATTGTTTTTAAAAAGTGAAAATAGTTGGAGGTTAGAGCTGATTGGTGGATGTAGTGCTAGAGGGCTTGTGCAGGGAGGAGGGGGGTGTATGGTGTGGAGGTCCTCTTTTCCCAAAAAGTCACATTCCATCGGGAATAAAGGATGGCATTGTGGAAGCTAATCCACTTCAGTAACAGGACGGCTGCTCTGTGGTGGGTTTGTGTGTGGGAGTGTTATCTTCTGTGTGTTCTGTGTGTGCCTGTGGGTGTGTGTTACTGTGTTCCTTATGTGTTACTTATTTACAACTATTTCATCTCAGTGAATAAAGTTCTCTTATGTGGAACTGAAACTTCATTTCTCTTTAATGTTTCTCAGTCTGAGAGTATAACTAATGGCATAATAGATTTACTTCCCTATAAAGTCCTATAGTGACATCTAAATCAAGTGGTCAGATTAGATGTCAGCATTTCTTTTAAATATTTCAACACTCTGCTTTATATTGCAACAAAAAAGTTTGTTAATTCAGCAACAACCCAGAAGAAAGCAAATTTTATGTAGTGAAGCCCATTTCTACCAGACTGGAATATGGAACACCAATGAGCCTGCGGTTTCACACGAAGACCCGCCCCTTCTCATCACATCCGCAAACTAGATGGCGATGGCGGAAATGCTCATTTTGAGGTATCAAAGCAGGACTTGGGAAACCAGTGGGCGACGTCACAGTAGTTACTTCCATCTCTTTGTTACCGTCTATGTGTTTTTAAAGTTTTTAAGAATTAATAATTGAAAGTTTTCTAAAATTTGAAAGTGGTGTAAACGGTTGATGTGACTGTGACTTAGCTGTGTTATCATCACAACATACCAGACCTGCAGACAACTGAATTTTGTTTTCTTCTCAATTCAAATGCATAATCCTAGCTACAGAAGCTGAGTGACTCCAGACCCTGTTTTTTCATGTTTGGGTAGCTGTCTGTCCTCTGTTTGCCTCAGCTTTCAACATCCATATCTATTTCCTCTGGAGAAGGATGTAAAACTGGGTGAAAGGAGTCCGATACAAATCAAAGACTCAGAGAAGTTCACTTCTGATGTTTGTATAAACCAGAGTACTTGAGGATATCCTAACTATCTTTGGATAAGTGCTATTTCTGCCACTGTTAGCCTCTGTTAGCTGGTGTTACCTTACGTTAATGAAACTTCCTTTGAGGTGGTTGTAACTTTAATGGACTGTTATGATTAATAAGATTTTTAGGACAAACAACTCTAGCGTTAGCTGGCTTAATATTAGCTTAAAAATAGCTAAAACTAGTTGTTGTTATGGTCACATGTTTAATTAATTTGCTGACAACATAGAATTGTAACAACATCAGGGATAAAAATACACTTTTATACACTTTTTCCTTTTTTCAAAGAAGGACTAAATTTACTATTTATTAGAACATCAAATATGTATTAGCAAAAAAATTGTCCCAAATGAATGCACATGTCTTAATACCTGATTAGCATTCAACACTGATGACCATGCAAAACACCACAGACAAAAAGTTTAATCACAAGGTACTTTAAACAATTTTTCTTATTGGCAGTTTGGATATATTTAGACTATAACAACTCAAAGTCTGCAAAGATAGTGTGAAGTGCTTTAATTTCTGCATTTAGTGACAGCTGAGGCTGCAGACATGTTTTTCAGGCTGGCCATCCATTTTATACCTATGAATGCTTTTGAAGGCCTTCAGGGCATTTTTCAATTTTATCTTTGACTCAAGGATGAATTTTCTCTAATCGAGTGGTCAAAGAATGTTATAGAATTTATAAGATAATTTGAACAAAATTTCAGAAGAACTCCTTAAAGGGTAAAATGATTAAACTTTGTGTCCAAGGTTGGATTTAATATTGGCCATAACTCAGAAACAGAAGCAGAGATATTTACTATAACTTGAAATGGTTGGTGGAATCATCTATAAGGTCTAAATTCTTCTTCTGCCAAACAAAAAAGTAACAGATCAGCAAGTTTTGTTTGCCATTAGATCCCCTGATTGAAGCATGCGAGCACCCAGGGGACTTGTGCAGATGCACAGAAAACTGGGTAAGTCCCAGAACAATTTTTGGTTATGTGCCAGTTAAAATACAACAGTATGGTGCCTATTAAGAGCTATTACATTATATATAAACAGACAGTGGCTCAGTCAATATAGCTATAGTGGCCACTCATAACCACTCATTGGCTCTTTCTGCCTTCGGCATAGTTAAAGTGGGAGTGTAGTGTTACACTGTTTCATATAACTGATGATATCAATGCTTTAAGTACCTGATAATATACAAGTGTGTCATGGAGGCATCATAAAGGCTGCACTCTTTATTTTGGCAGTGACAGAAGTGAGAGAGGACCCTGGATATAAATATCTGGGGTGTTAAATCAGTGAAAATTTGATCACATGATCCTAAACAACAAATGCCATCTGCTTCTGGAAAACTGATGGAAAATGTGATCCGGCTCACAGACGAATATCCAGGCTCAGAAACTTAGCACTAACATTGTTTAGAAAGGCTCCTTCCGCTCACCTGACCCTTACTCACTGCTTAGCAAAGTGTTGTTGTGAAGCATCGAGCCATCTTCACGTTTTGAAACCAGACATGTCAAGGCGATGGCTCTGACTGTGAAACATACTTGTATATGCTAACAATCACACAGTAATGTTCTCTTTTACATTAATGAGTCCATAATTTTCAAATTAAACATTTGAGTGTATTTGCTAAGATTTCAAACTTGTAATTGAGACCATGAAGTCATCTGGAAAGTGTTTACTGGAGTCATAAATCACGTGAGCTGAAGGGTCCATTTGTCATCAACTTCTATACAGTTGGACGTCTTTTTGCACCCAGAGAGTCGCCCCCGCTGGACATTAGAAAGACATGAACTCTCTTTCATATACAGGATTTTTGTTTGAATGTATTGTGAATAGCCACACAACTATTGTGGCTTTCAGAAACAATTCTGTGAATCACATGGGCTTCATCAGCAGATGGAGTCAGCTCGATTGTCATTGAACAGATGCTAAAGATGCTAAAATTTCCCATCATTCATACCATTTTCATGACTTCTCATCTGTTTTGGCTGAGTGAATTTCCTCTACTGGTAAAGACAAAATGATACAGCTTTAGAAAAAAAGTCAGCAATCCAATCATATCACTGAAAGAACAAAAAACATATGGCCATTAGCTTCACAGCTGTGGGCACAAAAGACATATGAACATTTTTCTTCTGTTGCATCTGGGCATCCTTGTCACTCAGCTCCTGTTTATTTAAACCACTAAAAGCAGCAAAGAGAGGACGTCCGCCAGACTGCAGTGTGGTTTAAACTCACCTGCTGCTTCCTTTCTACAAGACATTTTCAAATTAATTGCATGTCAAACCAGCTCTAGAATTGAAGCCAGCCTTTTAAAGAAATGCACTGATTCCATTGCTAAAAGTGTTTGCAATGCTGTCACCCAGAGAAACAGCAGAAAAACAAGGCAGGAAATGTTCAGTGGTTCACCCTGAGAGGCCGTACTGGTTCCTATAATGAGCCTTGTTAAATGGAATCAGCGTTTAATGATTGGTTCAGTTTTATGTCAGAAGGAAGACGCAGATTTTTGTCTACTCCTGTCAGCTTTTCACTTTCACTAAAATTCACGATGTTGTCTTCGAGTCAGATTATTACAAAACTCACATTTTCTAAGACCGTATCCTTGAATTTAGGAGAAAGCAGTCTGGACATTCACTGACGATATAAACTAATAGATCTATTAAAACTGGACTGTTTGGCTTGAGTTTTCAAGGCTGGATAAACCTCATCACACCACAGTACTACAAGAATATGGCTTTGAAATGGTTTAACACCTGCATTCTGCAGAGCAGGTCTGCAGAGCAGAGATCATCCATCCCCAGAATAAAGGTTGGTTATTACTGCTCCTGATTACACTGAGAGCAGGAATGTCATCAACTCAGCTCTCCTCTTTTTCCACAACAGACCAATATCAATACGCCTGAGTCTGTATTTATTCATTTTACCTACATTGGCCTTATTGTGTAATTTTTTTTATTGGTTGATGACTTTGAGACTTGGCTAATTGGACAAATGAAATGTGAATCGTGAATCACCCACACACACACACACACACACACACACACACACACACACACACACTAAAAGCCCTCTGCTGCCTCTCTTTCATCCTTTCTTCTCTCACACTCCTCCTTTTCTTTGCCTTTACATCGACTCCTCTCATTCGGCACTCCCCTCACTCTAATCTCCCATATTCTCGTCGCTACGTCCTTTTTCCATCTCTCCCTTCCTTTCTACCTTTTTTCGCTCTTCCCCCAAGTGCCTCTCCGTTTCCTTTCATTCGTCTTGCTTCTCTTTCACCCTAATGCCTCCTTCTCAGCCTCCCCCTTTCTCCCCTCTCTTTGCTAACCCCCCGCCACCTCTCCCTTTCACATCTCTTTTTCTCTCCTTATCAGAGTTGAGGATGAATGGTGAAAGCTGAGGAGGCGAGGCTGAGACTCAAACCCGATGCCTCGTGTGTGGGAACCTCATTGTGGCCGGCGACTCAGAAAGAGAGAGAGCGAGCGAGAGAGAGAGAGACCTAAGGTATCGCACTTCTCCCCCGTATGGTCGATAGAGCAGACCCTCTCATCTTTCCCCGCCTTGAATGGCATCACTGTGCCAGCCAGCCTGGGGAGCTGGGGAGGGGGACTGTGGGGGAGTGATGCATGACCTGACAGAAACTGAGATGAGGGGAATATTTTCTTGTCTCAAATATTTCCAGGGACACAGTTTTGTTGTTTACATGACTTACCACAAAGTTTCTTTACTAGTTTAACCAGATTTACGCAGTCTTGACTCAAGTGTAGTCAAGACTGCGATTATGCTTCATTTAGCTTTTGCACTGAGGTTAAGAAGCATTTCTCCATCATGGTACAAAAAATAAAAGTTCATAACTTTAATATCAAGATCAAACCTATACTTGGTGAAATCTGTGAAAATCATTTGGTTCTGGTTAGTGTTTTACTCCCTGCTGTGCACGTATCTCTTTATCTTTTAGTAGGTGTAAACACGCCGTATAATGTCATGGGGTAACACATCCATACTGCTTTGTATTACCAGGATGTAAAAATGAAAATCCAGATTCCGCAATTTCCTCTAAAACAGTCCTCAGTCAGTCTGTAGTTATTTCTAAGCCTTTAGTTTTATTAGAACTAAAGGCTGAAATTACTTTCAGCTTTCTGCAGTGGGAGGTTGACGTGTTGAATCTGAAGACCCAGTACGCTGCTTTTCTGTCCAGTGTTGCATCTTTAGTTTTCTACTTCACTGGCTTCCACTGCTACAACACACCGAAACAAATAACACAGCCAGCGCTGTGAAACTAATACATCTTGTGCTGTGGACCAACCATGCTATTTTGCTGTGAACCTGCATCCAGAACATTTAGACCTTTTACAGCTCCTCCACCTAAAAAGTTCTCTTTAATTCACCTGCTTTCAGCCAAACTGCATTTGAGGTTTTGTTTCAAATCCACCGCATCTCAGAGCAACTCTCGAAAATTACAATGGAGCCCATTAGATCCTTTTATCTCTGCCTTTGACTTTGGACAAAGAGTTCAACCATTTAGAACAAGTGCTATACGCAGGCCCTGCAGAAAGCAATCAAGTGAGACTGTTTTCCATCTTCTAAACTTGGCACAGTCTTGAGAACATAAAGGAGCTTTGGGTCATTAGGGTACCAGGCCTGACAGATTAGTATAAAAGCTGAAGCACACTGCTTTAGCTTGTACAGTGCTCTTTGCAATCATTTGCTGGCACGACCAAATGAGCTGAATAAACGTTAAAGAAAGAGGCTACAACAAGCAAACCCAATCTCAGTCAGCAGCCTGCAGCACACAGTTTGTTATTTCAGATCGCCTCGAATCTGACCTGCTTTATTGTGTGCGGAGACAGACAGGCAGACGGCTCAGCGACGGGGGGTATTTTCCAACTACACTCACCTGTCTGCTCATATTAAGTTATGCAGCCTGTGAGTTTAGTTTGCAGAGTCTGCTTCACATGGTCAAGCTGTGAAATGTCTTTCCCCCGCCTCAGAACAAAACCTCTCCTCCCTCTTAGCATCAATTATTCAAGCAGGAGTCAATTAGGATTGAATAATTTATCTTCCAAGTGTCAATATTTGGTAAACAATCCCTTGCAGCTTTTTACAATCCCCTAAAGTGTCCAACTCGGCTGCTGTGATCAGGGACTCTGGGTTTTTGTGCTGGCTGTATAATCTGCACAGCTCTAGTGTTTGGCCCTGTCGGCAGCGAGCGGCTGTCGTGCTAAGTCACAAGAAAGATGATTTGGGCCCGTAGGAAGAAGATTTGGATTATGTGACTGTCTTCCTTTCTTTCCACCAGTGAAACTAAAGAGACCTCTTTTTCATGAAGATTTACTCACGCTTGTTGAGAAATATATTCCACCATGCATTATTCAGCAAAACCGTTCAGGCTCCTTCGCCCATCGGTTTTGTGAGAATCAGATGAGACCAGTTTTAGAATACTATGAAATATACTAGACACATATATTATGGACACACTTGATGTCAAGGAGACCAGAGGTAAGCTTCCTTGTTACAGCAGGTATAACCATCCTCGCTTTTCCAATAAGTCCAGACTAATGGTGCCAAACACGTGATGGTCGAGCATCAAGTGCGTGGGAAGAAAACTTCTTTTTACAGCGAAAAAACCCCTAAACTTCCGAGCAAGCACCGAGTACGCTTCCATGGAATGGGAAATTCACAGAGAAATTCTTCCACTGACTGCTGCTGCACACCTGCACCAGGGCAAACATCCGCCTGCCCCACTCCTGCTATACAGCTGAAAATAGAGCAACAGCACCGCTGAGTCTTTGATTTTATTTATTTTCTGCTGTGTTTCATTTGCATTTATTTGAAAGAGTGAGTGTAAACACACAAAAAAAAAAATTATGTGCTGGAATGTGCAGAAAATAGGTTTAAATGTTAAACAAATTTCTTCCAGTCAGAGAATGTTGCATATAATTTAATGTTTGCTTGATGTATAAAGTTAAAAGATTAAAAATAATAAAACAAATTTTAAAAAGAGACTTTTTCATTTTATTACATTTTATATGATGGATTAAGCAGAAAAAGTAGAACTGGGCTGAAAGATCTATCGCTTTATCACCTATTCAGGCTGTAAATCATCTTTTAAAAAAGTAACTAACCAACTAAGTAACTAATAACTTATAATAAGTAATCAGTAAAGTAATGGGATTACTTTTTGGGTGAAGTAATCAGTAATCAGTTACTGATTACTTTTAGTTACTCAGTAACTAATCACTAATTAGTTACTGATCACTAATTAGTTACTGATTACTAATTAGTTACTGATTACTTTTTTCAAGTAACTTGACCAGCACTGCTAGAGACTCATTTAGCATTTTGGGGTTGGTCAATGTCCACCCAGTTTTAAAATGTTGTCCTTTTGTTTCTTCAAAATAAAAAAAATGTTTTAACAGCAAAACTTTACTGTCCATGCATCTATCAGGCCCCAGGGGGCTACACCCTATCCCCGTTGTCATAGGGTGAGATTTGGGGGCTTCACCCTAGACATGGATAACATAAATAATCATAATCAATCATCTATTTTTTGAAAATTAGCCTAGATAGATTACAGGACTTTTAAAATGTGGCCGTCCAGTTTTACCACTTGCCTTTTAACATTTACTGAGCTCAGTATCTTTCGGTTTGATTATAAAGAGGGGTGCACATTAATATAACACTCATATATATATATATGAGGTCATTCTAATTCTGCATAATTAGAATGACCTGGAGGATGTTGAGAGGTTAAAATATCTCGGAGATCAGAGTCTGTGTTAGAAGTCCTCTGTTGAAGCTGCAGCACAGCAGCACTCAGAGGTAAACGTCCATTATGGAGAACAGTCCAGGAACAGCAGAGTCAGAACTGACATACTTCATAAATTATGTGGATACACCGATTTGTGCCTGAAGTGAAGAGGTTTAAGATCCATGTTTCTCCTGAATATTTCATTTGTAAATGCAAAAAGTTACACTTTTTTAGGATCAATCCTCCAAAACATAAAACTTGCGGTGATAAAATTAAACAGGTCAAACCACTGTTTAAATCTCTGAGCACTAACTCACCAGAAGCTCCAGAATATTCTCGACTTATTGCAGGAAGTTTTGGTTTCACCGGGAGAATACGGACCAGCTTCTTTGTATGATTTGCTAATTACAGATGCTGTTTGGATGAGCCTTCGGGCCGTGCTTCGGTCCACATCTTTATGATGTTGTATTAAATATACAGTGCTTCATGAAAAGAATGCCCCTATAGTCATTTACCAGTCTCTAATATACTTTATTGAAGAAAGTGAGGCAGAGAAAAGTTTTCGGGCTGACATGGGGCTCATCCATCAGCAATCCATGCCTGAATTGCTGACTTAAGCTTTTGTTCGGCTCCTCTGAAGAAATTCAGGATGTGTGCTCAACCACAATTTTTCTCTTCATACGTTGTACTATAAACATGACAGAGTACTTGTGGTGAGCCATTCCTCCTTCAAATTAAGTGCTTGTTGAAAGAATCATGTGCATAGTTTTTACTTTTTTTGCCTCTGTGCAGCTCAAAGTTATACTTCTGCATGGTAAAAAACACCAGGTAATACCCTCAATGCTCTATGACAGCTGATGTTCTTCATTAAAGTGTGAAGGTCAGTTTTTCTTTTCTCTACAGGTAAATGGAAGCTGACATCACATTAAACTTCTTACAGCCTTCTCACTTCCCAGTGTTTCATATTTCTGCATAATTAGAATGAAAAAACTCACACTACAAATGTCATTTTCTTGTCTAGTTTAATATTCACGAAGAGTTTTCTCTGTCCTGGAGAAAACCTGATGAGAAAAAGCAAGAGCAGCCCATGCTGATCAGCAAGCTTTGCCCCCTTCATGAATATTTACAGCAGAGTGAAGACAGAGTACATGCGGAAACAACATGGACAACAAGCTTGTCATGGTCCTGGGCCATGTGGGCCCAGTATTCTTAGTTTCTTGTATTTTTGTATTTCGTTCCTTATTTAGGCCATGTTTCCTAAGTTGTCCTGTTGTGGTGTTCCTTATTTGACTTCCCCTTGTGACTTTTATCTCCTGTGTGCCCCTCTATGTATCTGTGAGCCCTCATCTCCCCTCCTTGTTTCATTCCATGTTTCCCCAGCCCACTATGCCCGTGCTCTCTCTCTCCTCCTGTTTGCACCTGTGTACTTCCTGTTTTACTTTGACAGTCTCCGGTCAGTGTTGTTTACTCCTGCCATGTCTTGTTATGTTGATCTGTGTCAGCTGTGTTCCCATGTGTGGCCACTTCCCCTGATCATCCCTCTTGTGTATTTAGTCTCTGTGTTTCATGTAGTCTGTGTCGCGTCGTCTGTGTTACCACCCCCTGTGTTCCGTATCTCCAGCCATAGCTTTTCCTTAGTTTATGTCCAGTTTAGGTTTCTGTTTGAACTATTACTCTTATGCTGCCCTCACTCTGTTTTGTTCCTTTCATCAGCCAGAATAAAAGGCTCGCTTTTGTTTAACTCCACTCCTGCATCCTCGCTTGTGTTCGCCTCCTGGGTCCACCACACACATTTCGGCACGGTCTGCCTCCGCAGACCGTGACAAAGCTGGCATTCAGAACAAGTTTCTGCAGCATCTGGGATGCACTCTGAGCAGTGGTGTCCTGCTAAAATAAGATATGGAAACTGTGACCTGCACAGGTCTTGAATTATCTCAAATCCCAAACTCCAAAATTGTTTTGTTGTCAGCTGGTGTATCCGTCTCTTCATGTTCTTCATACGGGCAACTGCGGCTCAGGAGGTAAAGTGGTTGATGTGCTGATAGGAGGGTCAACGGTTTGATCCATGGCTCTTTCAGTTGAAGTGCCGTTGAACAAACTATTGAACCCCAAATATAGAAAGTGCTTTGAGTGCTCACTTAGCGTATGAAAGGCCTATTTAAGTCCATTTACCATGTTTGAATGCAGGTGTTTTGATATGTGACATGTGCCAGAGGCTAAAATGATGAAAGATAAAAGGACAAAGATAACAACCCACTGAGCAAAGTGAAGAGAAATCATGAAAATGGCAGCAAATGTCAACTCACAGCAATTTAGCTTATGTAGACAGCGACTGCGGGTTGTTGTGGATGCGTGCTGCATGCTTATGAATTTCCTGATGAAAATATGATGAACTGTTCGTGTTTCGCCAACTATCTACCTATCAGCTTTAGTACACTGCTTTCCCAGCCAACACATCACACAGCGATTCCAACGATGAATCCAACTATTTTCACTGTTGCCATCTTGGTGTTTTAAAAGTTGATGTGATGAGCGAGAAACTCAGGACAGTGCATGCTACATGATTTAGCCTGGATAATCTTTCTGAGAATGACCATAACTTAAAAAAAATTCTTAAAGTTTTAATTGTACTACTTGAAAGTAGCAACTGAGCCCAAAAGGTTAACAGAAATCTTTTTCCTGAGGTCACAGATCAGGGATCTGAGGGCCGTTTTCTCCAGCAGAGTAGTCGCCCCCTGCCGCTGTGTTAGCTTGACTTTTCCCACCAGGAAGTTACCTCTGCCTTTTATACTGTATTTACACTATGTTTGTGCTCTTAGGATTGCTTCATAGTCCTGCATTAAGACTAAATTGTAGCCTTACACACACATTACTAAGACGGTAATTACACTGATGTCACCAGCTGAGGCTCGTCCACTTGGCAGTAACGGATGACAAAACAGGAAAGAAACAGTCTGTTCATGTTCTAGTTGACTTCATGATGTCTTTTCTTACCTTATTCAGAGCAGCTGCCAATCACAGCTGACAGAATCCACCAGCTTTGCAGCATCAAATATCTAATCATTGACAAAAAGTGCAGAAGAAAGAAGTTACTGTCAGAGAAACATAACACAAAATGAACTCAACCCTGTTTGGTGGAAAAACTTATTTCAGGTGCATTTACATTTTTACATTGAATTATTGAACCTTTTCTAGTTTGAAATGTATCAAATGTGCTAACACAAACACAATCTCTCTTTAAAAAGTAAAAACAAGCAATTAATAGCTTATATCTCTTGAGATTAACTATAAACTGAAGCTCTTTTTTTGTCTAGCTCAAATTCCTTGAAAGGTCACACAGGGTCGGACTTACAGGAAAGCATGTATAGTTGCTTAAACAGTAGTTTAAATACCACTAAGAAGGATATAATAGTAAACCTGGAAGTTTTTTCCTTATTTCCATGTATCACTAAAGCAAACTTGATTAGAAAACCAAATTACCAAAAAATGATGCCTGTGCCCATCTTCAAACTGGTTCCCAGCCCAGAGTTTCACACCAGCTCCAGCAATGAAGTCTGGAGGTGGCCAAGTTCAGCGCTGACAGTGTATAAGCAGTTGTTTCTGCATTAGGAAAATTACATTGTGCTTTTCCAGTGAGTCAGTGGTTGATAAGAGCAGCTATTAGCAGAATAAATGGATTTATCCCTAGCTGTGTGGAGAAGTCACTTTGGTTGACATCTCTGCATGTGACAAGTGGATTACTGCTCCCTTAACGCCTTCTCTTCCCTCTCTCTGTCTTTTCTTTGCCTCTCTGCTAATATGTCTGTTTCTATTTCTTGGCCCTCTTTCTGGTCTTATAAGCATTAATGCTGTTTGGTATTTCCTTCATCATTCAGCGGTCTGCTGAGGCAGCGCTCCTCTTCCTCCTCCTCTTGCTCTGGCTCTCCCTCTTCTATTTATGTGTATAATGAAAGCCTATAATCATATTCTACACACCCACATACAGTATGAGGCTTTAAGATTATATGTCTGAGGCTGCGAGAACAACAGAATCATCATATTAATGGTAGTGGCGGAGGATCCTCATCATTGTTGCAGTAATGTTTATTATTTGCTCTGTCGATCAAACTTGCCAATTATTTTCAGGACTGACTGATGTAGGAGGGGGAGGAATGAGATGCAACAGATGCCTGAGGGCAGAGATGCAGAAAACAAAACAGAGACAAATCAGGTTGAACGTATAATGAAGGCTCACTGTATGCAGATGAACAAGGAGATTTCATTAGGACTAAACAGAAGCATAGATTTCACGGAGAGTCATACTGATGTTTCATTTTCACAACGAGACATTTTTTCGTACAGCAAATTGTCTTTATTGTTGGAAGACTTGAAGTTTGTGGTGTAAAAAAATAAATCTTTCTCCGACAGTGACTGAACTGAACAGCTTCTCTGTTGTGCTTCTGACTGTTCAAAGTCAAACAGTTTTGATGCAACAGTTCTGCAATAAATGACACCTCCATAAAGGTTCAGCAGGCAAGTATGTGGTAGCGTCTGCTCAGCGGTAGCACTGTTAGCTCACAGCAAGCAGATCCTGGGCTCAGATCTCAAAAGGACATAGCTCTGTTAAGTTCTAAGCCCACTTTAATGTGACATAGCAAACACTGCCAGTGATGGGACGGGACAAACATGCGAAACTGAGCCTTACTTCTCGGCTAGGCGCCTTTCACGTGATATTAGGCCGCAGTCACGGTTGGGTAAACAGAGGTTGGAGACTGTGGAGATTACTGTGACTGTTTGCAATGAACTTGTGATCACGAAATGGTTGCTTCAAAGGGGACCGGGTCTGCGATCACTTGCAGTCATTTCTCGTCTTCAAAGCAAATTTTCGTGCTTTTATTTTTATTTTAGTAAAGACTCAAAACTGGCAGTAGACAGCTGGGGTTTGGAAGAGAATTGAACCAATTGAACAAGCCTTCAGGATCTCCACGTATTAACATGCTGTTTTTAGACTGGATTATTTGCAGCTATAGGTTATTAATGCTATCCATCATGTGTAGTTCCACATGATTATTAACAGACAATAATCATTTTCTAAATGAGATCACTACAAAAAGTGCAGCCTTACCTAATGTCCACCCTACTGTTACACATTTTATATTGAGATTTAAAAATGTCGTTGGTATTGGTATGGTGAGTAGCCTTCAGTGATATTAATAAATCACGCAGCAATAGTACATTCATGTAGTCGTAAAAAGCATGATAATATATTAAATTATCCAAAGTATTCAGAATACCGTATTTTTCAGAACATAAGGTGCACCAGATTATAAGGTGCATTACGCGAAATACTATTCCTGTGTTTTTGCAGTATATTAATGACTAACCTCGTATTGTGGACAGATTTTCTCAGTTGTTCTTCCAACTGAAGTTTGGTCCGTTTACAGCATCCTGCCATGTGATTGCATTTGTCCCTAACCATCGGGAACCCTCATGTTAACTTTTATAGAGTGGGAAAAAGGTTAGCATTCATCCTCCAGCTTCACTGTGTTTATGTTATGCTAACATAGCTGTGTCGCTAGTGATCACGTAGCACATGATTATATTACCAGCTAGCCCAACTTCAGTAACCCTACAAATAGGGCTGTGCGATATGACCAAAATCTCATATCCCAATATAAGACATCTATTGTCCCAATAACAAAAGAAATCAAAAAAATGTAACATTTTCTGTAAATTCTGTTAATCTCGGCCAGCTTGACTTGCGTGAAGTGTTTCCAGCTGGGCATCATGTACCTGGAGTCGAGTGTTTTAACCGATGCATGAAAGGATACATTTTTAGAAATAAGTTGTAACGGCTGCCGTTTTCTTTGTGAGTATTTATTACACAGCGTGCTGCAGGGAAAAGCCTGTTCTAACGTTTGAGTCTAAGGTTTATTCTTTAGCACATGACAGCTCTTTTTTGCTTCTCATCCGTAAATACTCTGCATACTCTTTCATGTGATTCAGTTTATTTTGAGAAGTCTCAACAGGATCTTGAGCTTTATTGTGAAAGGTTTATGTGGAAAATCAAAAAAACAAGCGGTGGTTTACCGTCGTTGTTGCTAACGACAACGCATAAAACCAGGCGCTTGTCCGTCTGTAGTATGGTTATATTAAATATAACAGAAGGGAACTTTAAGAAATTAATACAGCCACTACAGTGA
>NW_005187541.1:440738-442128 GCF_000239375.1 Pundamilia nyererei | reverse complement strand
ATGAAATGCTGTACACACACACAAATGAGCCAAATGCAATTTGAAAACTTTTCTTAATTATTAATTTCAAATGTTTAATCAGTTTACCTTTATGATATTTGATTAGCCTTTGTCCTGTGGATAACTGAAAGAGGGCAATGCCAAATTTCCACCTCAGACAGCATCATTGTCAAGCTTAATAATTTCACATTTTTAAAGGTACTTTCTTTAATCGTAGCTGCTGTGAAAACTAATCTGTTGACATCCACTCAGTTTAACCCAGAGATTTGAGCATTTAATATTTATAACTATAAAGATAAAAAACTGAAATAGCAACCAATTTTTCAAAAGAGAAGAACATTTTGACTGTTCTAAGAAAAGACAGTTTGTCTTACTTTAGCTAAAAACTATCTGCATCCTAAATCTGAGACTGTAGCAACTAAGCTAACTTCATCAAAAGGTTTGTACCATATTAAGCCCTTTAGTGAGCATAGTAGAACTGTATCCATTATTTTAGAGGGTAGTACACAAAATGACCCCTTGTTGAAGCTGGGATCTGTTATGCTGAATGTTTGCATTTCAAAATGATTTCCTCATGATCCAGAATAGTACTACTACTACTACTACTACTACTACTACTAATAATAATAATAATAAAAATCTAGATAAAAGGCCTGAACATAATGTGATATGGTTCAGAGCTCCTGAAAAAGGCTCACTAATTTCCTTAAACAGCTGTGAACCTTTCTTTTTCAAGGTCTTTTCAACTGTCGCTGGTGCCCAGCTCACTATTTTTTGGCTATTTTGTCTTTGGTTTTTGTCTTTTTAAGGATTTTTTTATGGTGACAGAAATGTACAATTACACACATTTCAAGGATGCTAAGAAATGTGTTCATTCACAAGTTCTCAGATTTGAAAATGACAAATTTGCCTACTTAATGAATCACAGAAATGCACACTGTGCAGGCGAACTCTTTAAACAGTCCCCTCTTTCTCTGACAGCAGCCTGCAAACACTGTGCAGCTGAGGCTCAATAGCACTGTGTAAGCATGGTCTGCACGTGTGTATTTACCTATGTTCACATGTGGATGTGAACATGGGTGTCCCAACCCCAAAACTAAATAAACAGCCCCACACGTTGCCTCGCTGTCTGTCGCCGTGAATAGCTTCTCTGTGATGTTTCTTGCTGTGGGGTCGAAGCTTCACCATCGCTGCACCCCGAATCACCGCACAAGTTCACAGCGGGTGTTGAACTACAGCTGAGAGAACAAACTGGTCACATGAGCAGAAATGTATCACTCCAAAATGTGTTGTTACAATTGTCATTTTACCACTAAAGTCACCATTCCCTAGTACAGAGCAGGATCACAGACGTGCAATGTGGGCAAAATTGTCTCAGAGGTTGGATATC
>NW_005187541.1:428781-429912 GCF_000239375.1 Pundamilia nyererei | reverse complement strand
GTTTTAGTTTGTTTATCTCATAATTAGTGAATCTGCAAACGTTACCACTCAGTCCTTATTTAAATGAAAGTAACTATACTGTGGTGGGACTTGTTTATTTGTTTGTTTTTTGTTTTGTCTTTGCTTTACTTTTGCTTCTTATGTTGTTTGTTTAATTTAAGGCTAAAAGAAAAATAAATCAATGAGAGGTAAAAGTTGAGGGGGTAGGGACTAATAAGTGTATGCTTCTGCCTACTCCCTTTCAAACAAAAGAATGAAATGATATTTTGTAATGATTGTGAAGGCACGTGTTTGAAATAAAAATGAACTGAACTGAACAGGTCCAGGAACTTGAAGGATATTGGCTTTGAACTACCAATTTTGGAGCCTCAGTGTTTTGGTTGAGAGGGTGAAGAGCTAATTTATTGGCGAATGCTAGCCAGCATGTTAGCATGTTAACTAGCATGTTAACCATGCCAGCTGAAATACACAGACACAGATACATGCTCATTAGTGATTAGTAACAAATGAAATCTCAGATGTTCCACTAAAACTCGAGGTCAGACTTTTTGGATGGTCTGTTAGTACAATTAACCGCACAGCAGACACATTATTAGTCAGATATTTTGAATAACATGAATAACATAACAAACATGGTCCAGAGGTCCAGTTCGGGACCCGAATTAGCTAAGATGAAGTCTAGCAGACAGCTAGCAGCAACAGCCACCTGTGTCATCATCCACCTATCAGTCAAAGGGGCAAGGCCCCTAATTATAGTATCCTGGTGAATAAGATGTTTCGTTTCCAGAGCTTTTTTTGTGCACTTCATAGTTTAGTTTTCATTCTTTAAAAGTGCTTAGTTTTTATTAGTTTCAGTATTAGTTTGCTCAGGGGCCTCATGGTGCTGCACAGTGCTCATTAGATCCCCATGGTTCTGGGTTCTGCCATGGTTCTGGCATGACTTCATGGTGAATGGTAGGTGTGAATGGATAACTGTGAATGGTTCTCTGGCCTTTATTTGTGTTAGCCCAGCCACAGACTGGCAGCCTGTACAGGATGTATCCTACCACCCACCCTACCACACCCGGGACAGGCTGCAGCCCTCCAAGGTCTCTCAACTTAATTCAATTCAATTCAATTTTATTTATATAG
>NW_005187541.1:411679-427220 GCF_000239375.1 Pundamilia nyererei | reverse complement strand
TATGCTTAAATTAACAATCTATTATCTTATTACCATTAGTTAATTAGTGAATGGCACAGGGTTTCAGCTGGCTGACAGAAATGGCCTTCTTAAAGAACCAGCAAGACTAATACCAGCCCTTAAAATGCTTAGTGTCCTCAATAATAGAGCAAGAGGATGTTAAAAAGATGCTGTGTGTGAAACGGCGTTTGAGCTCTCACCATGCGAAATTCCTCCGTGTCATGAAACGCAGCTTGTTTGTCTTGTGGAGGTGAGCTCTCATGAGATGTGAAGCTTTGAATATGAAGGGATGTTTCAGTGAGAAGGTGTTTGTCGTTTCTACTCTGGAAGATGGCTTCGCTCTCCCTTTCATCTCCTACCTTCCTGCACTCCTGAGGCTGAAGAATGTCTCCTCACACACACACACACACACACACACACACACACTCTGAAAACATCGTCTCCCTCTTTGACTCCTTTATGCACACATACAAAGGCCAGCACTCACAAACACAAACCGTTCCCAGCTCACTGTAATATGAACAGACATCTTCTCACTGCTTCTCATTTGGATGTCACAGCGCTGCTGGCCTCCTTTGCGATATTAAAAACTCCATTCCTATCATTGTCAAGCTACAAACAGATGGTAGCGAATCTGCTTGGCTCTCACCGAGGTCATGTGAAAGCTGCTTTTTTTTTCTCCCCCACCCTCTCCCGGTTTATTTTGGAGAATATAACTTCATGCTCCCCTCTCTCTGCACAGAAACCATGTCTCATCTACGGGATGACACGTCTTTGTAAGGGTGCAAAATTTTTTGCTGCTTCACACCATGTTTCTTCGCTTTCTCAGGGGTGGTGTTTTTGTGTGAATTTGCACTCTGAAACACATTATAAATAACCCTGTTTGCAGCGAGTGGATGACTTGCCCATCTGTTGCAGTGATCTCATAGAAGTCTGCGGCTCTCTCCTGAAAGCTGGAGCTCAAGTAAACTCATGAAAATGTAAAGGCGCTCGCTGCAGCGCGGCGCTTTTGCCATATGCTCCAATGTTAGTGTCGATGAAGCCGACTTGGGAGTCAAGTAGGGCTGAGCAATTAATCTGCTTATATTTTTAATTTAAAAAAAAATAAGATAACAGGGATAAAATAATTACTTTTTTGCATTTATTTCCAAATCAAAGCTCTCACTTGTTCTTTCTTAAATAAAGCTGTCTGGAGGTGATCCTGTCGAAGCTGCAGCTGCCTTTGTCTACAGATTGCCAAGGCTCTCTAACGCTCTTGCCCATCCAAGAAGTGCCCCCTTAGCTGAAGACTACTTGTATAAAACTAAAATGAAGTCATACCTTTTGGTAATGAGAATAAAAATATGTCATTTGGAAGGTGATGGCCTTCCAGATGATGAGCAAGATCTGTGAGGAATCTGGAGCAGATGGGTCTGTGCAAATCAGACCATGTAAAGTATTTTTTAAGTATCTTTAGCATTTAGTTTAAGTACGTTTTAAACTAAAAGTTATTTCACTCTAGCTCAGTCAAAAACTGCAAACGAATTCACAGTAAGTGACTCCAACTGTCCGAGTCTGTGGTGAGTTTATCTTCTTATGCGCTGCGACAAAATGTCCCTCCTGCTGAGTACACTATGCTACGACATAGGACCCCTTTGTGTTGTTGGTTATGTTTTTCTGTGTCGTTTATTTTGTGTGTTTACAGTTGATTGCTTATCCTTGAATTTGTTGTGTGACCTGTACAGGTGGCCCAGTTTAAAGGTTTCTTATGTGTATATCACTGCCTCTTACAGTGTAGGTTTTAATGTAGCTTTAACAGTTTTTGTACTGTGCATCCAAGGTCATAACCTCTGTTTGATGGGCAAGTATAACAGGATGAATGTATGCCTCTTGGTCATAGTTTTTTCTTTGATAAAACAAAGTATAGGGATCTAATGCCCTCACCCACGCTCCACCTGACAAAGTTGGTTGCCTGTCCTCATGTTCTCCTCACCCCGCCTGTGGCTGACATCGCTGGAATATCCTGTCCACTTCCACTGGATTTCATTTTAATTATATTTTAAGATTAGAAGAAATGTCTTGTTAAAATTTTCCAGCTCAACACTTTTATTCTTCTCATTTCTTGTTTTGCTCCTTCTTAAACACTTTCTTCTCAGCTGGGGTTGGATAAAGGCCCAGTGTGGGCTGTCACCTTGCGATCGGACCGGTTGGTTGGCATAAACACTCCGTCATGTCTTTGATCAAAGCTAACGTGCTACATGAATGTCCTAGTAATAGCCAGGATATGCTGACCAGCCCTGCCTTAAATGCTGTTACCCCTTTACGTGGTGCCAAAATAGCTCCAACCCACTGAGGTTTAAACTCTGAGACCTCAGAAGGTTACCCCATGGGATCTGGCTTCAAAACATTAGCAGCAGATCCTTTAAGTTCTGCGAGTTAAGAGTTGGAACCATTGTGGATCACACTTGTTCCAGCACATCCTCCCAACACCAGTGGCGCCAGAAGACTGTCACAAGCGAAGAGGTGCCAAAACGCAAGCAAGGCCAGCCACCCTGCACTTACTACTCAGTTGCTCTACCGCCCAATACACGACCGCCAAGATATGATTTCATGTCAGTTGCTAATTTGAGGTAATCTCAGATAAACATGGAATAAAGTAAACTGCTATTTCAAAGGCTAACAGCGTCTATCAGTGCAATCTTTTGATATTTGTAGATGTGTATGGCAAATTTTAGTGGGCTCTTAGCCCTCATGCCTGAGGCTCAGTTCCTTTTTCCTGGGGTATTTATGTTTCCTGGGAGGAGTCATCATCTTCAAGAAGAAATCACAGCAAAACACAGTGATTATATAAAATAGTATGATGATACTGACACTTACAGGACAGGTAAGGTTGAGCAACGATCCACCCAGATCACCTCCCCAAAAGGTTTTCATCAAACCGAGCATGCTCAGTGTGAAAGGAAACTAATATCTAAGGTGGATTTGGATATCATACTTGGGTTTACAAAAGGGTATGCATGAGCATCTTGGCTAAGACTGCACAAAAGCCAAATCTGCTAAAGGCCAGTGCTGCCAGGAACATGCTGTATGTGAGACGAATCCGCAGCTCTGGAGCCGCGAGGAGGACAAGATCATGTCGAGCCCTCTGTTACCAGCAGCAGAGACGCCGCGACGGCCGGAGAGCGTGGGCGGCTGAGTCGCCATCGGCCGGAGGAAAGTCACACTTCTCCCACTCACGCTCCGAACAGCCTCCACTTCTTCCCGTCTCTCCTTCCCTCGCCTCCTCTTCGACCCGTCCTCACCGGTGCATTCGACTGTGTCCAAACTCGTCATTTCACTTTTTCAATGTTCCCTCCTGACACGGGGTCAGCTCAGACGGTGCCGCCGTCTCCAGCCGGCGTTAATGAGCCCTTTCTTCTCGTCTGCAAGCAGACAGATGGCAGCAACATAATGACAATGAACCACTTCTGTATTAAGAAAAGCACATTTTTCTCTGCAGCAGAGAAGATTGCAGAGCAGCAAAGCACTTAAGCAAGTGAAGCACTTACTGTGTGATATTTCGAACAAGGCTTTAAATAGACCAAATATCCAGCAGGTGTTAAAAAAGTGAACAGTGAGAGACTTTCAAAAGGGTCTGGATGTATGTAATACTTGTGTGCCTCCTGAACTGTATGGATTTAGTTCCAGACTGCACAATGAATCCCTTCTTTCCTGCAGACCTTTGTCCCGGGGAAGGACTCGATATCAGTCAAACACCAAGAGTGCTGGATTTCAAACACTTCAGGTTCTCCTTCAGACTGCGATTTCTGTCGGTGCCCGATAACTCCATCAGGCACGCCGTGGTGGCAGAACGTGAATGCATTTGCTTCAGCGAGCTCCACCTGTGCGATTCAGTGCAGAAACTCGCCGCGGGTGTTGATGACAGTCGATGGTGGAAAACCGCCTCTCGGTTAAAACAAGACTTTGTTTTATTTATTTATTTTCTTTCTGACAGGCCATGATAAATAAACAAACTTTAACTCAGCATGATATCGCTGGCTCTCTCTTTCCCCGATCCTCTTTCGGGTGTCTGTATTTTTTTGTGATGAATGAAGTAAGACAGAGCATGACAGAAATACAGTCAAAGCAGATGGCTTTGTGTCTCAATCCTTTGCCCAATATTTCATCCCACCAGTGAGTTCCTCAGGCGCTGCGAGGGCTGTGAATATGAGATGTCATTATTTCCAACTATTTCAGAGCTACATCATCTTCGGCTTCATTTCCTCACCAGACAGTGCCAAACATTTATTACCAGCCATCAGTCAGTAATTTATAACAGCTCCAGTGATATAATTAAGCGAGACTAAATCTGTCACTTTATTAAAACAACTTAAAAAATACTAAATCAACTCACTGTTATTTTGCAAGCTGAGGCTTGCAGTCTTGGTGAATGTGATGGATAAGATTTATTCACGTTCTCCTTATTTTCTGTCATATATCTTCTGGTTGATGTTCACAGTAAACATGGTTCAAATAATGAAGTCCGTGTATGTACAAGTAATCCCTCAGAGACAAACTCTCAAACTGCTCTGAACACTCAGTTTCACACAGTTTTTTTTTTTTAACGTTTAGATCTGGATATCCTTATATGGTCACCGCAGAAACTTTTCCCATCTGTTGATTAAATTTTTTTTTACTAGGAGCAGCCAATCAGAAGAAAGTTGTTTTGAAGGAGGAGGAGCTAAAAGAGCTTGTTTCAGACAGAGTGAACTGCTCCACAACAACAGCAGTTTCTGTCATTTAACAGTTTGACTTATTTGTTAATAAACTGAAGTCAGTATGGAGTTTGTAAAATGGACAAAATTAAGAAAAAACAAAGCTTTTCCCATGTTTCTTTGCTATTTTCATATTTTCCTGTGCTGTTGAACTAAAAGCAGCATGCATCGAATATGTTGAGCAGTAGTCCAGCTCCTGGATACTTCTGAGACCTTGGCTATGTTATTGTTGGTTAGGGCCGTTTGGTTTCAAAGTCCTTCTCAAGGCTGTTTAGCACTTGGGCTGAAAGCTGCAGACATACCCAGCTGAGATGAAGCAATACGAGCTGCAGATCCAGAATCAGAATGCTTTAATAATCCCTGACGAAATTATGTGGCTACAGTTGCTCCAAGACACTAACTGTAACAGACTGAACTAAATTAAATAACACAATATTTTACAAAGTTTACAAAGTATAAGAAATGAGAATAATTTATATTGTTCTGCAGCTTTTACATGCATCCCTGCTCCAACACAGCTGAATCAAATGATTGGCTTACCTCTTCAGCATGCCATCAAGTTTGGTAAAGGCCTGGTAACATGGAACAAGGATGCATTTAAAAGCTGCAGGACAGTAGCTCGCGAGGACTGGAGTTGGACACTCCAGATCTACATCACGATGCTGCAAGTTCAGAGGCTTTTTTGCAGAACAAGTTTAAATACATTTATGAGCACACTGCATTTACAAATCCCTTTACTCTGATGTTTTAAAATCAATACTATTGTACACAAACATAGTCTTATTGTAAAATGCTTCCATTGGTGCAGTGAGCACCTATTTTGCAGTCGGTCCATGCAAAAGGAAGACGCACTGCTCCTCGCTCGGGCGCGTCGAAGACCCGATCAGACACCCAGTGCTCATCCTGAGCTCTTTGACAGCATGCCTGTACTCCAAAAGCACACTGATCATAAATATAAATGACAGCATTAATAAATGATGATCTGGTATTCAAATCCCCTCATTATGCATGCAAATAGGTTTCAAGTGGGAGCACGGGCAAAGTGTGGTCTAATGTGCAGAGTGTAATTGTTACACGGGTGCTGACCTGAGATCATTAATATTAATTCTCTACATTGTTTCAGTCCGATGCCGATGACCTCTGATATGAATGGGTTTGATCCGAGTTTTCATTCATGTGCAAAGTCTTTGCAGCCGCCGATTGTGCGCTGCTGAAAGGACACATTATTGTTGCCGATTAGGCTGCCACTGCTGAATTAGATTACACCTCTGTAATATTCATTTAAATTTATTTAATCGTTTAAGGCATTTAAGTTTCAAAAAGCATAATAGTTCCTCCTGTTGTGTCCTGTTAGAAAAGAAAAGCATTGCACACCATTCAGCTGGGCTGGACGATGGTTAGCAGTAGTGCAGGACAGACTGATGCCAGGAAACGACTGACAAACAACTGACATTTAATTAAAACTTTGTGCAACAAACTAATCTGTAATACAAACGGATTAAGAAGCTAATGACACGGTCAGGTGAAACCAATCAATTAATTCCTTCTTTCGTCATTATTGTCTCCTTCAAGCTGGTCATTTGATTGATTCAGTTTGTCTGTTTGCTTAAAAACTTGTGGAAGTTACATAAACTAAACTCTAAATCCAAAAATCATGGAACTATTATGGTATTCATACTATTGTGGATATTTTGTGCAATATCTTTATTAACCCTTTAAAGCCGGTGAGAGCGGGCACGCTCCGTTTTGCGTAGCTATTTTTAAATCCCAACCACGTAAGCTAGCGCAATAATTTTTTTTGCATATGAAACCGGAGGAGTTGTACTTACATCTTATGCCATCAGCTTGTCCTAGGTCACAGTTTCTTTCCACATATAGCTTTGCAAAAATTGCATAAAAACCACTTGCAGCAACAAAAACATAATATTCCAGAAACACGCTTTGCCGATCCGATTTTTCTTTTTTTTTTGCTTGTCCCACTTGGTTCTTTGGCCGTCAGAATTGTTGTCTGAAGACCAACAAGGATGGATTTATTTTGCCAAATGGATCATCATGGCATTGCCGTATTGGTCCATTTGATCGACCTTTGTATTTATTATTTATTTTATTTTATTTTCAGTTGTTACAGACGGGACAGACATGAGTGAGGGATAGGAAAGGGAGAAAGAAAGAGGAAGGAAAAGAAAAACAGAAGGGGAGAGGGACAGTGAGAAAGGGGAAAAAAAACTCCTGGATCACCTGTTGAGAGAGAAAGAATAGAAAACAAGCAAAAAAAACCCAAAGCAACATACTAAACACAACACCATCGCATTCATTGTTCGTAACACTTCCTACGTTGGAATAGACATCAACTCGAACTATCGCCTTGTGACGTCATTTTCGCAGAAATGTCTGGGTTTTTTTTACCTTCAGGGCCTTATAAGCTATAAGTTATGTTTGACTTTATGACTTTCGGTATTGTTTTTGGGATGCTTAGAACTCAAATTGCACTGCTGGAAATAGTTTATTTTGATGCATATGCTGTTTTTTTGCAAATTTGCATTATAAGACTTATTTTCATTTTTCCTGCAGTATATAAAAATTGGTGTATTTCAAAAATAAAACTATGAAGACACTCAAAATAAATTTCTTGTGGTAGGAAACTATTTTGTGCAACTTTTTTGTATTTACAGTTTTGAGGGATAAGCATCTTAAATTTCTCAAACTAGAAATATATGTTAAAAAAACAAAAATGATTTTCAATTTTTTTGTAGTTTATTGCACTTTTTTGCATTTTATGCAATTACTATGCACTTAATGCATACATATTATTAAAATTTGGGCTATAATGGTTGTATTGATGTTTAGCAACTTGAAATGCTCCCAAAAATGGCACTACAGCTTGTAAAAATATAATATAAGCTCTGGCGGACTTGGTTCTATGGTAGGTCTCAAAGGGTTAATAAAATTAGTTTGTTTTATGTTTGAGGTGCCCTCAGAAGTGTGTCCACTCATTGGTTCAAGCTGGATAAGCTAACATCTCACCTGCAGTACTGTATATAAAGACGAGCTCATCAGCTCCTCAGTTTTGCAAATCCTTGTGTTTAGACTTTGATTCTTGCAGATGCGTAGTGTCGTTTCCAGTGTTTGTGTGGGCAAAAGTCTGAAGATTTAGCTGTTAAAATTACAAACTGACTAAAAATCCGAAATCAATAATATGTGCTTTCAGAAGTTCAATGTGGTCCTTTAAAGGCTGTAACTCTGCAAAAAGTGAGATCAGTCTACTAACATGTAAAATAAATATTTGGTTCTTATATTCCATATTTAGCTAGAAGAAAAACTGCTAAACTAAACACATATTTAAAGTTATGTTTGTTTGGTCTGGTGTTAATGTGAACGATCCTATTTAAAACTCACATGATGCAACAAGTTCCCTCAAAACAAATAAATTAACCTCAACTTAAGAGAGTCAAGTTATACTAACTTGTTTCTTTTAAGTAAAGCCAATTTATCTGCTCTAATCTACTCTGGCACTGAATCTGAATGTTGCAGTAAGACTTTAATATTCCCAGCAGGTGGATGAAAGGATGAGGAGATGGAACAGAAGAAGCAGCTCAAGATGTGAGAGTAAACCATGAAGTACGGAGAGCTGCAAATGTTTTAAGACTTTAAAAAACAGAGATGAAGGAGGTAAAAGAGAGAAATTCAGTGGTCTGATAAAGGGCGGGCTGGAAGATCTGAAAGCTGAGTGTGTGTTCAGGTTTGACTTCTAGGCCTGAAAAGAAAAAGAAATATTACAGTGCCTTTAGCAGATGGACCAATGCTGCATAACAACCATTTATTAATTGTTTCCAGCCTGTTTACATTAGTAATGGTTCAGATCACTTTGTTGCGTTGCACTTCCCTGCTCCTCATACTGTAGTGCACAAACCCTCGTTCGGGGAACCTTGTCTCTCTGCACACTCTTCAGCGCTCCTCACTGCAACAGCCTCACACTGTAATAAACATAGTTTTGGGGATAAAACCCCTGAACTCCTTGGAGTTTTTAATCACAGTGTTCTTTTTAAAAACTTCCAGAGTTCTTGTAACTGCAGGAAGGTCAGCTGTAGGGTCAGTGTTAGGGGACTTTATGGTTTGCCTATGAGAGGTCACGTCTTTCGCAATGAACTCAGTTGAGTTGCTTGTTTTTCTGGCATGTAGATTAATTTGCCTCTGCTGGGTGTAGCTACAGCTCTTAAAAAATAGTTCATGGAGCGCTTTGCGTCAAAATGACACCCCTGCACATTAGCTCTGAGTCCTAACTCAGTCATATTGTACACAGACAGGACAGCTATTATCTTTAGAATTCAGTCTGACAAGCTTTTTCTGAGGATATCTAACATGTCCCTAAATATGCTTAGAAATGACAGATAAAAGAAAGAACTTGCTTCAGAGTCATCAGGTTTTTAAGTTTCATTAAAACAATCAACAGATATGTATTTGCATCCACAGGAAATGAAATAATTAATAATTGGTGTACTTTTTGTACTACAAATGTAAACAAATCCAGCCTTCAAAGCTAGCTCTGCTTTCCTGAGTTTACAGCTTGTTTTTTCCATTTTAAACAACAGTATGCTCATCTTAGTGGTAATGGCATTACTTTCACATGAGATATTTCCACTGATATAAGCATTATTTCAGTCTGACAGGCTTACTCCTCCTCTGTGCTGCTGAGTTATAGCAGTCACATCTGCCTTTTACAATGACTGTAGATAACTTGTTTTACACTATATCGAATGGTAGAGGCAATAATTCCCCCAGAAATACTTCTGAGTGGTGATGAACTGGCAGTTTGAGTATCATCCTCGTTTTGCACTTGTCACCTTTCTCTTGTAGAGACTCTGGGAAATGATGTTTTCCTCAAATCTCCGGCAACCTGGCAGCTATCAATTACAGGTGACTTCATCTCCACATCAGTCTGTACCAACTATCCTTCTAGAAGTACGTCTTGCCACTCTGCAGCCATCTTGAAACATCCCCATGCACTTATTTGTAAAGTTATTTTGAAACATTATCTAAATAAATTTCGATGGGACTACATATAGTATCAACAATCTGACTAACAGCTACTTCAAAGCTTGACTTGATTTGCTTCAAAATAAAGTTTAAGAGAGTTTATAACGTTTTTTTTTTCCTCCTTAGAAGTTACACTTCACTGTCTTGGCTGAAAATAAGCATTCTTTTAGTGTTGAGTCTGTCTTGCAGTCCTGGGGGCACAAATGAGTCTGTGGATTCTTTAGATTATTAAACATGGTAAAAAGGCTGAAGGATAGCTAAGCAGTAGATAGACATCATTAATTACTACCAATGTGAACTGAATCTTGACTTCTGAAAACAGTGGTCTGTCTGTTTTTAAAAACCTAAGACTTCCAGTTTCTTCCTGTCAAAAGGTTTTTTTTTTTCTTTCCACTGTTATCAAGTGTTATAAAACGTCTGTATAGCAGACAGAGTGTAGATCCAAATGCAGGACTTTGGAGGCAGGAGAAGTGAAAGAAGAAGGAAAGCAGAAAACTTGAAAACATGGAGCGGGGAAATGCACATCTGTTAGGGAGGATATAACTATGAAGATGGGAAAACAACAAGTACACATCAGAGCGGAGAGGAAACAGTTGGGAAACACAGCAGGAACAAATCAGTAATAACAAGACAAGGGAAGTCAAAGTCAATACAAAGGACAAAAGACCGGGCAGTCCTTTACTAAATCCTATCACAGCCGAAATTCCGATCTGACATAATGGGTCATCTAAGTTTTATCACCAAAAAGATGAACTAATTTCTGTGTTATAATAATTCATGCTAAGTTCTTCCAAATGATCTCTCTTTTTTGAAATTTCTAAAGAAGTGTATTTAAAGCTGTTTTTCTTTGATTTTGCTGTTACCTGTGTATGACTTATCCTCCTTAAAAATACTGAAAAGAATGATGCAACAAGCTCAAAAACTAAATTAACTTCTGTGTAAGAGAGGCGAGTTATGCTAACTTGTTTGCTACAAGTAAAGCTAGTTTAAGCTATTTTAAAGTTTGAATGTTGCTGTAAAACACCCAGAGGATGGATGAAGAGCTGAGGTGACACAAAGTAAAAGTTTGAAAGAGACAAAAATGATTCAATTATGTGAAAAAGAGGCAGGCTCGAAACTCTGAGATGCTGAAACTATTCAGGTTTGACTTGTTCATTTGAATTCACATTCACATGAGACTTAAAAAAATCTGTTTCTATTAGAAGGTCTAACACTGAAATTACAACCACTTATTAGATTTAAGACTCTGCTTACATTAGTAATGCTTCAAATCAATTTGTTTGTTGTTCCTTAACAGCATATTGTACATAGTAAAAACCTGAGATACAGAGCTTGGGATAGAGGCTTACTGGACAATCTTTCCTCTGAGCTCCTCAGCTCTGGTGGGCCAACAGCAGAAGACGAGTGTAAGCTGAAATTGTATGGTGAATAAAGCATGCTGTACTTGATGAAATAGTAAAATGAGAAGTTACTCAGCGAGAGCAGACGATATGAAACACCTCAGCGTGGACACAATGATGTAAAAAGAGGGAAAAGTTACCAGCAAGAGTAAGCAGATCCAGTCTGAATGAAGCGTGACCGAAAAGATGTGTTGAACGTGATGCTTGAGAGCGATGAGGCTGACGGAGCCAACTTGAAAGACGCCATTGACATTCTATCACAGTCAGTTTGAGAGACAACAAGTTCCCCAGCACAGCTTTACTTCAGCTCTGCTTTTCATCAGCTGTGTTCGGATGTGATAATGAGCAAACACTGTAATCCCACCAATTAACTGTCAGTTGCGCCGACCCCCACGTTTCCTTGGCTTGTCTGCGTGAGTTTGATAATTGGGAGTTTGATGTATTCTAACACCAAATTTTCAACATGTCTGAGAAAAGTGTCGGAAACGTCAGAGAGCTCTTCCAGCATCGGCGAGAGACGCAGGGGTGGCTGACACCGCTCGGGTTTTTCTCTGAAACTAACGTTCACACTGTGTTTTATACGTGTTCACAACCACACACCCCAACCTGTTTGTTTAGTTGGCTGTGGAGTTGACAAAAAAAGAAATTAAATTAAAAAGAAATTTAATTTCTTCTTTTTGTGTCTGCATACAATGTGGTTTTACTGTGCTCGCCTGGGGTCGCTCAGAGCACTTCAGCAAAAGTGATGACATCCAATGAAATCATGGCTTCTGAGTAAATATAAAAGAGATAATTAATATCTAAAAGCCACTTACAATGTTTATACCCATGATAGAAGACTTTTTTAAAGCAAGCCCATCCAAGTTAGACTGTACGGAGCCCCTCTGATGACATGGTCCAAAAAATAAATAAATTGTGGCCACAAAATACTACTTCGGAGGCACAAAATTGGTATTACGTGCCCACGAAATACTTATTTGTGCCCATGAAATACTATTTCGAGGGCACAAAATAGGTATAACGTGCGCACGAAATGCTGATTTGTAGCCACGAAACACTTGACCGCTAACCGTTACCCTCCCATCCTAAAATAAAACTCAATCATACTGTCTCTGTCCATGGTGTATAGGTTTAGCCTACGCTTATGTCTCTACGCAGCTGTCCAGGAATTGTATCAATATGATGTGCGCATGCTATCTATTCCGTGGCCACAAATGCGTAATCGTTGCCACATTATACCTATTTTGTGCCCACGAAGTAGTATTTTGTGGCCACAATTTATTTATTTTTTGGACCATGTCATCAGAGGGGCTCCGTAAGACTAAGCTGTACCTCTTACTGAAAGCATCTCTATAGCATCTACTAATTAATATCAAGCATCAACTTTCAGTCCTGGACAATAACGCAACAAAGCTGCAGTTCCTCTAGTGGCCACTTGGGGCTCCAACAGTGAGTCAGTCCCCATAGACTCCTATGTTAATAAATCCTTTTACTTTACAGCACAAATAAACATGTGTACACGGTTATTTTTATTTACAAGCCACTTATTTAAATGTGCATTTGCATTATTAGGGACATCCTCTGAACAATGTTTGTTCTGGTGTAGTTTTCTGGAGCGTTTTTGATGCAATCCGTCCATTTTCTACCAGTTATTAATATTTGCTATTTAACTGCCATCTTCATGACCCAATGCCCAAATCTTCCTCTCCCAGGCCACCTAATCCAGCTCTTCCAGCAGGACACTGAGACATTCAGTGTTAGATATGCCCAAAACAGCTCACCTCAACTCAGCACTCAGAAAGTGTCCGAGTCAGATGGTGAATCGCCATCTCTATACTGAGCTCTTCTTGAATGACCAAGCTCCTCTAAGGCTGAGCCCAGACACCCTTCAGAGGAAACTCATTTCCACAAATTGTGGCTGTCACGACCTGTAGCTCGAAATGGCTGCGGGTAGTGGGATGAAAGCAGGTGTTTGTCTGTGTGTTTAACCCATACAGTCTGTGGGAAGAGCATGCTGGTGACTTATTACTCCATCCTTTGGTCCAAATATAGTCACTCCTGGCTAAAAAATTCAACATAGCAACTGCAAAAATGCTAAAGTCAGGGGTTCAAAACAGGACTTTATTATGGGTGACATCACAGTGGCTGAATCAGTCTTTTCTCTGTAGCTGTCACACTGTGGCATTAACAGAAGTTGTAGTAAGGGCTTGCGCAAACCACCTGTGGGTTCATTCATTGCTGAAGGACAGGCACCTGTGTTCATTTCCATTCATGCAGACTTACCAAGCAAAGCGTCCGTAAAGCTTTTATCATTTTTGAGACCACAGCTGAGGTTTTGATACATTTTGGGGTTTGCATTTTAAATGCAGCTAATCTATTCGGTGTAAATCTGCTTATTTTATACTTTGAGCAGCAACAGAATATTGTGTTGTCTCATCGATTCACCTTCTTTGTTAATTCGCCCTCCTCTAAGCCATTATCACTTTTATAGCAGGTTCTTTTTACGAGCCTCTCACGGCAGCCCACCAATTAAGCTTTGTACCGCATTAAAAGTCCTCACAGGCTGACATAATGCTGCGCTGCACACGATCCAGCACTTCACCACCCATTCAGTGCATACGCTGCCTGCCTAACACCCACCCATAAAATATTAACACCTGCTGTCACTCCTGCAGCACTGCAGCTCCTGTGAGGTCCACTTAAAAATCCACACTGCCACAAACAGACCCAGCCACCAACTTACCAAGCTCTTCCCGTCTGCATCTCTGTCACAGGCATCCAGCTGTTTGCATCTTTTACGTTGAGGCTGAATCATTCATGAGCTGAAGACGGGTTGTGTTTACAGTCCCACTCCTGCGTTTGACACAAACAAATGGCAATGAGGGAAGAAAATGCTCTTTATTACTCGTTAAGTACTGTCTTGCCTCAGTCATTAACGTCTCTCATAAACAGGTTTACCTTCACATTAAATATTAACGTAGGAAATGGAGCAAAGAAAGTGGTTTTCTGAAGTGCCGATTCTGCCACAGGGACTGTGAAATACCCACTCTTAGGCAGAGCTCCAGAGTCATGACATTTAAAATGAAAGAAAGCTTCTGCACAGCCACACCACCTCAAACTAACTTCATCGATATATCTATAAAATGGAATCATTTGCACTATTAAAGTGGCTTTGACACCAAAACAGCACTCAGAATTTAGCAGTCACAGTCAAGTCTTCATTCAGTCTAAGACAATAAAACTTAACAGACTTGTGTCAGTCCTTAGAGACGCAAGATGAAGGTATTGTATTCAAACTTGTGTAAGCTCTTGTAAGGTTACTACTTTAATGGCAAAGATCCTTGAAATTTTACCCCCTGTTCCTGTGAATTGAGTCCCCAGGTATTTAGCTTCTAGTTCCAGGGAACAAATCCATGAAGCTGGAAACCCTTTACATCTCAAGACTTTTATTTTATTTCTTTTTTTATACAAGTCTTAAACACATTGAGAAGCTACAGAAAATCTTTTGGAAATCAAACATGTGTGGACCTTATCTTCCTCGATTTTAATTCCAGAGTTTTGTGCGAGGCCTTTAGTGGAGCTCCAAGGACTGCAGCATGATTCAGCTTATACATGATGTCTTGCCACTTTCCTGTTTAATAAGGAAGCATGTTTGAATGAAAGATAACAAATGTCCCCTCCTGGGACGATGCGCTGGGAGCGCGCCCATCTATCAGGGCCTGTAAGGAGAGGATCACAAATGTCCTCTCAGCGTGCTGTCGGTCTGCTCGCTCAAAATCCACTAAATGAGCGATCACATCCCCACTTTGGGAGCGAGTGTGTTTCTTATTCGATGGTTTTAATTAAAAGGAAGATATATGTAAATGCTCCAGACCACCAACCTGCAGCTGATCTGGAATCAAACGCTGCATGAGCAGCAGCAGAGAACTGTTGTTGTTTTTGCCGTTGTTGGTGCCAGGAAGTCCCTTTCTCCCCGACTAAACGTCTGTGCCGTGTGCCAGAGCTGTGCCTCGTCTTAATTCACTTAATCAAAACTCTCCTTCAGTTCTCTGCTGATTGTCGGAAGAACGGGGATTAGAAAGTTGCATCTGGGCTTTGTGGATGCCTAAATTTTCCAATTTCCGATAAAGTGAATTACTATGAAATTTATTTTTCCTTCCGCTCTTGGTACCTTTTGTTTCCAAGACAATGCAAAGTAATATTCTACAAATATTGTTCCCTGCCAGAATCATTTCAGACAATAGCATAATCCTCCTCATACCTTTGCAAAAAAAAAAGGAAAAGGGTGGAAATATTATCCATTATATTTCTATTGCAGGCGCTGGCTGTGCTAATCCCCTCTGTTGTACAGTCTGTGTACATCAGAGCTGAATG
>NW_005187541.1:410330-411515 GCF_000239375.1 Pundamilia nyererei | reverse complement strand
CCCCCCCCCCCTTCCCGATGTGACGGTGCCCCCACTCCCTGCCAAACACCAGGCGGTGCAGCTTTGAATAGGACCTGGGTTGCTTTTTTTCTGTCAGAGGCTGGCACCTCTTCTGTCCCTGCTGTCACCAAGGCTGATGTCCTGGGCCAATGCCACCTCAAACCCAGCCCTTGCATCACCTCCCTCCTCTTCGATCTTCCTCTACTTCTCTCTGTCCCTCATTCCTTTTCTTCCTCTGTCTCTTTGTCCATCTTGCACAGGGCGCTGAAAGATTTGGCTTCAAAGTGTTTCCACCATGACAGGCTGCTGTATGCATGCATAATTGTGGGAAAGGAGAAGTCCGAAAGGCTCCTCTCTGTGAACAGGTTCTGTCAGCGGCGAGGAGATGAGACAGGCTGAGAGGGAGAAGGGACAGAGGGAAGCAGAAAGCTCCCCCGGGGCGGCAAACATTAGGGGATGGTGTGGAAACAGCAGTGGAGGAGGTCGTTTTCAGATCCCGGCCTGACTCTGATTCTGCCTGACGCTAACAGTATCGTGTTGTCATGGGAGCGTAGCTCGCCATCCAATGCTCCGAGTCCAACAAAAGTGTCAGACAGACAAGTGTGAGGAAGGAGGGTGAGAGTCGAGTGCAGCAGGACGACCTGGTGCCAAAAAACCCAAAAAAACAGCCAAAAAAATAAAAGGCAGCACACGACAGGAACCCAACAGCACAACAGCTCAGCGTGACACAGATTTAAACTCTCAATCATCACCAGCATCATTGGGGGCGGTTACTGAGAGCATTACAGTGACTTCTTGATCTAATTTTAACAGTAGCTTTGCAATATTAACAGCTCAAATGAATCCTTTTTTTTTTTAAATTCACCAACCTGAGCTTTAAGCTGTAAGCGTGGTGATTCCTGTTGTTTCCAGAAAGTTTTTGGACATTTTTTGTGTTATTCCTGTATTCAACACATTTAATCTTACTTACCACTCACCAGTCCCCGGCCCCCTTCCTTCCGCTTAGCGTACAGCCTCAGGGTGCTGGACTTGGGGTGAAACCCTCCATGCATGGTAAGGAGCTTTCTTGTCTTTATGTCATTGGCTTCTATCTCCTCCTTTGGCCAGCCTATTACCCCAGCAGGGTACCTGATCACGGGCAGGGCGTACGTGTTGATGGCCCGGATCTTGTTCTTACCATTCAGC
>NW_005187541.1:404943-409019 GCF_000239375.1 Pundamilia nyererei | reverse complement strand
GTGAGTCTTTGCTTGGCAGTTTCCAAGGCCTCAGGTATGGACAGCTTGCTGTATTTCTTAGGCACCTTATTTGTCGCACCTTGCTGCAACTTCGTTAGTTGGCTAACCTCCCTCCGTGCGACTTTGATCTTGCCCTCTAGCCTCCTTCTCCATGGAGGGTACTGCCCCTTGTCGCTGTTCAACTTGCATCTCACTGATCACTGCTGCCGTATTGTAGATCAGCTTGTTAGTGTCGGTAATCGTGGTTGTAGGTATTGCCCGTAGTGCTGCATTAACATCATCTAGCAGACCTTCTGAGGGTACTTCACGTAATCTTGGTAACCGGCTACGGGGGATCCAGGTTTCAAGCTTGGCCATGATCCTATTGGTAACACTATTGTTTATTTAATAAATTATTATTGTTGTTTTTTTATTGTTCTTAATCACAGCAAACATTGACTTGAGTGCGCATTAGGACTTTCAGCAAAGTTTTCCAGCTGTTTCTGACTACCAGATTATTGTTCCTGCATGTTCTGCTTTTTCTGAATAGTTTAGGTCTCTGCCCTTTGCTTCACCCCTTTCTTGCGTATGCTTGCGTTTGCCGTCTCCCTTTGTGTGTTAAACCTTTGCCTAAAGTTAAATGGAGAAGACTACAGAAAAGTTTAAGTCATGGTGACAGACTGATTTGCACATTGAACAATGACACAAAAATGCTGCAATGTGATGCATGCAGGTCCTGACTTGGCACAGAAATTGGTTGTTTAAGCACTGGAGTTTGTGTCATCATGATGTTGCTGTTAAAACAGCAGATGTGCAATAAAGTGGAGTAGATGACCCAAGCTTAGAGCTCCCAAGGTATCCTTCATCAGATAAATGGGACTTTTAGGTTTATATGCCATTGCATGTCATTAACTTTTGTCTACTCTCTCCCAGAGTTTATGTTTTGTCATGTTTATTAATCATTCTGAATTAGGCCTTAAGTGCTGCAGTCAGCTTATTTTCCACCTATCTTTAAAACTACTTCTTGTAATCAACTTTAAACTTGCTCAATGTGTTGTTGGGGATCTGAGCTGGGGCAGTGCAGAGCATGGATTAACGTGTCTCATATTTTGGCAAAACTGGTATGTTAGTGACTTTTTGAATAAACTAAAAGCTCTAAGAACTATTCAGATAAAACCCTTAGTCTCTCTGGGGTTTTATTAAAATGTGCAGCACCTCTTTAAGTTTTTAAAAAAATCACAGTCTAACTGCAGCTGAGGCCAAATATTTGAACACTTCATAAAAAGATCACTCTGTAGTTGAGATTTCAGTGTGACCATTAAGCTCAGTATCAGGACTTTTTGTAGCATGTTGCTATATTAGTCGTTAATATAGCAACATACTAACGACTAACCTCTTGTTAGTTGTGGATGGGTCATCTCTTGGGTGTCTGTCTCTGTCCATTAGGGATCCTCAACATGAACTTTCATTAAGAAAATACCAGGAACCTAACCAAAGATCTGGAACTGACCACCTGGTAGCACATGATAAGTGCTAACTTCAAAAATTCTCCAAATGTTATGTTCAAAGTGAATCCGTATTGTATTATACACCATGTTGAGTCAGAACATGGTATATTATCTTATATTATATTATCCCGAAATTTGCTAGCTAACACCCTGCAAATGTCTAAGTTTTCTAAAGCTTGTAAATCACTCTTTTCATGGACTTTGTCGTAGCTTCAAAAAATAGCAAAAATGATCATTTTACTGATGGTTTATCCAGCCATGACTAATAACATCAGAGTTAACAGGCAGATATCTGTCCTCTTTTAAAACAATCATTTTATGACTGCCTCATTGGTACTTGTAAACCTTAGATACAAAACTGTAACCTGTTCAACTGTCTCTGAATGTCTTCTGAATTAGTTGGTTAAATTCTTTTTAGTAGCCGTTTGAGTTGAGTTGAATATCTTGAAATGAAGATGTTCAAAATCTCATCAATAGAAATGTGAAAGATATGATGAAGATCCTTGAATTAAAATATGAATTAGTGAAGGACACTGCTACATAGCCTTAGCAGTAATCCAATATATAGTGTAAAGCAGTAGATGCCGCATCCCGTGAATAATGGCTCAATGGTCACAGCATGTATCCGCTGAAATAAGAGCAGAAAAATAGAACAGAAATGAATAGCAGACATTGATTTTTGTGTGGATAATGCAGACTACAAAATCAGAAGAAAGATGCGTTACATTAAGCTTTTTTTCTGCCATTATTCCTTGCAGATGACTTTTTACAAAGGCCCAAATGTTAAAATCACAGTTAAGTGTTTTGGTGCAAGCAGAGAAGAGAGGCCAATGGCTAATCCAGCTAAGTTATGCGCTTCAGGTCTCTGTTTTCAGGGCCAGCAAGTCATCCAACCAGCCAGTGGGCCAACCAACCAACCAGCCAGTCTGCCGGCCCAGAGTGCCCCTGGTGCCACTTAAGAATCATGGGAAAAGAATGTTCTCAGCTCTTTTCTGTCCTGATTATATCTGATGTGAAGGAAATGGAGGGACTCTGGGTGCATGCCAACCCTGCAGCGCCCTAGGGAGAGGAGGAGGGAGGTGGTGGGCAGGAGGGGACAGAGCAAGGGGAAATGTGGGAGATGGGGGCAGTAAGCATGAGGAGGAGGAGGGAGGGAGGCATGGGAATGAGACAACAGTGGGGGGGCAGAGGACCTCCAGGGACCAGAAGGTTGGAAGGGGAGCAGCGAAATTCATCAAGACCAGTGAGAGGAAGAGGATGGATGTGGAGGGGGGTAGAGGGGGTATTGGTTCTGGTCCAGAAAAGGACAGATGGTACATAACATGACAGGACTTTTTTTTTCTTTTAGGCTCGGGGACATGCTGCCCTTATCGAGTCAGCCTTGCCCATAACATCCTTCCCAGAGAGAGAGAGATGGAAAAGAAGAGGCTGGTGCAGAAAGCTAATGGAAGACGTGACTAATCATAAGATCTCTGATAAGAGTATAGTCAGCAGTAACCATGCCAACAACCTTGAATGCATTTTTTCTTTTTCTTTTATAATGGTATATCTTAGCAGCAGAAAGACCCAGGGCCAAATATCATTTAAAGCATACAGTCATACGGCTTTGATAATTAGCCACCAGTAATGTGATATAGTTTCAGAGAGCAGCAGTGACATTAGACATGGTGTATTGAGTTGAGTAATGTCAATATAGAAAATGGATGCTGCAACAATACATTTTGCTTCCCTGTTATTAAAGCCCTAAGTGGCTCCCATTTAATTGCTTGATACTGCTTTTTGTTGAATGGCATCTTCACTATGGTAAGGTCACCTGGCTTTACAGCCCAAAGCTGCTGTTCTAGTTTTCTTCATACTGAACAATGTAAGTGATGCATTGTTGCTCTTGCTATTGTTGCTTTCATTCGTCACAAAGTTCCAATAAAGCCTCAGTTATGGTACAGTGATTGTGATTTAAGGTGAAGGGCCAAATAGTATGCTCAGCAATCTTGTGTAATGTTTACTGTAGTCAGCATGCTAACATTAGCTAATTAGCACTAAAAGTGGGGCTGAGGCTGATGGAAAAGCACTTAAACATTGGATAATTATGGCCTGATGATGGTACGGCACTAAATGCAGTGTCTGTCAGGCTGAAGAGACATCTCGACAACACTTTTTCATGGTCTCCAGAGGATTCATTGTAATGACACTGGCTGTTACCGGATGTTTACAGCCCACTCACTCATAGAGAGTGCAGTTAAATTTCAAGTGGAAACCTCTGCCGGTGAAAAATGAATCATCAAATTAGTCCCTCTAATGACCACACAGGGCTCCTAAAGCGAGTCAATCCCCGTAGACTCATGTTAAAATGTTGAATTTTATAGCAAATATAAGCCCAATTGTTGTTGGAGGAGATAACAATACAGGCGACTGTAGCTAGCTATAGCTAGGTATCGGATAGGCTTCAACTCAGTTAACTGGAGTGTTACGGCCCTAGCCTCTCTCTCTCTCTCTCTCTCTCTCTCTCTCTCCTCCTGAAGGTGCCTGTGTGGGCGTGTCACACTACCTCTTCTGCCTGAGGTGCCACCTTTCCCTTTTGTGCAGCTGACT
>NW_005187541.1:382291-402156 GCF_000239375.1 Pundamilia nyererei | reverse complement strand
TCCGTCTCTTTTAGTTGAATTACTTCAATAAAACTGTTTTATTTAACGTTTTGCCTCCCTGACTCCTTTTTCTGACCCGGTCACTTTTGTTACTTCCCCCTCCCCGCCTAGACCCCTCAGGGGAACGTAACATGGAGTCCGTGAACTGGACCTCTGTTTGTTGTATTGGAGCCTTTTAAAGCATATATCTGACACATGTTATAGCTGCTGTGTAGTTAATTTTATTCTCTAGTTTTGATTAGTGAAATTGTATTAGTTTCTTTTTTGCCACCGGTTAACAGATATCCATGTTTGTGTGATGCACTTTGTTTATGGAGGTAGTTTGCTAGCATTAGCTGAGCTAGCATAACTTAGGATTGCTTTCTTTTGTTCTTTATAGTAGGAACACCAAGATGGCAGCAGCTAATATGCTTCTAATAGGCATCAAAATGTGACTGATGGGTGATGTCCTGTTGACTAGGTCAGTTTTTTATATGCTGTCTAAGGGAAACCTAATGACATTATATAAAAGACGAATGTTAGCATCAAAAAGAGTAGCTGGGGGTGCTGTATAACATTAGTAATCCAGTTTTCCATGTAGTTGTCACTGCCAGCAGTACTATACATATACTGTATGTACTATGAACAATCCACTGTTGTTGTAACTTGCTACAGCGGTAATTGTGTCACTGCTAGATGGTGGAGGGACACAAATTGGTCATAGGATTCGACTCTAACGAGTTCTTCTTTTGGTATATCCATCCATCCACTTTTCCAATTCAGGGAAGGCTGTAGTCAATCCTGTCATCGGCTGAGAGGTGGGGTACACCCTGGCCAGGTTGCCAGTCTTTTGCAGGGCTAACACAGAGACGTGCAACCATTTGTGTTTACATTCACATTTCGGTACAATTTAGAATCACCAGCCTGACATGCATGTTTTTGGACTGTGGGAAGAAGTCAGAGTACCCAAAGAGAACAAGGAAAAGATTTTAGCTAATCACTGTCACAGACTACAAATGTATACATTGAAAAATATTAGAAACCTATCCAATGATATATTCACTGAGAAACATTAATCATGACTGGATTTATAGGTGGATTTCTTATATATGGACAGTGTTAGCGACTGCAGTCCTGACATTCAGGTTGCACTTTAGTGTCAGGGATAGTAATACATCAAACCTTTTGTGCAGAGGCAGAGTGCAGAAGTCCAACGCAGAAGTTATCAAACTGCTGCATAGTGAGGCTCAGGGATGAAGTCAGTATAGCCAACTGTATATGACACCAGTGGAAACACAAAAGGTGCCTTTGCTTGATGTTTGAGTTTCTGGGCTGTTCTTTTCAAAGTACTTTGGATAGACTGTGTCCTGCATTCATGTGAAGTGGACTGAGTGGGCTGTTAAGAAGAGAGAAACAGACTGTGAATGTGACAGTCTGCTCTTCCTGGAACTTGTGTGTCAGTGCGCTGCACTCCATTATGTCTCCATCAGGGCTGCCTGTGCTCACATTTCTTATAAATCACGTATAGGGTAATTCAATGTCAGAAAAAGAGATGAACCCTTCATTCCCCAAGAGCCAATGACACACGCTGAAAGCAGTGGTAGAAGCAGAGGAGCTCAACGATCATGCAAAAGTAAGAGCGAGTATATTATTTGAAGAATACTGTTATGGATGTCCAAAAAAGTTGATTCTGTTCTTCTGGACACTACGTCCAGATGAACAGAATCAACTTTTTGAGATTTTCTTACCTGGATGATTGAACATGCATCAAGACACTGTTATAGATGAGAAATTTAGGACTACCATACAAACTGTGATGATATCATTTTACTTGGCCAATCATCTTTATTCTTCCAAATTATACAATTATACAGGTGCATTGTATACGTTTGGTGAACATGACCTCATTCTTAGACGTATATAAAAAACATGAACTTATTTCCAGATGGATTGTCAGATGGATTTACTACAGATGTTATTTTTGCAACCAAAGGCTGTTAAAATTGAAAAGCGCTTTACATGCCAAAACAGTACAAGTGTGCAAAAGGTCACATTAACAAGTGTCTCACAAAAAAAAAAGCAATTCATTAAGATAACAGAATTCAAGAAAAGCATCAAAAAGTTAGCACCACTTGGTGAAGATTACAGAAACTGCAGGTTTCTGCACTGGTTTAATTTCTTTTAGTCCTTGTACCTTGTGCATGATTTATCTCAGCATGCAATGAGTGATGGGCAGAATATGCTTCAAACTCACCAGTTGGTAATAATCAACAGCTTATTGAAAAAGGTAGCACTTATGCACATATGGAAGCTCAAAATAATTTTCTATAGATCTGCTGCTGCACGCTTAACTTTGTTGGACAGAAACTATGTGTGTATGAGAGTAAATTCAGACCAAACACATACCAGCGGGAACTGCATGCCTATCAGGTTTCTGTGATACACATCTATATGCACTACGAGAACCTAATCCTATATCTGATACGGTGTACCGTAATGGTTTGTAGTTAATTCAGTCAGATAAAGGCCATTACAAGAGGGTCACTCAGCCACTTAACCATCCCCTTACTGATGTCCATATATATATATTATGAAGTGTAGGCTAAGAAAAGCGAAAACAAGTCAATAAAAAAAAAGAATCTGTGCAGTCTGACAGAGGTAGTGGGTATCCACTCTTTTTATTGGAGGCTAGGCATGTAAATCACTTTTATCATGTGGTGCTCGCTTGTTGGGCTCTTATGACCATAATCTAATCTTATTAGGAATGGAGAATAATGGAGTAGAGTAATCCAAAAAGAAGAAAGAGCTGAACAAGAGAGGAACAATCTAGCCTACTCAAAATAGTCTTAAACAAATGGAGTTTTGTTGTTTGATGGCAGATGGTAGATTTAAAACCTAAAAAGCTGCATAATGTACGGTAATGAATGACGAATAGTCTTCTTACTTTAGAATGTACTGCTATAAAATTATAAATGTTTTTAGAAAATGCGTTTTTTGAGAAAAAAAAAAACAGGAAATGATGCCCAAGAAAAGCACTCAATTCTGCAGACAGCTTGCACATCTTTATCTCGAACAGTTTGTTTTTCAGTCTGAAATGAGAGTCTATGTGAAACAGAAGGCAGGCTCATTTAGGCGCAACGCTCTGCAGGAATCTTGGAAGGTGCCTCGCTTTTCTTTCTGCTCTAATAAAGAGAAGCAGAGCAGGTGAAGGAGAAGAAAGAGGCAGAGGTTACTATATTGATACTGAAAAATCTCAGAAACAGTGTTTTATCTTCCCATGTAGAGGTTTACTCTAGATATGCCATTTCCTTCTGTAGAAAATGATCTTGTTAGGTTAATCTGCAATTCCGAAATGTGTTTTGTGTGTGCAAATGTGAGAGTGTGTGGTGGACTTGTAGGTACCATGCTTTTCACCTTCCGTCAGTCAAATAGGCTCTAGGTTAGGGTGGATCATATTTTGATTTCCAAAAAAGAGGACACTTGGCTCAGTCATGAAGAACTTGCTTAAAGAAACATATTTAATATATTTAAACAATGCCTTCTCTGGGCGGTTAATGAATTGTGAAATAAAATATGTCATATTGGCTTTTACAAGTCAACAAGTGCAAAAAAATAACTTAAAAGCCTCTGGAATTAAATGATGGTACAGAAATAATGCCTCATACAGAAATAATGCCTCATCTGCATAAGAAAAATTACCAGTACTGGGTCGGTACCAGTTCTGAAAAATCGGCCCACCAGATATTATAGGAAAAGCCATAAAGCCTTTGAATGAAAACAAGCGCTGTTGTGACAGTGATGTACACAGTCTTGTTGGTATAGGTATGATTTCTATAAATTTTACATCAGATAAAAACTTTGGTTGTAAGATTCAGATAATTATTTAATTACTGACAGACATTTTAAATGAGAATAAGAAAGGAAAGTATTTCTTTGTGCCCCCCTTTCCCTGTTAATGCCCTACCTGCCCCCCTGGCAAAGCTTTGCTAGACCCGCCCCTGCACAGTTACCAGCTTACTTACAAAAGGATCCTGGTGTCATTTGTCTCTCACAAACAGTTCTTAACTTCCCTTCAACTCATTCATGTCACCAGGGCTGGACTGGGACAAAAAATCGGCCCGGGCATTTTGACTAGAGACCGGCCCACCAAAAATGTGACGTCATTCAGGGGTAAAACCGCAAAGGATTCTGGGAACTTGTGGCAAGAGGTACTAGCGCATGCAGGCTTTCAATTGAACTCAGTTACACAGCGATAAAAAGAAACACAAAAAATGGCAAGAAGCTGTTGTATTATTACCTGCAATAGCCGGTGTTGTGCCAAAAGGTGATTGTCTGCCAAAAACTGATTGCTCGTATTTAAATTGCTATAAGTAACTTGTTGGGCTATAATATGTGAAACATATGTCAAATGCATCCCTCATGGATGACATAAAGTCATCTCTCCATCTCCATCTCCTGCTCTTTTATTTCTCTCTCTTGCTCCATCTCTCTCTGCTGCTCTTCTGTCTCCTCTGTCACAGACTTCTCCACTTTTGATGATAGATCAGCCTGGTGCAACATGTAAGGATTGGCAGAATTTGTTAAGATTTTGAGGAGTTTGAGAAACTAACCTTAAGCATAAAATAAAATTTACTATCAGTAACTTCATAGCACCCGCCCAGCAGTATATAAACTCCGTCATGCTAGCTAGTACGCAGTACCAGTTATTCTAAGCGACTGTAAAAAGTCAGCACAACGAAAACAAACTACAACTAAACTTGGTTTATATCTGACACAGATAGACAGCAGGTCATAACTTCTTACCTGAAGTTCAGTTCCTCTGCCACTATGACCGCCGGCCGCCTCCTCCTCCTCCTCCTCCTCCTCCTCTTGCCTCCCCTTTCCCTTATCCACCTGCTGGCCTCCACCACTTGTTGATGTTGCTAAATCTGTGGAAGCTATGCCATAGCTACCGCCAAACAGTTCAGTTATTTTTACACATTTGGCAGCGTCTGCCTGAAGGGCTTGTTTCTTTTTGGCCCTAATTTTTTCTGTACCTCCTGTCCTTTTTTTGTTCTCCATTTTCTTTAGTTCTTCTTTAAGATTGCTAAACAAGGGGGATGGTGCATCCGACCTCCTCGGCTGTAATTGGTCCAGCCCAGAGTCGATCATTACCAATTGGCCAATCCAACACCTTTCATTATTTATACCCTTCCAAAAAAAAAAAAAAAAAAAAATCAATCGATCGATCGGCCCATAAAAACAAAAAATCACCAGCGGCCCACCGGGCAAATGCCCGGTATGCCCGATGGCCAGTCCAGCTATGCATGTCACCTAAAAGGTAAACCTGTTTCTCCATCACCTGTTCAGCTCTGATGATTCAGTAAGGACATCTCCTGGTTTCATCTTCATGTTTCCCTCTCGCCACATATCCAAACCGATATCATGACCAGCAGCTTTACAGCTGTGGCTCCAACAAACATCAGCTGATACTAAAAAGTAATATTAAATACATTCTAACAACAGCTGATCAAGCTTAAACGTGCTGCTGTTGTTTAGCGCAACATCCGCTGGTTTCCTCTTTCTGGCGCAAAGTGGGCGATAAACAAGAGAGACAGGACTTGCGTCAGAAATACTGATCAGCTGATCACTGATTAATTTCATGATTGAAGTAGAAACAGGAGAGGGAGGGGAGAGAATGAGAGAAGAAGAAACAGCTGTGCAGCGTAAAGACACAGAACAACTCCAGCTTTTTCCATTGAAGCTGACAAACTGTGTTCCTTTTCAGCTCAATACGAAACGCATAATATTTTCTCTGAATGAGGGACGGTTCCATTTTTTTACAGGACGGTTGGCAACTCTACTAACTAACCTTATGAATAAAATAAAGTTCACTATCAGTAACATCATAGCACCCACCCAGCTGTATAGAAACTCAATCATGCTAGCTAGTACGCAGTATGAGTTATTGTAACTGATTGTAAAAAGTTAGCACAACGAAAATAAACTACACCTAAATTTGGTTTATATCTGACCCAGAAAGACTGCAGGTCGCCGGCCGCCTCGAGTCTCTCCTCCTCCTGCCTCCCCTTTCCCTCATCCACCTGCTGGCCTCTGTGGAAACTCTGCCACAGCCACCAGTCCAAATAACTGAGTTATTTTTACACATCGGCCAACATCTGGCCAATCCACGACCTTTAATTGTTTATACCATTACAAAAAAAAGAAACCCATCGGCCCATAAAAATGAAAAATCAGCATCGGGCATACCGGGATGGCCAGTCCAGTATTGGGTGGGTATGAAGGAAATTTATTTTGCTGTTCGTCTGGAAGATGCACTTGCGCTTTGGGATCTTTTAAACATCATTAGGTGCATTGCTGCACGCTGTCTGTCCCGTCTGTGAGTGCAGAGCAAGTGCTCACAAGGCAGCAGTTTGGGGATGATGTCACACACATGGGTACTCTGTCGCTCTATGATAAAAATGTTCGGGTTTTCCTAATCTCGAAAATCCCCTCGGACACCCCGGACAGAACGTGAAAAGTGGACATGTCTGGGGAAAAGAGGGCGGTTGGTTGCCCTACTCTAGGTGACCCTAGGCTGAGTAGATCTGAGAAGATGGATGGATGGATGACAGTGTGAAGGCTGTATGCAGGCAGGAAACAGACTCAAAGTGCAGACTCCGGAGATAAACGTGAACTCAAACAGAACAAAACTAAGAATCCAAATAACTTACACAAACATACAGAACACACAGCCTATATGATGGTAGATCACAACACGGACAGATGAAAACAGAGGGCTTATATACACAGAGGGGGCAATCAGGGAATGAGAAACACAGCTGGGGCAAATCAGGCCTAACGAGACAAAGGAAGCAAAACCAGACACATTAACATGAGACATGGACTTTAAAAGTAAAACAGGAAACATAACACAGAGACACAAACTTGACACGGGGATAAAGCAGACAAGGGAGACAGCAACTATGAATCACAAACAGAAAACCAGAACACTGAAACTCTAACAAAACCCACACAGAGAACCTAAACTAAGAATAATCCTATAACCCATAAGGCAAAGCTAGAATGTAATGAAATTAACAAAATTAAAGAACCAAAAACACAAAACACTGGGTCGAGGACCCAGGCACCCTAACAGACAGGGTTGATCAAAGGAGAAGCAAGAAGCCTCTACTTCTAGGTTGTCACTTTGTTTCATTGCTAAAATAGCACTTGTAACTCATCGTTTAATATCATGTTTCAGTTCTGTTTTATTCCAATCATAAACCCTAATCACTTTTGTTTTGCTGTGTTCAGCTCCTGTGACATATTCCCCGTTAATTCTTCAGTTTTTAAAAGCTCAGTTAGATGAATCAGGTCATACTTCATGCAGTATGGGGAAAAGCTCACTAAAACAGCTGTTTTCTTCTCTAACAGGACCATCAGAGTGCCGTTCCTTGTATTTCACATTCATTCTAAATAGTTGCACCATTGACTTATACACATTCAGAAATGTGTTGTGTCCTGTGTTGAAGTGCTATACCAAAGCACTTCAGAATGGCCTCACGAAAATCACAAAACCAACACCAATTGATTAGTAGACCTAATCTTCTGTTTGTCGAGACTCTCAGAAGAACCAAGTTTATTTTAATCCTCAAACATTATGGTTCACTTTTATTTGCTGTTTTAAGCATAGCTTTCTGCTCATCTGCTCTATGCCCTGACCTTCCTGTATCTGCCTACGCAGCTCCTTGATTGAACTCTTTCTCTGGGCTTCAGACTGATCCCCAGAACCTTTGTGCCTGAGCTCTTCACATTTTTTTTATTATACATTGATTTCTGCAAGGAAACAGATCAGGAGTGAATATCTTTCACTGACGAAATCATCCGAGCAGTTTTTTTTTATTACACTTACCCCCTTTTTTGGTCACAGGTGTCTTCAACAATTTGCACACGATGCCTCTCTTAGCACCGAGTCTAGCAAAATGTGAGAGGAATTGTGATTATTTAATTGATTGAAGGGTTCCTGGTGAAGAAATATCAATAAACCACCTCATATCCACCTAATCCCATTCAGATTCAAGATATCCAGTATGCTGGTTCATCTGTTTGGTCCAAGTACTTTTTCAAAGTTCAATATTTTGATTGATACTGACATCATACAGATATTCTCACCTGAAAACAGTTGGGAGATAGACTTAGTAAAATTAACAAAGAAAAACCCACAAATGCACAAACCCCTGTAATAATAGTAAACCTTGTTGGTAACCCAGTCATGGTATACATCACAGAGCTCAGCTGTAATCCCTGAACAGGATCAACTCTGAGTCCCTTCTTCTTTGCAAGTGGTGATGAACATTTTGGCAATGACAATGATGTCTGTAAATGACATAGTGATCTGTAGTGAGAGTAGGGAGCAGGTAGAAAGAAGTTGGAGAAGTGGAGGTATTCTCTGAAGAGAAGAGGGATGAAAGACAGAAAACGTGTCAGTGAATTAGAGAAAAACAGATAGAAACGTGAGGATGCAAGGAGTAGATGTAGGGAAAGTAGATGAGATGGATACCTCGAATCTACCATCCAAGTCAACAGACAGCAGAGACAAGTGTCAGGGGTGATTTATGACAGAAGGATACCATCAATAGAGCAAAAGAAGGTTTACAAGATAGTAGAGAGATATGCTACGATGTATGATTTGGAGACAGTGGATACCGGCAAAAAATACAGGAGGCCGAGCTGAAGCTGACAGAGTTGAAGATGTTGAGGTTTTCATTGGGCATGACCAGGAACAGAAATGAGGAGTAGCTCAGGTTAAATATTTGAAGGTGAGGCTCAGATGGTTTGGACATGTGCATAAGAGAGATAGTAAATATACTGGACAAAGCATGTTGAATATGTTGCAGCCAGCATTAGGAAAAGAGGAAGATCACAGTGGAGGTTCGTGGAGTGGGTGAATATGGATATGCAGAGGGTTGCTGTGACAGGGGAGGATGCTAGGGATAGAGATGTTGTCAGGTGAACTGCTGTGGCAACCCCTAAAGGGAAAGTCCAAAAGAAAGACACTGCAATGATATTGTCAGTATTTCTTGGATTGTATTAAAGGATGAGGAAACAACGTGCTCTCGGGCCGTCTCCACCGCGAGCAGGTTCAGCAGGGGGCACAGCTTTGCTGCTTCATTGGTTATCTGGGAGTAGCTCCTGCATGTGTGTGTGTGTTTAGAGAGTTTGGTGAGGGGACTCATTATTAAGATCTGCGGCTAATTGAGGAGATATCACAGCTGTGCAAATTACAGATGACCTTTGTGTTCGCATGTACACAAGCCCTCAAGAACAGCCTGTTGTATATGGGAGGTTATTTTCCACCGTCAATGTGTCAGTGTGTGCGTTTGAGAGAGGGAAACAGAGTAGTCAGTAAAGAAAACAAAGAGGTAAAGTCAGCTTTAAATTGTGCTGTCCTGCACACTTTGTAAAATATCAAAAGTCACTTCTTCTTGAAACGTACAGAAAAGTGCGATCATGTACTTCTCAAAACGAATCACTCAGCTTTCAAAAGACGGCCAAGTTGAAGTGTCTGAATGATTCACTCTTTTCATTGTTGTTGTCGCAGCAGTTTGGAGACTGAATACGTTTCCTCCCGCACTGTGACTGCCTGACAACTCCACTGTAGAATATACTACTCAGACTTTAGCCAGAGAAGAGTTAGAAGTAAAACCAGAAAATACCAAGAAGAAACTCACAGTATGTGATTGACATTTAAAACATCTAAATGGATTCTTCTTTCAGCTCAACATATTCATTTATTCAGACATTGTTTTTTTATTATTAACTGATCTGGGCAAACTTTTATTTGTAGTTTGAGTAAAAAAGCTTCCAGGGAAGAACACTGCAAAATAATTTACTCTATACTGCTGCCTCAATCTCTCTTGTATTTCCATCCCTCTTTTTATGACCTTAAAGCAAATCTACTCCAGTTTCTTTCATTCCCTGTCATCTCCTGTTCCAAAGGTGGATGTTCATATGAAATAGCATTAAATATGTTTCTAATAATGAGCTCAGTGTATGTACAAGTAATCCCCAAAAGTCAAAATCTCAGACTGTTCTAAACGCTCAGTTTCACCGTTGGATCTGTATGATATCATTGAGAGGGGCTATCCTTAATATAGTCATTTCTGGCACAGAAGCCCCGCCCACCTGCTGTTAACCAGCAGCTCGTCAGAAGAAAGCCTTCTAAAGGGGAGTGTGGCCTTAAAGGTGCAGGAGCTACAATGTCTTATTTCAGACTGAGGATGACTGGACCACTGCACTGAGCCCAGTATCAGATAAAGAAGGATTATTATGAACCCTGAATAATGCAAAGCTAATCTACACCCATCGTTCTTTTTCTCTGGTCTTTCTGCATGATCTTTAATTCATTTTTTTTGCTGGATAAAAGGACATTATCCAGATTTTTTTTTTTTAAATAGGTTTCTTTTCGGATAAAGTCCAGGTGTTCAGACAACATTCATGGAGGATACTGAACAGACTGTCTGTCTGTGTGATGCAGCCATACAGCTTAAGGATGCAACTTGCTAAATGTAATTCTCCATCTTCTTGTCTCAATATGGTCTCTTCTGAGTCCTAAAACCCAATATAGTTGTGGCTAAAATGCTAACATATTGGCTTCAAGATACCAAGAAACCAATTGTTGTGGTTATATCCATCTTTTATCCACAGTTTATGACCTTTTTTTTTTTTTTTTTTACAAAGCGTCATTCATATCTATCCCAATCTTAGTTGTTTTAAGAGCAATAGGTAGTTGAATTAATGCATGAATAATGTCATCTCGGCTTGTTAAGGAACTGAGTTTTTAGTTTTAGGCTTAACCTTTTATTTCTCTTATCATAGTTTCAATTGCTTTGTATTTAATTTGATTAAAATGACCTGAATGCAGCTTATACATGAATTATAAATGCATGTTTCCCCCTGGATCTCGCTGCACATTGACTGCCCCTGGTTGTGCTTGACAGGCGACAGGAGCTGAATCAGTCGCTGTGGCCGTTCCCAGCAGAGCGCCTCAGCCAGCTGCTGCAGCTGGAATGAGCTCCATGCCTGCACAACGATGCTTTCCCCGCGGTTCCAGCAGCCTGTTAAGAGCATGGCTGGCTTCACTGTGGAATCCCAGGTTTAAACACAGATGCCTTGCTTCTGCAGCATATGTGCAGGTATTGTTTTTAATTTTTTTTTTATTTGCAAGGCTCCAAACACCAGTGACAGTATTCGAGCCCTTTCATCTTCCAGAGGAAGCAGCTGGCTCAAAGCTCCAATATGTCTAAGGCTGAGCTGTCATTTTACAACCATCATCTGTCTTTATTGTCCTCATTATTTCATCATTTTATTCAAACTGCAACTTAATCTCACATTTCCCCCTCTTTTCTATCATCCCATTGTGATCTTTGTCCGTGCTTATCTCCTCCCATCTCTTCGCTCGCTTCTCTCTCGCTTTGTGCATATGTTATCCTTATCACAATCCACTCATATCCCCTTTTTCTTTTCCTCTCTTTTATACCCTCCATTGGCGCTATCTGTGCTCCTCTTTACATCTAATGTCACACAGAGGGGGAGATAAGAGAGACTCGGATGATTTATGTCTGATACAACCTCTCCATTGAGCCCCATTGATTTCCAGCTTAGTGAAATGTCATAGATGTGTGATAGTAATCAAATCATACATCACAGGGTACTGAAATGTCACTTTAAGGGACGTGACAGATCTACTCATCCCGATGCTACAGTCTTTTTTTCATTTGTAGACAGATTTGGGTGGGAAATGGAATGCATTTGCATAAAAAAAGTAAAAACCCAAGAAAAAATAACTTTTCACATCCCTCCTTCGATTCCTTTCCAGTATGCATGCATCTGTTTTTGAGCTACAACTTTGTGAATGATAAAAAAGAGTTGAGGGTTTTCTCGGGATAGCAGTTAGTTTTAAGAAAAGAATGATTAATTCTGTTTGTGACTGAGGTTTCAGGTCAGGTGGTGAATGGCGGCGGATGACCGCTCTGCAATCAGCAGTGACAAAGAAATTCTGTCACACAAGAACGAAAGAAGAAAAAAAACGTGAGAGAGTCGAAGTGTTGAAGTGATTTAATGAGGGATTTTTTCTCTCCCTCACACAGAGTCCATGTGGAGATGAGCTCAGCCTCGCACCCTCATTTAGGCTGAGACAAGGTGATAATTAAAGTCACAGCCTTGGCTCTGCGTGCATCTGCGGTGTGTGTGTAAGTGTGTCAAAATGTGAGGATGTGCATGCAGCCGTGTGTGGTGCTTTGATTGTGAGCGACGTGTGTGTGTACGTGTGTTTCTGTGCTGCATCTGTTGTGTGTAGACAGCAGACAACAGAGTTGCTGGAAACAAGACAAATTTAACAAATCAAAGACATTTCACTGACAGGTGTGTAAGTGCAGATGATTTTTTCCCCCTGCTTTTAAAGAATAAAACTGGTGATCATATTTTATTATTATTATTTTTTAAATCTGTCAGTTCCTATTTAAATATTTCCTGCCCTTTGTGTTTCCCTCTAAAGCTTGATTTACACTCCCACCTGTAATCTACACATGCAGTCAGTGTTCATGTTTTTATATTTTTAATTCAAGTCTTTTTCCAGTGAGTTAATTTGCTCTACTATCTTCTCAGGTAACCCTGGCAACTGCAGAAGTATCCTTTGTCAGGAATCCATTTTCGAGTAAACACAAAGGGTGATTAACGAGTTTAGAGACTCTTCTTGTTCCACACGAATGAGTTCATGCCCACACACTCTCATCCTGGGCGTCAGGTGCTGCCTGCTTCTCACTTTTACACGATAAGGTCTTTTGTGGTCTGCAGTAGAAATGTTGGCTGTGGAGAGCTCCCTTTCTTATTTTAGACACCTATGAAGTGCATGTTAGGACACACAGTGGGAGACATTCAAGGCCTGCGGGACATAGCCGGCCCATGATGAATTTGAATGCATCAATCATCATCAATTAATTTGCTGGTGGTTAATGGGTGTTTCCAGGCGAGTAGATGCCTTACACTCAAACTGCAGGTGACCGTGGCGTTCTGCAAGTGATCAAAGTAATCACAAGCCACTGCAGCACCCTCTTGTCAACTAATTTCACCCAGTGGCCACAACTGTCCTTCAGCAACCACTCACGGGCCTGTTCGTGAACATGACCACAACTTTTCAGATAGTTGCTGATCAATCTTGTACTTCCGATCTTCATCAACAAGCTACCCAAGACCTATTTTTGACTAGAGCCAGCTCGTTGGCTATGACCCAGAGACCAAACTGCAGGTTTAAATGAACCCAGTATCCAAGCACAAAGGTCAATTGGATCAAGAGTGTGAGCAGGTAGAAGCTACTTGCTTCCTTTGATTTGTTCTGAACCATTAACTCATCCCCCCCAGTAGCAGGACTTTAATGTTAATCTTGACACTAAGAGTCTCTAGAGCAACTCAGGGACAAGATTCAGCCCAAAGGTAATGGGATGCACCACAAAAAAAGGACTGGTCCCATTTTGGATGTTTTGAGAATTAGGCTTATGTTTTTTAAGCATTTATGTATTGTCTAAAACCACTGAGAGCAGTGTACCTCTGCACAAGGTCACACTCTGACAGGGATGGCATTAAAATGTAAGTAGGATACAGTTTTTGCTTTACATAGGTGCAGTCTCAGAATCTTTCCAAAGCCCGGAGTCTCTTCATCACTTCATTAAATGTCTCCATTTGGATCGTATAAATTAGACTGGGTGCTCAGGTAGAGTAGAAAAGTGCTATGTAAAAACCATAAAATCAAAGCAAAAAAACACAATGTTTATTAAAAACATAAAATGAAAACAGTCAGTGATACTTAACCCCGTTGGGCACACGTAAACATTTCTAATCTGTGGATTAATAAATTCAAACGGCTGCCTGTGTGATGCTGTTGTGTTGAAGCTGAAGTCTGGGGCGAAACGCGAACACACGCAGACGAGAGTCAAAATAAAAACACAGGCATCTCCTGTCCACCAAAGACAAATACATCCATCCACCCGTGTCCGGCTGCTCTCCACCGCAGACTGTATATTATCACCATCCATTAAAACAATCATGGCGGCTGAAGAATGTGCCCGGCGATTTGGGGCGATCCAGTGGACGGGTAATGACCCATCTGTCCAGCACATGGGACACCTCACTAACTGCTTCATGAGCTGAGACAGTACGCACACAGTGTGTGTGTGTATGTGCACCTGTGAGTGTGTCTTGTTCCTCCTGTGGGTGTGTTCGTGTGGGAGTGAATGGATGAAAAAAAAAATGTCTTAGCAAGCAAAAAAAGGAGGAAAGAGCAACAGAGTGAGGAAAGGGATAAATTGGTCAGCAAAGACACTGAAGGTGTAATTTTCCACCTCCACCTTGCCAGATTTGCAGCTGAATTGTTTCATGAGGAGACTACTTTTGTAAAAGCAGCATGAAACACTAAATATCACTAAGTTCACCAACTGACGTTTGTATTTGTTGTTTTTCTGTCAATAGCGTGACGTCAGCCTCAGGGTTTAGACCACAGCATTAGCATTCTGGCCAAAATGTTGGTTCTGGGGGGATTATGCAAATTAGTGTTCAGTAACATTTAAATAAAATCCTAAAATTCACTCATCAGAACAGAAACACAGGCATCTTAGATGGTCTTCATTGGTCAGATGATTGCAATAAAAAATGCTCCGAAATGGTTCAAAGACACTTGATTTGAAAAGAAACATCTTCTAGTTTCTGAGTCTGTGCTTGTTTAGCATTTAGGGAACAACGTAATTCACCCTGGTGGATGTTAAGAGGTTAAAGTACTTGAATTTTTAGTAAATCCCTTTTGTAGACTCCCGATTTTGCACATTATTGAGCCAAGTTACATACGTGGAATGCATCACATGCAAAATGTCCAAAAAGTGCATCCAAATGCATCACAATGTAAATATTGTGAAGCGAGTTGGCTCTGAATGCATTGTGGGCAATCGCATGCTTTCAGAAAGCCAAATCCTAAACTGAACTACATGCAATCACAAAACCACATGCAGTATGAAAGAAAGGGGCAGACTGGATGAAATAACAGAGAAACTGTAAATATGAGAAGCTACTTTCTTTTGTCTGTGACTATGTTTGAGTTCTGAAGAAGACTAAAAAAAGTTTCCAATCTTAAAACATGAATGAAGCGGGGCTCTGTCGGTGCCCTGCGGTGGGAAGGCCAGAGGGAAACGGAGGGCCGAAGGTGAAAGAAAGTGAGAGCAAAAAGAACATGGCAGAAAACTAAAAACCTTTTTAGGATTAGTTTCCAATTTACTGCTGTTATCAAGCCATCAGAGGGAAAACAGCTTACGGTGAGCGAACAGTAAGGGGTTGTTTGCTGAAGCGGATTACAGCACTAAAAGGATCAGAAGCAAAGCAGCAGTACGAGTTCAGGCGCAGTTTCAGGGTGACGAGGAGGCTGGAGCCGGGGTGTGGATGGTGGGGGTGGGTGGGTGATACTATGGAGGAGGCTCCAGCATTAAAAATACACCGCTGCGTCTGTTTATCTGCTCTTGTATCCATCTCTCCATCTATGTGTTGCTTTTTATTTTTTTGTTGTAGCGGAGCACATTAGCGGTGTCACTGCTGAGGATGCCAAAAACATCCATTACTCCTCTCACTAGCTCGGATGCCTTTGTAGGCATTTAGATGGCACTGCTGGCTGTATCCCACCACTGTGCATCATTCCTGTTACATGAATGTTTATGAAGGACTTAAGTTAGACAAAGAACAAAGAAAGTGGGGGTATGTGCCTCAAAATATACTCTTATATAAACAGCACAAAGAGGATTTAGTCAAGAGCAGCCAGTGACCACAAGAGAAAATAAGGAAGTCTGTAAAAGTTACAAGTTTTAGAAGGAATTTTGAAAAACACAGGGCAAGGTCTTCCCTGAAGAACACGTCAGGTGGTTGGCAGCATACAGAAGATCTCAAACATCCAATAATGATTTACAGTCTTGTCCTTTGCGTGCAGAGATTTAAGACTCTCTGAATTTTTTGATGATATTTGATGATGTAGAAAACGACCTTTTGCAGATTGATGAACCTTTGCTCATCTTTACTTGTGAGGAACTCTGCCTCTATAGGATTCTCTTTGTTATGACCTGGTCATGTTACTGATCTCTTGCCGGTTATCATGATCAGCTGCAAAATGTTCCTCCAGCCCAGTCCCAATTTTTTTAGGATGTGCTTACCATCAAATTCAAAATGAGCTAATATTTTCATGAAATGGTAAAATGTCTCGTTTTACACATTTAATGTGTTTTCTATGTTTTATTGTGAATAAGATATGGATTTAAAAGATTTGCAAATAATTGCATTCTCTATTTATTCAAATTACACACGGTGACTCTAATATTTTCTTTTTATAAGTTTTATACGTTTTTATAAAGAACTCAAACTGCTTTCTGCTTAAGTCAGACATTAAATCAAACCTGATAATGAGTCTTTGTTAGCAGTTTCCTAGCAGCAGAACTCTTCCTGTATCATATCTTTTTGGTGATAACTGATTTTTTTCCTTCGTCTTGCACAAAGTCAGTTTTCACTTTAAATACTGATAACAACTCATTATAATTTAAGCCAAAGAATATAAGCTGCAGATCTCGGAGTGCATCCCCAGAGGCGTATTTGCAGTTTTACATGCAGAGCTTTTCCTGTGTCAGTCATCCTGAAGTGTCGCGGAGTCGGGGAGCAAAATGTTCAGGGAAGAAAAAAGTGCCACTTATCAACAAAGAACAAGGAGCACTTAAAATGCTCAAAGGTATATTTTATTGTGCCTATCGTTGAGATTTAACATAATATAAAAACACAAAATAACCCAAAGTGAACCCATTCAGTTTCTTGTCAGATGTCCTCTGTCAGTATCACAATATTAATGAGAAATCTTTAGTCAGTTACTAAATGTATAAACTATTAGTTTAAACAGTATACAGAGACAGATACCTGCAAATTAGCACCAAATAACATTCAAATAACTGGAGCTAAGACTTCTTGGATGGTCTGACAAATAATTGCCCAGTAGCCATTTTATTGGTCAGATAATTACATTAAAAAGCTCCAAAAGCCTCCAGCAGTACAAATACATTCCAGAGGGCCAATTCAGGGACTCCAGTTAGCTGAGGTGAAGGCTAGCAGATAGCTAGTAGCTATAGCCGCCTGTGATGCCATCCACCTTCTGTCAAAGATGCCCCTAATAGCATAAACGTTAAACCTTAAAATAATTTAGAGTAGGAATAGGCTACAGACACCAAAACAGTTTTTGTATCAAGGTTGTGAACATGTGTATTACATGTGTAAAGTGTGATATTTTAACATGGGTGTTTTTGGGGACTGACTAACTGCTGGGGCCTCTAGTGGACATTAGAGGACCTGCAGCCTCTGTTATTTGGTTTGTTTTTCACTGCTTGAGGTGGAAGTACGCTCAGCTTACTAGAGCAGATTTATTTAGCCTGATTTAGGTTACTGTAACTCCAATGACATAATGTGACTTTTGTGTAAATTTGATGTAGTGAACTTCATTTTCCAATCATGTTCTCATTTTACAGTTATACACAATAATTCCTCAGCAGCTCAGAGGAAAGAGGCCAGAGAAAGAGCAAGGCCGTGCGAGTAAACTTTCCACCAGATGATCTCATCATGACAGCTCTGAATGACAGAGTCCACTTAAAAGCGGCACGAGGTACAAGATTGAAAGTCCCGAACAGCCTGGTGCGCAGAGATAGTGCTGCTGTGACATGCAGCTCCGGCCGCGGGCAAAATCTCATTCTGTTAGAGCGGCTGTCTGAGCACACAGCACAGGAAGGTGTACTGAAGCTGGAGCAATCTCTGAAGGCAAACGGAGCCCCTTGCAGCTTATCTGTACAGCAGAGTTATTCCACCTCGAGTCCTGTACGCCTAAATGTCTCCATTGGCCAAAATGGGGATTTTCTTTCTCCTTTTGGTGAAAAACAGCTTTTCTTCTTTGGTCTGGTTTCAGGTTATAGCTGTATTAAAATTCACTGAGGTGCCGTCAGCAGTGGCAGGACTCCCTGCAAAGAGTTGCTTCCTGCCCTGTGATTGTTCAAAGCTGAATGACCTTGGTTGTTCTGGAAAAAGAAAGTCCGAGCTACACTCTAATCTGTTAGGACTGCTGTGGTTATTGGAATTAGGCCTGCAGATTAGATTTTATGATCAGATTATAAAACCAACATTAAACCACCAATGTCATATTTCCTAACGCACTCATTCCTTGCAGCATTGTGTCCGCAGCTCAGCTGCACCCGCCCAGCCAAAGAATGACCTAAACGGTCAAAGTTATTTGCTTCCCTTGGAGTGTGTGTGTGTGTGTGTGTGTTCGCTGCTTTCCCCACAGTGATAATAAGTACAGAACAGGGAGTTACAGCATGAGATGCTAATACCATGTGACGGTGCCAGGCTCTAACGGGGCAGCCGTGAGGGGCAGTAAAATGGTGGCTGAGTGGTTCTGGTGCAGGGAGGAGGCATTACTCATTCCTGCCCTTCACTCTGTCTCTCCGCTCCAAACCCAGATGCTGCCGTTCGCTTTAAATTAGAAGGAGCTGGAAAACAGGCTGACGTTTTGTTGGAAGTTGTTCACACTTTTACTTTGTTCCAGTGACCAGACCGAGCCTGGTGACCATAAAGCGAGCTGACAAAAATATATCGGTACATATTTCAAATTAGCTCTGGCACTTATTGCCTACGGCGGCTTACAGAGGGATAAATATACCCAGCTACTGAGTTTGACTTTTATGTATTTTTTTTTTTGAACTGCTGACACTGGTGGATGTAAAGGCGTGTTTGTCACCTCTGAAAGCTACACCATCCGGCCAAATGTCAAAGAAAAAAATCCAGCTGGTAACACTTTAAATAACCTGCTTATTTGTTTGTTCTGTCCCTCTTTTCTGTTTTGTTTTGTTGTTGTTTTCGTTTTGACTGCTGCTGTAATTTGGTGACATTCAAATAAAGTTCAATTGAATTAAAGGACTTTCTGTTAATATATAAAATGTCTATATGCTGTAAACCTGGTTGTGGTGTAATCTGTCACCTAAACTTGCCCTTCTAAGGTGAAGTACGTCACAACTATAAGAAAGCAGATATTTCCCTGCAGAAGACGGTGGAGCCCAAACACTGAGCTAAAACACTGTGACTACTGGACTTGCATACTTCAGGTACTTTAGTTAAAAGCAGAACTTTAAAGAAAATATAGCTGATGTGTTATAAAACTCCTTCCTTTTCAAACATTCAGACGTTATCTTTTATTTAATGTCAGGTTTTGCATCTTTGGTTTGCCTTCAAGCGCCCACCCACTAAATGATGAATAAATGTACCAGTTATGATATACCCATCACTGTTCTTTTCCTCTCCCCCTCTTCATAATGGTTTCTCCTCTCTGGGCGTGGATCTGCAGGGTATTTCTTGCTGTTCTGCCCACTGTGGCCCTGTGAACGCTCACAGAATCATTAAATGTTTGGGTGTCTATAATGTTGTCAAGTTTGTGCCTGACATTACAGAGTGCTGTGATATGGTGGTTTATCAAAAAGAAACTGAACTAACAACAGTTCTGTAGCTATTGAGCTAAATTACAAAATGTTAATAAAGAAGATGTGGCAGCATCTCCTCTGATTAAAGTGTGGATCACAGCCTGACAACAACTAACTATTGATTAGATTCTAAAAAGTTGACTAGCTTCACTTTTTACTTTTTAATTTCAGAAAAAGTACATTAATTTGTTTTAAAGCTAGTGGCATTCGTGTTTGTAATGTTGTAATATTTCCTTCATTATAGACTAATAAAGAGCTCTGTTGAGGCCCATACAGTGGGGCAAAAAAGTATTTAGTCAGCCACCGATTGTGCAAGTTCCC
>NW_005187541.1:371796-380634 GCF_000239375.1 Pundamilia nyererei | reverse complement strand
GTATGTTCCTAGTAGGTATGGAAGTGCACTTGATCTCTGTGCCTTTTAATCTCCGTGTGCACAGATACATTTCACTCCCTGAGAGGTGTGTTTGTTCAGAGTGCATGCAGAGTAAGCCAGAAGAATGGGATGTGATGGGAGGAAGCGGAGGGATGCAGTTTATGTGCATAGCTCTCAATTAGAGCGCTGGCCCTGAGGAAGAAGCTGCTCCTAAATCTGCTGTCCCTGTGTGTACTGCTGCAAGGCAGCAGATTAAAGAGGTGATTACTGCAGTGAGACACAAACCCTGATAGTGTCTGCGAGCCCTTTGTTGTCTTCAGTGTCAGGCAGGTGTTGACCACAGGTGGCTTCATTTAAAGGATACATTTTTTTAGCAAATAATTTTTTTCTTCCTCTTAAAAGTTCTTCAGTGGGGCAAATATAGTTTAAAGACTTTTATACTTGTGAAATCATACCAATGCACTTTTATAAAGTTTATTAGGCCCATGCTAGGAAAATCAACAAGGTGTTAAAGGAGTTAATTATCAAAAGTTAAATGGAAAATTGATTTGAGTGAATATCCACATTTTTCCCATTTCCATCAAAATATTTGGGAACTAACTCAGTTTCTTCTCTTGAATTTACTACTTTAATGTTGGAGAACACTGTTTATTTCTCATAAATTTATCTCCTTAATATCTAAGGATGTCTAATATTTTCTCAAGTGTTAAACTAGGATTAAAGTGGGTTATGATAAAAAGAAACTTGAGTATTTGCTGAGATGAAGGGGAAAAAATAGTCTTAGTTCAGTCTTATTTCTGAAGGAAAGTGTGACCGGACATAGCGGCTGTTAAAGCCTCAGTAAATCTGCCTTCCCTGCTCGTTTGGGGGGTGGGGGGTGTCTCTGTGTGGGGTCAGTATCAGTCCAGTGTCGCATGGCTGACTGACCTGCACATACACAACCTGAGGGTATCATTATTAGGACGTTCTTATGATTACATTTCCCTTCCTGTGGCATTAAGCCCTGAACCTTCAGCCCTGACCCTGAACCAGCACTGATCAATAACACTGACTCCCCTTGACCTTTCTGTACCTTATACACATGCACAGTAACTATACACAGATCCACGTGCACTAAATAAATAAATCCTCACATCTTAGTTGTAAAGCCTCATTAGGAAAAAAAGCGTCCATTAAGAACATAAAGCCCACCCAGGAGTAAGCTTTTGAGGTATTAGGAGGTCTTAATGACTGCATACCAATAACTGTTTTTTCCCCCCTAAGTTTACCCAGAGACATTAAAAGAAAGACATGAACTCAAAGAAGCCTAAATTTAATTTGAGAGAAATGAAGAAAATAAGGTTTATAAAAGCTTTTCACCCCTCAATGCTTTAGTTCTGCTTTCTTTTCTGTTCCAAAGTCACAAATTACGGAAGCTTCTCCTTTCTTCTCCTTAAAATCAGATTTGATAGATTTTTATACATGCATTGTTTATGTCTAAGCTTTTGATTTCAATAATCCGTCAAATAATGATCTAAATAGTGATTAGAGGTCACAAAACACCCAAACCTTTTGTATAAATCATCATGTGTGACCTGAGCATTTGGTTTTCATTGGTAGGGCGGAAATGGTGGAAATGCTGATTACTCAGCACTTTTCCATAAGAAGAGTTGTGACACATTTTATCCGAAAGCACCATTTTTTTCCTGAATATAACCAGAATATAACCAGCAAGTGAAAACCATGTCTGAATGGCAGTGCCACTTTCCATCATCCCAGTCAATTTAAAGCTCTTACAGGTTTTTTTGATGGTGGGAAACACTGCTATAATTTAACACATATAATTTGACTTAAAATTACAGGATGAAAACACACTGTCATTTTCCACTTTTCACCACAAATAAGAAAATAAGAAAAATACATTTATTTAAGGGCAAAAAATTACCTTATCGAGTGAGATGATACTTAATGTGTGTGGTGTGTAAACCAAAAGAAAAATAAAGCAACCAAAGTTCAATAACACCATTACATCCCGTAGGAGACTGAGAACAGCTGAGTGCTCAGGCTCATATATATCTGAGCCACTGTCCTGATCCAAGCAGCCATAAAAACCAGCAGGTGGATGTAGAAGCCTGGGGGCCATCACACATTGAGCATGTCGAACACTGCTTGTTGGAAACATCACCAACGGCAGAAATCTTTCTCTAACACAATCTGGCTGACAAAAAGGTCATTTCAGGTCCTTTCATTGTTTTCTCTTAAATCCAGTTGGAGTTTAGCCATATCAGGAACGCTGCATCGCATTAACAAGCTCAGACAGAAAGTCTTTTGTGAGCTGAATAATTATTTTATTGTATGGTCAGCAGGGAGAAGCTCATCTCTTAATAAATTCAAACACATTTATCAGAATATTGATATAATTTCTTTAAAGATTCAACTGTGTTGAGGTGCCACTCTGACCTTTGTACCCAATATTGATTTGAATTCCTAGAGTGAATAGAAATTCTTGAGCACAAAAAGGCTACGGTTACAGTTTATTTCAGTCTTTATCATACATACATCCAAACAAGTATCTCTATAATCAGACGGGAACATTCAGGCTTTAGTTGTGATCTGTAATAAGTGGGTGTAAAGAGCCAGTATTCACATAAAGAGCAATGCAAAGAGGTGTGTTACAAAAGTGAATGCAAGCTATATACACAGCACTTTGAAGTGGCTGGAGACATTTCAAGAAACTTGCAGTAATGGGATCTTTCTTTAGAGCTCAGTGTGTGTCAGATTGAGGCTAAAGACAATGAATATCAATTCAGTACAATTTCTCTCCTGCCAGTTCACCCAGAAGATCTCAGTCAGCACTATTAGCATGGTGTCTATGTTTCAGGGCTTGGCTAGCTAAAAGGAAAACTGCTCTTACCCGATTGTGTCTTGAACAACCAGCCAGACGTGGTACTCCATTTAAAGGTTAGTTAAGTCTTTTTGCTTTAACAAAAGAGTGTTAAAAGTATCACTTTTAAACAGACAGGCTTAGAGGCCAGTTGCTGATTTGGGCACCAGCGGTCACGAGTGAAAAAATGGAGACTGCTGGCAGGTGCTTGCTAAAGCCCCATTCACACAGGTTAAGAGACCAGTCAGCGAGTTCCTGGAAACATGGTTACTACGGAAAAGTATTTTGTGACCAGTTAGTGAGTGGTAGCAGATTGCCACAGTCACCTGAATTATGTATGGAGGATGCAGGCTTGTCTGCAAACACTGACGAAGCAGTAGTGAAAATGTGGAAAGAGCATGACAAAAAAAGCAAATGTTTACCTTCAAAGTAAAATATACTTTTTTTATTTTGAAGGGGAACATTTTCTATTTTGGGTTTGTGGTGAAAATTTTCGTTTTTCGTTATAGCACAGAGTGAATGGAGAGTGCAAACTATTATATTAAATATATTATTTACAAATATTATCTAGTGAAGTGATGTCACAGGTGGGTTTTGGACCCTATTTGCAGGACTCAGGACAAAGCAGGGCTTTATAAGTCCACAGTCGTCCGCAGCAAACACAAACAAATACACATACGAGGTAATGGCAGACTGGAGACACCTGGAAACAGAGCTGAACAGAATCTAATGAATGAGACAAGGGGAAGCAAACTGGATATAACTGAAATGATACGAGAAACTATCAAAGTGGAACAGGAAATGTAACACTGAGACAGAGACTCAGACTTTGACTCACTTGACAAACAGGGAGACCAGACAACTATACAGACAGAGCGCAGAAGAGTTCCCACGACTACACAAAAGCATATGTATGATACATTTGCCTGTCAGATTTCAGAGTTTCTCTCTGTTCTTTTGAGCAGTCAATCATTTTCATTTTCATAATGAAGATACAATGAGAAAAAGTTCCTCTATTTATGTAACCATTGAGCACAAATGGTGCACTTTAACATCAGTGATGCCTATTTTCAGCTCAATATTTGCATTCCTGAGCTTAAAAAAGGCTTATTTGCTGAATGCCTTAACAGAGCTACTCAGTTCATCCTGTCTAAAACAAGCTTCAGCCAACCGGATGAAATCTAAGGCTTAAAAGAAATTTCAGCTGACTGGCTGCCCATCATGAACAAAGAATGTGAACAGAAGGGGAGTGGGACTGTTCCTGAGATGGCCAGATGTGACATTACACAGAGCCAGGAGCAGAAAAACAACTGATCTGAAGTTTTGCTTACATTTAATGTTATCATGCACTGGAAATATGGGAGAAAGTAAGAAAAAGCAGAATTATTCCACTTTGCTTGATCACAGTTTAAATGCAATTTTTGCCTGAAGTCACCACACCAAACCCAGTCTGTGTGATGCCAGATAACTAACTGTGAGTACATAACAGAACCTCCACTATTCCCCGATACAGCCTGTAGTAATTTCCCTCTGCTTCCCTTTCCAGCTCTCCCAATACAATTACAGAGCAACATGAGATCAATTGAGCTGGAGAATGGAGTTTATGTTTCCAGTGTCTCGGGCCCCTCAGTGTCTGAAGATACACGTACCAATATGTTCCTCCCTGCCTGCAGATAATTCAATCATCCTCACTTCCAGTTACTCTGAGGGTGAAGGAGCGGCTGCCGTTAGGTCCCCTCTGACTCCGCTAACTTGATAGAAATGTGATTGTGTTGTTTTTTTCTTTCCCTGTGAGTATACACATCTAAACAGAGGTTTACAAACCCATTACTTTTTTTTTTAATGTGTCCTTTGTCCCTTGGGATGGGTTCAGATCGGAATCGCTGCAACAATCCACCTATTGTTGCAGTGCTTGATTGTTTGCTGGCGGCTCTCTCGGAGGAATAACCAATGAGTTATGACCTTGTCCGCCACTCTCTGCTTCCGCTCATGAAATTTCCCCCTCTTTATCTCTTTGTGCCGCCCCGCTTCGCCTCTAGGTGCAAATCAACTATCATCAATTTGTCAACTCTAAAACACAGAGTTCACATCCAAGAGCTGCCGTGCTAATGCTTGGTGTTAAACAGGAGGAGGTGGTGAGCTATAGGCAAGAGGACAGACAAAATTACATACATTTAAATGGAGGTTTGGCGTATTTCTTTCACCAGCAGCTGCTTCCTCCATCACAGACTGCATTTAGGGCCGGAGATCTGGCCAAACAACAGAGAATTATATCTTTGCCTTTGCCTGTGAACCAGGATGAGTGGTCAGGCAGGCATCGAGTGAGCGAGGTGCCACAGAACCCAGAGATGTGGATTCCTTTCCTCTGTGCAAGGAAGCTGTGGCCTATTGTCCAAATGTGAGACGTGCTTTGACAGCTTTTGGTCTTGGAAGCAGACCAGAGGTCTCCCACTTTGTTTGTGAAGGGGTCAGCAGCAGACTTAGAGTGTGAAAATGAAAACCTAAACGGGAGTGTTTTAGTCAACGTGTTTTTCCAGTGAGGCCTCCAGGCCATTGTTCAAACTGTCAAAAAGTTGAGCGTCTCATCCATATTTCTCCTCCTACTCTTTTCCTCTGTCTCTCTGTCTGCCCATCCTTCCTCACTTTGTTTGTGAGCAGACACGGGCGTAGTCATTTATCAGACAGAGTTCTGAAAGACAGTAGGTTGTGCACAGCAGGATGTGGGATATGTGGAGGAGAGTGGTGATGGATTAGGAGTCAGAGCCTCAAGGAGAGAGCGTTTAAAGAATAAAGATGAGCAAGATAACAAGACTATACTGTGCAGCTATGCTAATATTTACAGATATGCAACCGGTGTGAAAGTCTTACATATACAGTACCTGCACATATACAGTGTTTCTGCTTTTTCATAACTATACACAAATATACTATATTTGAGACTTTAAATCTATAAAATAACACATGGAATTAAGTAATAATCATAACCTGTTTATAAAAGATGGTGTGAAAACTGGAACCAGTGCAGAAACACCTTCAACTTGCGTTCTTTCTGATGTCCAGCAGGGGGCAACTTTGGCGATTGCAGCAAGAAGTCTGATAGGTAAACTCACCTACTGCTCACTCAAGTTTTGAACTTATGATTTCAAGCGCTGGTTTCAAGTCTTATTGGGCACAACATGATGTTTATTTTGTAAATTATCACCCTATTAGACGCATAAACCATGATAAAATAGGCGATGATTTAGGGCAGGTCAGGTGATTGACAAGTAGCTGCTTTGACTCTGTAGCGCCGTCTCTGTGTCTCTCAGTCCACTCCTCACTCGTCATGTTTGGTGATGGTGTAAAATCGGGCTCGAGGTTTCAAGCTAGGACTTTGGTTAAATCTTTCTCTACATGATAAGGCAGAAAACCAAAATGTTTTTAAAATACCTAAATATGAAACCTAAATCTGTCTTTTCAACAGGTGGTACTCATAAGAGTCCGTTTCATCACAGTGTGACCGTACTTAAAGATCAGTCAGTCCAGTAAAGGTCAAGAACAAGTTTTAAGTCTAAAAGTAATTACTATGATTTCACTAATTACAGGGTTTATTCAATAAGAGGAAAAATACCGTAGTTTATTATGAAAATGTACAAGTGGTTACAGTGTCACTCTCACCTCTACAGAGTCATGACCAGGATGCCCAAACCCATTAATCACATTTTTAAAAATCTGATTTATCAATTATGTGTTTTAACCCCCGCTAACCCTAACTAAGTAGTCTTAGTACAAGAGTCTTAGAAAACAGTGCATGAAGATTAAAATTAAGAAGTCAAAAAAATATTTCACCCATGAAACTTATTTTAACACCTGTTTCTGGACTTAAAATGCCTCCTTGCTGAGCAAAATGTTTTTGTTCATCAAGGAGGCTCAACCAGGAGTTAAGAAGCTAATATCTGTAGTATTAGTAGAGCCTGTTAGTTGGTAAAGTAGAAATATGAAGTATTTTTAGAACTAACCAAAGTTAAAAGTGCTTATCAATTCAGCTGATAATATTCAAAACAGGTCAGCTGCAAGGTGTGGTGTGTAGCAGGCAGAATGTGGGACCCAAATACAGGACTCATAAGCTGAGGAGTAAACTTAAAACGGCAGCTTTCATGCAGGAAAACTTCACATCCAAATACAAAGCAAAACTAGAAACAAGAAACTCTAACTAAAACACTAGAAAATAAACCAGCAACTGAAAACTAGGAGTTGATTTGGAACACAGAGGGAAGAAACACACAGTGTAGTGAGGGTACAACGTGACAATGGACAGAGGAAAACACAGGGCTAAAATACACCAGGGAGTAATAAGGGAATGGAAAAAAGGAGGGAGCTAATCCGACATAATGAGACACGGGAAGCAAAGCAAGATACACTGACATAGGACACAGACTATCAAAGTAAAACAGGAAGCACAAGACAATTCACAAAGACGGACTAGACAAGGAGACAGAGAAAGAGGAGACACAGGAGACGTTAGACAGGAAACTAGACCACAGTCACCAGTCTTGGGTCCATGACATCATTCAACACCCAAAAACCATTATATAAGATTTATGGTAGTTTGATATGAAATGGGGTCTAAACAGACCTACGAGTACCTCTTGACTGACCAACACAGCGATCCCCAGAGACAATTAAATTCATTAAGTGCGCATTTAAATGAAACGAGGGTTCAGTATAAACCATAAATAATGTGTAAAGGCTTTAATAAGAATTGATTTGAGTGAGACAGTGGAAATATTAAATGAAACCAGAGTACAGCATGCATCAGATATTGTGTTTGCAGATCTCAGATTGCATTCCAAATTAAGAACCACATCTCAGGATCTCTTACAGCACAGCACAAGTGGTACAATCTAAACTATGATGACAGTAGGTATACTGAATAGTCCCTGTTTCAAAGGGCAGCTGTAATAAAACAGAAGGGTGGTGGTGATGGTTGGCTCTGTTGTGATCTCTAAAACCAGTTGCTTCTCAACAGCTTCTGTGTGCTGCCTCCTATTTTGATTAAATTGTAGGATGCACTGACTCTGGGGAACAGTGCTCCCTTCATTTCATTTTAATGAGACTCAGCTAATATTTCCCCCAGTTTCAATTGGACACAAGGCAGCCTCAAACACATCCATCATATTATCCATCATATTGTCTGAGTCGACAAGCATTTCATTCAACTGGGAGGGCGATGAAGGGAGGCTGGATCACCAACACATGCAGGCTCACACACCATCTTCTTTGGCTTTCTGGCCTGATAAAGAACAGCATCGGCTCTGTTGGACCAGTCTCGGAGCTGAACAGAATAAACCAGTCAGTAGCATCTGTTTCATCTCTCTAATGCCATATTTTCATTCTGCCATGGCTGCTGGAAGGCTTTTCTTAGATGTCAAGAGGTTTTGTGAGTGGCAGCTGTGAGAAACTCAAGTGGTTATCAAAAAACTCATTGGTGATGTGAATGTGCCCACAGCTCCTCTCAGAGGAGGGGTGCGTTTGTTTTCGAAGGCAGACTTCTGCAGTGCATCCAGTTTTGCAAACCTACACCTGTGCCACATCACATCACTGTCCAAAGCTCAGTATCAGAACCAAACAGCAGTCTAAATCCTCTTTGGACCGGACTCAATCTCTAAATGAAACAACCACAACGTGCCCCGCACCTGCATGCAGGCAGAGCCAAAGCTGGTCACTGTCATGGACATAAGTGACTTAAATATGTGGAAAAATAAGCAGCTTGCCCATCATGTTAAACTCCTCGCTTAATGAAAATTAGCTCTTTGTGCACTAGGGATGTTAATTTTCTTTTCAGTTATCAGAACCTCAAAACAGTCCAAATTAAACCGAATCTGAATGAATTGATGTCTCTTCAAAATTTTGCATGCTTTCAAATCAATTAATGTCCACCAGATCACTGACATAGAGTTAAGGCAAGGTTTTGCTCTAGCCACATCCTAAAAAAA
>NW_005187541.1:363583-371467 GCF_000239375.1 Pundamilia nyererei | reverse complement strand
ATACAGAATATCTGATTTCTATCTGTCGAGTCTCAGTACTTATAATGGTGAGACTGACAGCCGCTCAGTATCAGGAAGATTTATGTCTGGTTAACCGTGACAATGCAGAGTATATTTTAATGCAAATAAAACAGCACAGTGGACAACTGCTATAGGGAAGAGTGATTATGCTTTACCAATAACTACAGACCAATGTACTGCCTGTATCTAAAGTCCTCACTAATCTGTAACAAGGCAGTCTTAATGGTTTAACCATGTTTCTGGTAAGTAATCACTAGTAGTAAGGTAGGGGAGGTTGTACACTTTGGCACTTTTAGGTCTACAGTACAGTCTACATTTCCAGTTTTAAAGGCTTTCTTTAGGTTGACTGGTACACTTATGACTGAGACATTTGACTTGGCATGCTAAAACGGGGCGATATCTTGGACCTTTGGAGTAAATTTGCAATAAACGTTTTATGTTTTGAACAGACCTCCACTGGTTACCATGGAAATGCTTGGGACTGATCAAATTGACTGGCCTAACATTGTATTCGATATATTTTTAAGCATTATATGCATTTTTTGGCAGGTGACACCACTGTCAGCTGTAGCTTTACACCTGTCACCATCTTGGACTTTTGGATCCTCAAGCAGACATTGGAGTTTTTGGTGTATTCCAAAAACTGCAGGACATTGTCGATGAGTTGGTGGGTGGCATGCCCTGTATGGTTCTTCTTAGAAAGCCAGGCTGAGTGAGGAATGAGGATGTTTGGGCATCAAAGGACAAGTAAATGCAACCGAAGGACATAGAGAGAGCAGACGGAGAGAGAAAAAAGGAAAGGACAGGGAGAACAATTGAAAGGTCTGCGGGGTGGGAGGTTTGTGAGCGTGTAATAAAAAGTAAGTGGGGTAAAAGTGGTCCTCGAAGGAGACGGAGATACAGACTGTGAAAGAGACTGAAGGAGAGCGAAAGGCGGAGGGAGCACAGGGTTCAACAGAGAGGGCCCAGGAGACACTATCATCAAGCATAAGTGCGCCCACTAAGGAGAGGGAGGGAGGGAGGGCGAGAAACATAAAAACGGCGAGCGAGTGAAAGACACAGAGAAAGTCGTGCAATGACACTAAAGAGAATAGGGACTTCCTCACTGGAGAGCCTTCACGACAGCCACAGTCCACTGAGCAGAGCGGCCATCTTCTCCTCATACAGCGGCTTATTGAAGGCCCCAAAACAACCACAATCCTCACTATTTACAGCTTGTTTGTCTGCCTTGGCCCAGGAGAAAGTTAAAAATGTCATTTTTTACTGACTCATACATCGAACCTGTCGAGCCTAACGTGAGCTCAGTGGTTAATTACAGGGATAAGAGGAGCAAAGAAGGATGAAAAACAACCGGTTAAAGTTGAGTCCACAGAGCAGCAGTGGATCAGAAACCTGAAAGCCTGTCGGGTCTGTCGCTGCTCTGATGTTTCAGCCCAGCGGGCTGTGTGTTGTATGGTTGCAGTTGCCATGCTCACAACATGAAGCTCCAAATTGAGTCCGTACTGCAGTTGCTTTATCGGCAGGAAAGCACAGGGCAAGGACAAGAGTTTTTCTGTGTGAAATCGATGGGAACTGACCTCTCGCTCTGTGTCTCTGCTGACTTTATTGCAAAGCTTGCCAGACGCAGACAAAGGAGTCAAGAAATTCAAACGCTGAGGAGTCTTTAGGCATGTTACATTAGAGTGCAAGGAGGTCAGAAAGGGATTCAAGAGACAGGCTGACATTTAAACACAAAGGCAACAAAACTGCAGGCCATTTTTTTTTCTTAAAATCTTCCTGTTGATTACAGCCTGGCATTATTTGTGCCACTGCAGTGCCTATACTCCTCTCACCCTGCATAGTATTATTCCAAGGCATCAAAATACTGTATTTCTATAAGATGCTGATGATGTTGCACAGAACACAATGTTGCCACAGTGACATCACTCAGTGTTTATTCATGTGCAGTCTTCAAGTGTTGAGCTAAATGATTTCCATCATCATGTTTTCAAACTGGATGTAATGACTGAGGCTTGATTCTGAGTAAGAAACTGATATAATGTTTCTCAAAAGTATTAACTTACCCATCCAAATCATTGAATTCAGTTGGCCAATCCTTTCCATGGCCGCAGATGTTTAAAATCAAGCACATATGCATGCGGGCTGCTTTTGCAAACATTTGTGAGAGTCGCTCTCAGGAGCTCAAAGCGCTTGTTCAGACGGGTCATGTGTTGGGGTTTTCTCTCTTTTCTCTGTATTATTGCAGGGTCTTTACTTTACCATATAAAACTCCTTGAGGCCACTGTTGTTGTGATTTGGTGCTATATAAACAAAACTGAATTGAATTGATAAACATGGCTAGGAGTCCAAGAACTATGTTGCATGATTCATGGATTTCTATTTTGAAGTTTCACCATCTCTGTGTTTTGAAACCAGACCCAACAAGCGAGGCACAAATCTGACAATGCATTGAAGAACACTGCATACATATATACAACATAGCTCTGGCCTAAAGGAGACCCTCCTGTTGTCATGGTCTCGGGTCATTTGACCCAGCCTTTTGGAATTAATGGTGTTTTGTGATTTCTTTGTGTGTAATATTTTGGGTTTTTTTTTCTATTTTTGAGTATCTTTTTGGCTGCTATGTTTAGTTATCTCGACAAGACTACATGAAAACGTAAATATGTCTCATCTCCCCTTTCTCCCATGTTTATTTCATGGTTCCCCAGCCCGTCATCGCTCTGTCTCGTATTCCCTCACTCCCTCTCTCATTCGCCTTTGTGTCAATCTCATGTGTCAGTCTACATCTCAGAGTTTCTTGTTTTATTTTGATAGTCTCGTGTTTCGTGTTCTGTGTGTCTAGTTTTGTTTCCCCTGTGACCTCATTTTCATTTGTGTCAGCTGTGTTTCTACTTCCCTCATTGCCCTTCCGTGTATTTAAATCCTCTGTCTCCCTTTGTTCATTGTCAGGTCGTCTGTTCGTCTACCCATGTCTGCTCACCTCTGTGTTCATGGTCTGTAGTTTTCCCACGCTCCCTGCTCTTAGATCTTTGTTCAGTTTTTCCCCAGTTTAGGTTTTTTGTTGGCTTATCTCCGTGTTATTTTGCCATTGTTTCTCATGTTTGTTTTGGCTTTCAATTAATGCTTTGCTTTGTTGTTAGACCCGATTCCTGCCTCGAGCATCTGTGGCACACCTTTAACCCTCCAACTGTAATCAGACCACACTTTACAAAATGAATGATCCAAGAACCTAAACTGATCAGGCAAGTGTTTTAAATACTGCATCTTAACATTAAAACTACTACAATTACAGTTTCATTAAAAAAAAAAAATTGTGCACAAGAAATGCAACTTGTTATAACTCAATCATGCTGCCCTTGTGACACCAGAGTAAAGAATATGAAGATGGAAACTCAGCTAACAAAGGTGAAGTACAACAAGGTACAGAAGTCAAAACCAAGGAGACACAGAGCACTGATGACAGTGAGAGATTATATAGTAAAAGAAAAACATCTTCAGATATTGCTGTGTGGGCACTGAATATTCATTCATGAAGTATTTTCTCACCACATCTTTAAAAGCAGCGTCGTTTTTTCTCTCTGGAAGCTTCAGAGGAGAAAACAATCAGTAGGCACAAATAATCTAACAAATCAAGAACATAAATTTGTGATGACTTTTACACATTTCCAAACCAAGACATTTTTCCCTGAGTAGCTAATTTCTTGTGTTTGCTATTTGAAGTCCAATTTACGGTGGAGGCTTGTTATTGCTGTTATTGCTTCAAAGAGATTATTTGCTCTGTAACTGGCAACAAAAGCCTTAATCATGTAGCTCGATAAGATCACACTGTGAGAAATATTTTCAGTCAGAGAAAGAAAAACTTGTCAGATTTTATTTTTAGCTTTGGGCAGGCTGCTGAGGGCTACAGTAAATGCATGCAAACACAAAGCAGTTCCAGAGTGTGAGTGAGGCAGCAGCAGCAGAAGGTAGGCTTTTTCATCTGCATTACTTCTGGAATTACAATAAGAATAAATTGCACAGAATAGCAGAAAAGCAATTCATTGTGCAGAGTATATGTGGGAAGTTTCTTCTCCGATTGAAGCAGAACATCATTTTTCAGAATGCCAAGCCTTTTTCCAAAAATTATGTTTTTATAAAACAAAAGAAAAACACTCAATTAGTGTTATTTTTCTCTCCCCAGCCTTGAAGTTTAAAACAGCAGCATAACAAGCATTGGTGGAGGCATAACCCACAATTCTTTCATCCAAGCTGACTGAGGTTACACCCCATGTGAGGCCATTATTTTACTAATTAGCTTCATTTTACCCAGTTTTTCATTCAGTTTAGGTACCAAAACTACCGGGTTAGTTTGAGAAAAGGCCACAGTTTGGGTTCAAATATACCCCGACTGTCACAAAATGCTGTGTGTCGAGATGTGGGGAACCCAAGACGTAAGACCAGCAGTAATCTAACAAAAGGCGAGAAGATATTCACATCCAATTAAAAAAAACACGGGCAAAACAATTTCAAAGTCACAAACGTAAAAAGCAGGAGCAGACACTGAACAGGTGATAAAATGACAGTAAGGACAGTGCTATTTGTAAACGGTAAATTAATTGGACGGAGGTGAAAGCAGTCAAGAGAATCAGACAAACAAGAACAAAAACAAGAAACAAGAAAAAAAAAAACCTAGAAACGAGAAACAGTATAAAAGATACCAACTAAACACAGAAACTCACGTCAAACATGACACAGAGGGATAATATTGGAACATCAGAAACTAAAATATAATAATATTACATGAATTAAGAATGATAAAGGGAAATGAGCAAGTCAAAACTCTAACACAAAGAACTTTATTCGTTTTCACAGTTCATTTACCGTATAAAGAGTTCAAAAGCACTAAATGCCTGACATGATGTTAACCACATATGTAGGTTTCAGGCCAATTGGAGTATGAGCCCCACCCACAGTCTGATATAGGCTCTGATTGGTTGGCAGAGAAAGCGTGGCAGCGACTGGACTGTTGTAGTGTTCAGATCCTTTGAAGAAAACACTAAAAGAACAAATAATCCAGAAGCTCCAGCATGAGGACACATTGTGTACCTCAGACACAAGATGCCCCTGAATGCATAATACTTTAACCTGTTAATGATGCACATTTGTGTCACACTTTATTAACATTGCGAGAAGGTATGTTCAGAATTTTCAACTGATAACAAATAACAAATGATCGTTTCCCCAGAGAATGAATGTTAAATAGGTCGGAGTATCCGTCCACTTGGTGGAGTCTTTGATGAGATGTTCTGGTCTAGACCAAAGCATCAGGTCATCCCTCGAGCTCTGCCACCGGCACAGGTAAAAGCTTCATGCGTCAAATAATCACCAGTCTGACTTTTGGCTTCTTGTTCTTAGTCGTTAATGGCACATATAAATGTTGTTTTACTGCTCGGCCTGAAAGCTGCCGCTCTCTGTTTACACCAAAAATGAAGGAAGCAACATTTAAATGAAAAAAGAGCCAAATTACAGTGTTGGGCTTGAATCAATAATAGCTTTCATCTGGTGACATGCAACCTGCTAATGTTGTAAATGGCACTCAAAGACAATAATGGACAGACTGGCTTTTTACTGCTCCATCCGCATTAGGCATAATTGTGCACCTAGAATTACCTAGAAAGGTAAAACATTGGGGTGTGGCTTCATATCCACATACATGTGTGGATGCTTTTTATGCAGATGTGGATTGTGATGGAATAGCACATTTAGAAGTTAAGTATCCCAACATGAATTTAGAGTTCAGGGTTCTAAACTAACATTTAGAATTTTTTTGTAAAAATTGTAACATCCCTGTTAACCTCTCAACTTCCACCAAGTCCCCAATTAAAGGCAAGGTTAAGGTTTATTTTACCCGAAGTAAACAAGATTTGTAAACTAGACTATGCTACCTTATAATCCTTCTGTTATACAATCTCCAGCTGAATATGTCAGATGGTTAAAATTCCATAAAAAGGGATATAAGTGGACCTAAATCTAACTCTTCTCCCTTCCTGGCAAAGTTCCCTCATTGCTGGCTTGTTCACCTTTACACAGTTTTTACAAGTGGCAACATTTCTGCAAAATAACTTTCAGAAAAAAAAATCTTTTCCAGGTCTTCTTGCTGCTTTAACATCCAAGTTCAAGGTTGAGATAGAAAAATCTTCCTGCGGTTGGTCTCTCTTTGTGTTCCGCATTGAGTGAAGCAGTCGACTGAGTGATTTCCTGCTGTGGTCTTTCTGTGCTCATATTGGAGTTCGGTGTAGTGGAGGGGGAGGCTGCCACACCAGAGGTTCTTTTTGACCAGAGGCTTTCGGCTGCAGGCGGTGTGGTCAACATCTCCTCAAAGGTTCTAAACTCTGAGGTTAAGATGAGAGCAGAGTGGGTGATAGGAGGTTGAAATGAGGTTTTTGTAGTCTGAAAAGCTGAAGATTTCAGCTCTGACTCAAATTTTCTTCTCACCCTCTGAAGATAAAATGTAACTACAGGAAATACTAATGGTACACACATGTCTCTATAGGTCTTTATTCTAATCTCTGAGTAAATGTAAGCATTTTTCTTATTTTGGCTTACTTGATACTAGAAATCAGCTCAACTGGACATGAGAGGATTATGTTAGGACTATTATCATAATTTTTTTAAATATGTTGACCACATGGGCAGCAAATATGATAAAACTGATATGATAAACAGAAAACAATCAACTGCTGTATTATATTTGTATGTACAAAACAATAAAATAAGGTTAAAATCAATATCTTCAAATCCTCAAGTTTAATGCTAAAGCTCAATGTTATTGTCCCTTCGGGTCAGTTCACTGTAATGTGAAGGATGACACAAACAGTGAAATAATCAATAAATATGATATAAAAATGCGCTCGAATTTAAACAATGCCTATCAAAATGTGACTGTTTGTTTCCACATCTCATTGCATTTATAATTTTCCATGAATAGTGCAAAAGTTGAAGTACACAGAGGAGAGACACACAGTGCTTCACAAATGCATTACACCACCAGCCAAAAGACATCTGTCACACTAGCTCTACATTAACAGCACTGATTATTATATTTGCGTTTCTGTAATGGTTAATCCACCAATATGACCAAGCTCTTTAATAGTTAATGCTAAAATATAATTATTGTTGGTGTCCATGAATTTTTTTCTGATTTAGAGAAAAGCTAAAAAAATATTAAAGCACAATCTTCAAATTATTATCACTTTATTTTATTAAGATAACAAATTACAGTTATTTACTTTCATTATTTAACAGAAAAAATAATTTTAGTGGTTTTGTATGATGCTTAATTCATTTCTGACTTTTCAGAGAATTTTTCTATGACTAAAAGATAACAAAATAATTTTGGTTTAAACACATTTTTGACAGATTTCTAAAATAGTGGTGTTTTTGTATGACAGGTGGTATTTTCAATTTGTTAAGGACTATACTTTACTGATAAAAAATACTTTTGGATAAAATTAACAATTCTCTAAAAGCACATTTTGGATCGGCTTGTGTCACAGCTGCATTTTCTCTTGATGCCACTTGAAGCTGGCTCCCAACCTGGCCCATCACCTGGATAATCGAGTTAGATGCATGGCCATGTGTGGATTATATTGATGTTTATTATGGCCTGCTGTAGGTGTCCCAGGAGTTTGTGCTTCATGCACAATTCACAGACACAGCTTGCTAAGCAAGCCTGCTAGCTTTAGCTGATAAATCCACTTTTTATCTGTATAAGGTAACTCCTAGGTTAAAAAACCAACATGATGGAAGCCCAACCAATAACACTTATGCTCCAAAATGTTCAGTTTAAAATCAGTGAGTGATCTCACAGTGGTATGTGTGTAT
>NW_005187541.1:324863-363501 GCF_000239375.1 Pundamilia nyererei | reverse complement strand
AATGTGTGCCAACCTGTGTATGTTCTGAATGACACTGAAATAGAATAGAATGAAAATAAATTAAGTGAGTGGGGTCTAGCCTACTGTTAGCCTGAATGCCAAAGAAAGCCATCAGATAGACATTTCTATATGCAGCAAGCGGTGCATTGTCCAACATTAGCATTCCTACAACTGTTCACATGGCTAAAAATACCAGCTAGAAGTACTACACAAAATAATGTTTATCATGCTAAAAATGTGTTAGCACTGAGCTCAAAGAATAAGCACTGCCTAGAGCAAGTAGCATGACTGTATCTGTTGTCTTCACACTGTAAATCATCCTGAGCCAGCACAGTTTGAGCCAAACATTTCTTTCCTCGTAGGCTGGCACTGTTTTTGGAGAATAATACTGCATATTTGCTTTAATATTTTTTGTGTCCTATAAATGTCATGGGACCAGATTGATCTCGCATAAATATTTATAGTCCAATACATCACATAGATGATGATGGAGAGAAATGGGACAGACCGTTGATGTCAGCTGCCTTAGGGTTTGTGTCTGGAGGGTAGAAGAGGCTGGGCTGGCAAGGAAGAGCATTTGCGGTCTAAAATTTAATTTCCTAGAAACATATAGTTCATTTTTCATAGATTTGTTTGTACATGTTTCCCTTTGGCCAGCATAGGCTTTACCGAGATTAACTGGACTTTATTTGCCATTTGACAAGGAAAAGTAATATCTTTTTACACAGAGGCTTTTAAGCAATTTCACCCAAAGTTTTACAGTGTCAGACTCTGCAACCATGTCTAATGAGCTTGGCACGCAGAACATACGCCTCCAACTTTTTTTTTTACACACGCTAGTCAAAATGCTCTCAGCAAGATGAGCTTAGATGACTAATATTTCATTAGCATGCAAAAGGAGAACATGCCTCCGGTTGCTGGAAGTCACAGCAAGAGAGGTCAACTGCCAAAAACAAAGAAAAGTTTGAGGAAAGAGGGAAATATCTGTGCCAACATCTAAAACTATGACTGAAGATTATTTGCAAGAAGAAAGATTTTCAGATGCTGTCTAATCCTCCAATTATTAGTGTCTTTTTCATTTAGTTTCTAGATCCAAGCAGGAAGGTGATAATGACTGATTGATGAGAGTCGGACCATTGTATGGTTGCTGGGCTTGTTACTGTGCAGTAATCAGGAAAACAGGCAGAGCTGAGATTACATAGGAAATAGATTGGACAAGGAAGGAGGTCTGGCATTTCATTTGTGGATTTCCTGAAGCGTTTTACTGTGTTCCTCTCTCAGCTTCTATCTGCTCAATCTCAAGTCAACACAGATGCCCCACTCATCAGGACACACAAAGCTGCAACCCATTTCCATGTGTTTCGTCGCAACTTCGTGGCTCAGATTTACACTGTTTTCCTGTAAGCAAGACATAAACCCATTAAACCCAGAAAATGAATCCATGATCTGTAACCATGGTCTTTACTGCATGTGTTTTCAATGTTATCCTTTCAAGAAAAGGTTGATATCAGCTGTTAATGCTCCTCGTCAGGAAACAGCATCCTCCACCAATTTGTACACTCTGTTAATGGGTTTTGCCTCATTGAACATGTGAGGGTTAACCCTCTAGTTCCTCTTTTTGGTTAAAGTGTAAATATGTATACTTTAAGTCAGCAACAGGTAAACCAAGTTCTGGATTCAGACCCTGACCTCTCACTAGATTCTGATGTACAGTTTCTAATGTACTCTGCGCTGCTTTTCTCATATTTACAGTAAGGTTATTTTAATCTGCACAGCCTTTTCTGTGGTCACATCAAACATTAATTTCTTCACACAATGGCAAGAAGTAGTCTCTGTACTGTTGGTTAGCTTTACTTCAGTGAGCAGAATAAATGATAATGATGGATTCTGGTCTTGTATAGGAGGTGTCCTACTGCTTATATTTACAGGGCAGCTTACACTGATAACGACTATTTAGTGGGTGACTTTTTGATACCACTGATGATGCTTTTTTAACTTCGACTTAACCCTTTTTTCTAAATATTCCTGTTCCTGTAGCAGGCCTTATCTGTTATTGGGAGTCAGTGCAAACTTTTAGGAAGGTTGCCAAGACTGTCAGATTAAAGTCAGAGATGCTGCCTAATACTACTAAAGTAGCTCTAGTATTGCATCTTATTTCTGCTGCATCCAATCTAGTTGACCCTTACCTACACAGCCTGAGGTTCTGCTTGGCCTCCCCTGCTGTGAAGCAGGTTCGGTGTGGATGTTTTTTTAGCTGGAAATTAAAAAAAGAATATAAATGCAGTGGCGTGTCCTGAGGTTCACTGGGAAGGATAGTGCCAGACACAGGACAAAAGTCCCAAACTGGGCATGACATGGATTTCAGAAAGTACTACCTCAGGCAGATGTGATGAGGTGAGGTGAGATAGCTGTAATCAACTTGAATCAGCTTCACCAGTCAAAGCCAAACATGACCTGAAGAATCTGTACATGTCGTCCATTTTAGTTTGTCCACAGTTATAACCACCTCAGCTGTTCCTTGGGGTTCGTGGCTTGTATTGGTTCATCGCTGATGATCACTTTGATGTTTCAGGATTAAAAAACTCTTTGGGTCCTAAGCAAAGCCTAACTGTAGTGTTGCTGGTTAAAAGGTTGATGTTAAAAGGTGAAAAAACACATAAAAGTTGTTGTCCATCCTTTCTTGACCATAAAAATAGCGATCAACAGGTGACATCATTCTTTATTACTTATTAAGGTCGTTAGCTGTTGTGTGCAATGTAAGACACAGCATGAGCACAAAGTTTAAGATGACAAGATTGATGAAAAAAACAAACATGTTCCTGACCTTAATCGATGATCTATGAACGATTTTATTAATAGCAAAAGCATATATTTTATATTTAGTGTTTTGTTGTTATAATAGACTCTGAAAAGGTTAGAAAGAATATGATTAAAATATGAGCTTCATTTGCCTTAGTCAAGTCGCCAAGGAATGTAATAGTGTTTGAAAAATGACCCATGCATTTAAAGGTTAACACAATATTCCTTCAACCAAAACCTCATGAGAACTATTGTTGTTTGAACCTTGCGGGGAATGGATTTCCTTTTTCCAAGGACAAAATTGATGGGCGAGCTATCATCTCCCAATTAAACTAATATGAGCTCACTGCGCACAATTACAGCCACACTGCTTTTTGTTCCATGTGGTTTTAAAACTGTCGAGTCCGCCGTCAGAGGTGGGATGAGAGGCTGCTGCTGTTTGTTGTCGGATGCACGGGCAATGAGCACAGACAAGGCCGCACGGCTCGCAACAATAGCCAATCACTGTCAGCTGCGGTGCCAGATATTCATGAGTCTGTGCTCCCCTCCCCACCCTCAAAAGGACGTAAGGCCCTCTGCTGAAAACACAGGCTATCATCAGTCCCTCGCTGTGATTGCACACACATCTTCTCGCTGTGGGATGAACAAACATTAGCCATTTTCTTGTCCTTCGGTTCCCTAGAGCAGCAGCGTCTGCCAGAAGTCGTGTGAGTAGGAAAGAGGTAAGCTGGAAGGAAAGCTACAGATGTGCACCTCTTAGAGCTGCAGCATCTGACTGAAGGTTCACAGAAAGAAACAAAAGAAATAAGGTGAAGCGTGATTTCACGATCAAAAGCTGAATCTTTGGAAGAAAGTTTGTCAATTCGCTCTTTTTGTTTATGTGTGTGTGTGTGTGTGTGAGTGAGAGACAGAATATTCAGCCAACGAATCAAGGCCTATTGTGCTCAGAGAGCATCCACCCATTTCTCCAATCCGCAAACAATCAACACAGCACACTCTGCATCAGCGTGATGGAATGGCAGTGAGGCTTGTCGTTGTTCTAGTTTCCTAACGCCTTCCTGCGTCTTGTTTGCCAGTTTTCTCATTATCCGCTGTTCTCTCTATTTGAAGCATTTGTGGAGCAGGTAAATGCAATTTGTCTAACTTGGAGGCTGCAGAGACCGAGAATCGATCTGTGTCTGTGAATGTAATACAGAGAGAGTTGGAAAATACAGGGAAAGAAAAGGGCCTTGGGGAGGGAGGGAGGTCAGCCCATGGAAATGTGGTTTAATGGAATGTGCCGAAATTACATTTGATTAGCGGTTTTGCCTGAGAAGGGACTGCAACACATATTTAAGAGAAAAGAAAAGCATATAAACAGACAACAAAAATGTTTGACCTTTAACAGGCGTAATGAGTAACTTATTAAAATTATGACTCTCCACTTATTCATTTAAATGTTGCATGGTTAATGCGGTATCCACTGATTTTAGAATCCATTAATTCTGTCCTCTGTGCAGCAGGAAATGCTTGCAGTGAGCATGCATATCTCTGTGTGTGCATGCGTTTGAGAGGATTTTTGTTGTCTGCATGCATGCACAATCTGTTTGTGTTTGTATGCAGCCGAGGAAGGTCTGTCCCGGCCAAGAGAGGGATTTATAAAAGTTGACAATTGCAGGGTTAGAGAAGCTTGCCTTATTGATTTTCATTATCCGGTTTCATCGCTGTCACATGAAATCAACACTAATGGCATCAGGGCTCATCAGCATTGGCTAGGAAGCTCTAGAAGGAGGAAAAACTCTCACAACGAGAAACAGACGCTCAACTCTTGGTATGTGTTTGTGTCAGAGTGAGAGAGAGCAACAAGGACACCAGTGTTTGTGTGCTCTGGCCAGTCAATAAGTTTAGTTTAGTTTATTAAGCTCCCCATTAGCTACAGCAGTCAACCAGTTATTCTTTCTGGGGACCACAAAAACTTGTGACGCTACAATCTAGCCTTCACAGAGACAAATAACATGACAAGAACAAAATAATGACCTGAACACACGCACAAACACACAAAGACGAGACGAGCTCCTCACAACGCAGCCTTAAACCATCAAAAATACCAGCAAACATTTCATTGCTGAATAACTGCAATCTGGTGGTCTTTTCTTAAACTCTAGTTGTGATTGTAAAATGGTTCCAAGTTGGCTCGACACCAGCTAATAGTACTTGTTGAACACCGCCTAAGCATCCTTGTTGCACCACAAGAGTTACAAAAACTTTTTGTAACTTTCTCTGGGTCCTACTTCTTAGCCTACCAAGCTAACTGACTGCGCACTTATCGTAATCAGTTACATCACAGGGTTTGTAAATGCTGACACACACCATGTAATGACTGAGATAGAAGTCACATGTACACCAACATAAGCAACTTGAATTGGTTTTTATTTTAAAAAGCAGGTGATAATACCACTAGTCTTTGTGGGTGAGAAAGTTTTCTGGGCATCTGTTCACAACTCTTTCGTAACCAGTGTAGTTGACATTCTGACTAAACAACACCAGCTTCAGTTCAGTTTTAGCCATCTTGCTGCCGTCAGTTTTTGAATGTGTGCTTTTTTTATTTTTTGTTTTCAAGACTTCACTGTGCAAGCTGCCTGCAGGGACTGTGGCTAATTAAGGCTAGCTTAAGGGAGCTTTGGCAAAAATGAATGTTACCTGTTTTTTCTTGTTGTGGGATCAAAAATAATTTGTGTGCTTCAAATTATCGTCTGAGAACAGCTTTCAAGATTCAAGACGTTTATTGTCATATACACCACAAAACACAAATGGTCCACCTGAGCAATGAAATTCTTACTTTGCAAGTTCCCTTCACACAACTAAATATACAACTAACTAACTATTAGCATAGAAAATAATAAATGAAGTAAAACCAGTGCTATGTACACAAGGGTAGGATGTATTTAAATTTTTAAAGTGCAAGTAGTTATGCATCACTGTCACAATGTTAAGATATTCACAATGTGCAAATATTTAAATTGTTTATATTGTATGAAGTTGTGTTATATTGTAAAAATGTTCAAAATTGCAAAATTACAGGTCAGAAAGACACTGATTGGTGCTTTCTCCATTATGCTTTTAGCTTTGTCTGGTAATGAGCAAAAATCAAACTACACTATCTTAAAAGAGCAGATGCTTAAATTCATGATGTAGTTGATCTATGTAGCTTATCCTTACATTACTTTAATTCGTTTAATATTCTAATAAAGTAGCTGCTTATTGTAAAAGGACAAAAATGATAAGAAACTAACATGATTGCATTTTAGCTAAGATGCTACATTGGCCCAGCGCGATGCAGCACAGTGCAAAACCTAAATGTTTACTAGAGTTTAAAATCAAAAACCCTACTAAACATTTAATAAAGTAAATTAATTCATTAGCTTTGTTTTTGAAAGTTAGAACTCTAAATGATAAATTGCCGGAACTACCTTAGGATAAAAAGTAGAAACAGCGCTAACAACTGACACTAGCTAAGATTTGTAGTCTTTTTGATTTGATTTATACAAAAAAAACAAAAACAGCTGGTCAGTAAGCAGCCCAAATTAAATACAATATAATGCGTTAAGAATAATATTGATAAGAGGCTGGTGAGCAGCTTTTGTTACTACTGGACAAAGCCAGCCCATTCTCACTCCCGAGGCGTAACATGTCGACGTTTTGTCACGTCCCGCGGCGTTCCTGAGGAACGCGAAAGGAGACCTTCGGCATTCTTATGGTACGCGGCGGGTTATAGTGCAATGACGCTCCCGCGGTAATAGACGTTCCAGCCCTGTATTCCAGCCCTAAACCTAACCTTATCCTTAGCCCATAACCTTTCTCCTGATCTTAACCAGGACTTTAATGATGTTAAATAGCATGTTTCTCAGCGATTTAAAGAAAAAGAGCGAACATGTGTAGATTGAGTCCATACGGTTGTCATATTTCCTCACTTTTCCGAGGTCGTCATTTAGGAACGTGGTGGGTAGCCGAAAACGTAATATGTTGACGATTTGGCACCTAGCGTAAAATGTTACGCTTTGGGAGTGAGAACGTGTTGGACAAAGCATAGTTAAGTATGATAAGCACCTTCTTTTCCACACATAAAATCAGATGTATTTATTATGTTTGAAAATGGGGATAATTTAGGAGTAAATTTTTCTTTCTCCTTGGTGTTTAATTTGCTTCACTGAACACCTGTCGCACTGCAGATCTGGAGTTAATTAAATTCAGTTGTAATTAGTCTGCATTAATAATGAAGTGTTAAATTTTAGCTGCCTATCTTCCCTTGTATTTGGGTTAATTAAGTCAGGTATTCTTCCTCGTACACTCAAGCTGAAATTGTTATCAAGCTTCATCATTACCATCAGGCAATATTCTTTTGAGAGCATTAATAACTATTATTCCGTTTCATCATCTCTGAATGACAAAGTTGCACTGTGGCCGGTGTCTCCTTTGTGCACTTCAATTCACCATCATTTTAAGGTCAAACCATTATTTCTTCACCTCTGCCACACTCTTCTATGTTTTAGACAAGCCACTCTTACCAAATCCTACATTTGGCCCTTAAGGTGAACCTCATTGTCGTGTGATTTTTGTCCTTTTTCATCTTTATCTTATTTGCTACATTTGTCCACAGAAAGAAATTGTAGATAAAAGCAACCAGACCTTCACAGGAATGCGACTGAATATTGTGTTTTAGAGGCAGTTTAACAAGAACAAGGACAGATGGAAAAAGCATACTGTTATTGTTCGTATGCCAAATGTTCATATGTGCACTGAGGTCCCAGATCAGAAACATTGTCCAGTTAGAAAAAAGAAGAGTGGCTTAGATGCTACAAAAGATTTTTTTCTAGAATACTTTGCTTGCAGTCACTGAGTCAGTCAGACTCCTCTTTGTACCAAACCTAAGTCAAGCCGCCATGTTGTTTTTTAGCCCTTCCAACCAACCCATACATGTTTGGTCTTTTAATTTTGCCTTCATCAACTTTAACTTTTAAAATGCTATGTGAGGCCTGCAGAGTCTGAGATGTAGCTCTTGGGGTTTTTTGGGGTTGTCGTTTTTTTTTTCCCGCAGTTTCTCTGAGCATTGCATGGCCTGACCTTGGAGTGAATTTGCTGGCATGTCTACTCCTGGTAAGACTGGCACTTCTCTTGAATGTTTTCCACTTAGAGTTACATTTTTTACTGTAGCGTGATGGACCTCAAATAGTTTGGAAATGGCCTTGTACTTCCTATCGATGCAGTAAGAGTGCAGTTATTTTTTTCAGAGGACTAGATAGAGTCCTGTGAAAACCTGTATTTAAAAAAAAAACAACTTTTTAATGAAGATACTGTTACTGTGTCTCAATTCAACTACTTCCCTTAATACATTTTCCTGTGGTAGACTATGTATACTTACTTGTGAACTTTAAAGTTTACCTGTGAGTTTAAAACTTGCAGCAAAATTATACTTATGTCCCAACTAGTTGGCAAGTGATTGTAGGAGATTGCTGGCAGTGTGAAATGTATTAATAAAACTTAATTTTGGGATGCTTAGAAAGCAGTGACCTGTGACCTTAGTCACCGTTCAGACATCTTAAAAATGTCTGAAAAATGAGTCTAGTCTATCATGACATTTTCATATTCATATAAATGTTCATAATATCTGTAAAACTTAAGAGATTTATTTGGTGCTAACACACTGAACTGTGGAAAGGAAATAAAGATTAGGAATCAACAACAACAACAACAACAAATGATCAAATATAAGTGGGAATGAACTAAGAAAAGAATCATGAAGGCTTCCTGCTGATATACAGCATCAGAAATAAAAAGGCCTTGTTTTTCCGTGTTCACGCTAAATAAAAGTCCACTCTGTGAGAATTGATGGTGTTAGACAGCTGATAAAACCAGATTGTGTTTGCAGTTGTGCTGGCAGTGCACGCAGATATCATATATCATCCCCAGTATAAGATCCCCCGTGTTTGACCCTGTGGCATTAACCAAGATGTCCTCCTGGTGTTTAAATGTGGACGTGTTCATCAGACAAGAATGTCTCTACTCCCCTTTCCCCCCACCTGTGTGTGAGGCTTGTTAAAACTTTATGGACATATGAAAGGTCTGGCCTGTCTTTCATATGACACGGATAGCTCAGTAAAGGTGCGAGAGGGTCAGCTAAATGTGCAGCGTGGTGTTATATTGAAGCGGGTCAGAACATGTAAGCGAACGGAGTTTCATTCCTTCCTCCCAGACGGAGTGTGTGCCCAGTTTGAAACTTCGATATCAAGCCTGATGGATATTTCGTTAGGCAATAACCCACCCATACGTCAGTGTAAAAAAAAAAAAAAAAAAAAAAGTAGAGTGTGAATGTCACTTTACTTTTTTTTAATGTCAGATTATATAATCTTAGCCTTTATACTTTGCCCTGGTTTTTAATTACTGCATATATTAGTTTATGATTTTATGGATGCCCCGAAGCACGAGTGAACATGTAATTTGCAGTGTGTACAGTATGTGTTCAATTAACCAGCTCTGATCTGATGGTGTAATTCATCTTTTAATTCATTTATATTTCCCCAGTTAAAACACTCAGTGTTTCCCTAGATAGTGTTTTTAATGCAGTGCATACTACACTGCAAATTAAATGCACAGAAATATCCACAAACCTGAAAAGCTCTACTCTTTATATAATTACATTTAAATGTGTTTTAATCTCACCCTTAACCACCGCCTTTTCCTGTAAGCTAGCAAACAATAGTCTCATTTGAGCAACTCCTGGTGCTGATATATGAAGTTAAACCCTACAGTTTCTAACATGCACTTGAAGCTCCAGCAGTGAGTCTCCCATGTTAACATGCCCAATTTTATAGCAGAAATAAACATGGTTACTTGAACCCCCCCAAACTGTTTTGGTCTAACACTTTCCTCCTTCCTAACAACTGTATTAAAAAAAACGTTACCTGTTTAAGCGCTAATATGATTTAAAGTTTGCATTTTTAGACATGCAGCTTCTTTTCACTGACAGGTGGATGGTGACACAGGTGGCTGTGGCTACTGGCACATTTACAGTCCAAACAGTCATGAAGGTCAAAGGTTTTTTTGCCTTTTTGGTTGTATAAAGGAGTTGAACTTTATCAAAACTTGTCCTAATTTTGTTTCTGAGAAAAAAAGTATTACATTGTTTAGATCATTTATATTGCCAAAAATATTCACTAGTCAGCTTCATAAGAAGACAGAGTGACATCTATCCCTAATCTGTTGGGTTTAATATGACCTCTTTCTGTTCCAACATGACTGTGCACCAATGCACAAACTGTTCCTGCAAAGTTGGGAGTACCAAATTGCCCAAAACGTCTTAGCTCCAGTGAAACGTCTTAGTTTCACTGGAACTACAGGCACATCATCTATAATTGACTGAGACAGGACTCTTCCAAACACTCTAAACCAAGGCACAATGTACATTTCAAATTCCTTTAATTTTAAATATGTTTATATTGTCTATCCTGTAAAATAGTCAGATGTCTATTCATATTAATGTACAGAATTCACCTGCCTCCTGCTACTACTGCACATTCACCCAATATAAATAAAGAAAATGTTCTTCCTCTGTTCTCCCCCCCCCATTTTTGCACATGTCGAGGAGCGTGTCAGGCTACATTTCACTGTGTGTTATACTTGTATAACTATGCATGTGACAAATAAAGAACCTTGAACGGAACTTTTAATGAATCAGCATAAGGGTGCAACTCTTAAAAAACATCCGAAAAATCCCACTGTTTTTGGCACAGTAGTCAGACAAGTACTGTTCTTCTGGCAAAGATCAAACTCAGACTTGTCCATCCGACTGCCAGACGAAGCAATGTGATTCATCACTCCAAAAAACTTGTTTTTGCTGCTGTGAAGTCCAGTGGTGGTGTGTTTTACACCACTGCATCCGGTGTTTTGCATTGCACTTGGTGATGTAAGGCTTGGATGCAGCTGTTTGGTCATGGAAACCAATTCCACTATGCTCTTGACCCAGAGCTTTTGAACCAATCCAAAAGCCACATGATGTTTGGAAGTCTATAGCGACTTACTCTGGGTACTATGCTCCTCAGCAATAGTGCCTCTGTGATTTTACCTCCTACCTACCTCATTGTGTCTGATTTGCTGTTGTTTCCAGTTGCTTCCACTTCGCTATAAGAACACTAGCAGTTCATAGTGGAATAGTTAGTAGTGAGGAAATTTCACAAGTAGACTTGATGAACAGGTGGCATCACAGTACCATGCTAGAATTCACTGACCTCCTGAGAGCGACTCATTCTTTCACAAATGTTTGTAGAAGCAGTGTGCATGCATAATTTTATATACCTATGACCACACAAGTCATTGGAACGACTGGATTCAGTGATTTGGATGGGTGAGTCAATGTGTTTGGCAGAAACTCTCTGTATATTTTTTAAGGAACTGTCAGTTTTTTCTGAAAATATTTTGGCAGACCAATAACATTTAATTTCACTGGTGTTCTCTCTTTTATCTTAAATAACCAGGCTGTACCTAGGCATTATTTTCTTCCTCATAACAAACTTCACACAACAGACAACATTAATTTCCTTTACCCGATTTGAAGCTCAAAGCCTGTTGGGTCCTGTAAATTTTTATTGTCCTAAGTCACCAGCACAGGCATCCTCATTAACTGTTTTCAGCCACATAAAAAAAATACATTTTGATTTATTGCATCAGGACGCTTCACATGGAACTGAATCAAGATAAACTGCATTGCTTACACGTCATCGAATGAAAGAAACCAGAGCTTAGCTTCACTGGCAAGCAAATTAAAGTTTAATTGACATAATTAATTTTAATCAGTTTATCATTTCAGTCATTTGTCACTTTCATCTCTTTGTGCGACTTCAGATTTTTCCTGACTTTGGAATAAGGTCAAAAATGTCAGACGATTTTTAGGGAGATTTCTTTGAGTAGTTGTACCTAAATGTATGCGTCAACCAAGGAAAAAAACAAAACACTCACTCCTTCTCGAATCACTTCTCTCTACAGGAGGCTCATGATGCTTCAATAAAGCCAAAAACTAAACATGTTGTACTTGTGGCCAAGTTCTTTATAATTGTTGCTGGAGTTTTGACCTCGCCGTGCTGAAAACTGTATGTTGTCTAATGTTTACCACCTTTTAGTACAATTTAAATGCTCCAAAATGCACTAGCAGCACAAACATGGTCCAGTTAGCTGAGGTGAAGACTAGAAGACATCTAGCAGCTACAGCCGTCTGTGCCACCATCCAATTGTCAGTCAAAGAGGCTGCAAAGAGGCTGCAACCCTAACTATAGACCTTAACATCATTCTAAAAAAGTTAAACTTTTACTCCCATACAGTTGTTATGCAGAGGAAATCAGTCTTTTTGTATCAAGCTGTAAACATGTTTAATTCGGCTTTAAAGTTGGACATTTTAAAATGGGAGCCTATGGTGAATGATTTACTGTTGGAGCCTCTAGTGGATGTTAGAGGGATGGCAGTTTTTCATGCTTCTGATACTTTTTCAGCCTCAGGAACAGCCATTTAGTTAGAACAATAACATTGATGAGGAGGAGTTTCTACATTCGTACCCATCGTGCACCATTTCATAAAATCTCTAAGTATGAACAGAGGATGTCAAACTGCAAGCAGGTTCATGACCTGGCCAAGATATCAGCCCAGCTCAGCCCTGCCCTGCCAGGACGCCATCGCCTCCACCCCTGCTGTGTCCTCTTGGCCTGCGCCGAGGCTTGGAGGCCAGCCGGTGCAGAGGGGTCCAGGTGTTGTGAGTTAGAGAGCGTCACTTCAATAACATCAGTGCAATCAGAACCTTACACGGCTCACACAGCGGGGCCGCCTCCTCTGCCGAGAGGTGTGAACAGCCGGTCACAAATTAGTCGCTCTGCACGCCTCATCCATCATCCCTTTCGTGCGTTTGTACATTCTCTGTCTCCTTCCTTCCGGCCTGCGCAATCATTCTGAATATTGGCTGAATTAACTACACAATAATGGAGAAATACACAATTTAAACCCTTTTTCCCCTTTCTTTTCCTATTTTTAAAATTAGTCTTGAGGTCGCAATTACTCGTCTGATTAAAGACAGAAATTACAGCTTCATTAAGTGGCATTTAGAAATGCCTCTTGAATGCATCAATACTTGGGTCAGAGCGCCTATTTGTGGTTTTAATATAACAAACACAACAACTTTGGAGCCATAATACAATCAATCAATAATCAAGATCATGTGGTCATTGATTTGTTGAAGCTGCTGTATCAAAGGCTTTATGTGTGGGTCCTATAGTATGTGCTCCCTGGTGGTTTCTTCTTTGTCCTCATGTATACGAATTGTTTGTGCATTTGTGGTCAGCCGTGGTCTGTTTACTTGGACTGTTTATTTGTTCGTGAGTTTTTAACATATATGCTTCTAGCAATGTAGCAGAGCACACCAGAGGCAACCAAAGGATAAATAAACCATGGAGGGAAATGTGCATTTGACCATTTCCTCCCCCCATCTCTCCACAAAGGCTAAGTGCACTCACTCATGGTCGATTTTCAACTCAATAAACTGGATATTTCTGCGATGACACACTGACTGCAGATGCCCCGTGCGGGCAGAAATCTAGCAGTAATGCATTTCATATTGTGCACAAACACAGGGGCGCAGGGATATACATCCAAGCATACACAAGGGCATGTGTTCTCTTTGTGTCTGTTTCCTGTTTAGAAAGGGATATTATGGCTCTTCGTGGGAGACAGAGTGTTATGGTGGGAGGGAGGTGGGAGGCTGTGTTATTGTTTTTGTGAAAGTTGTCAGATACTTAGGGTCATAACTCTCACGTGGCAGCGTGAGATGACAGACATTAAGATAGTGTGCCACTTGTGAAAATTTAACATCTCATTTAATCAGAAATGAACCAGAGTGAAAGACAAGGTCACATGTTTGTTCTTTATTCATCTTGTGTTTGGTGATTTTTAGAAGAATTCACAGAGTAAATTATAAAATAATCTAATTACTCTTTACTGCATTTATTTATTGAATTTTATTGTCTGCGTATGTAAGATGCATGGAGCTTCCAGGTCAGAAAAAGTGAAGGGACTTTAACCTGATTTCTTTCTAATGACCAGCAGGAGAAACAGGAAGTACACTGGCTGCAGAGAGGCCACTCCATCTGTGACCGCAACAAACACTTTTGCGATGAGTTTATGGTCTCAGTCACTAGTTTTAAGTTGTATAAAACATGATGTGACATTCAAGAGTATGAGCTCGGTCCACATTGCAAGCAAAAAGTCAGACTCGTTCCTAATTAGCACTGGACTCCATCAGGTTGATTCTCCACTGATTCTGTTCGTAACTTTTATGAGCAGAACTTCTTAGCCAGAATAGGAGGGTGACCCACATTCTTGGTGGGTCATGATCATGCCTTCACTGAGGGATATGGTGCCTCTATCTGAAAGCAAAGATTTTGATTTACTGGAATTTACAGATCTTTATTTCTAACCTTACCTGTGAGTAAGACTTGTGGGTGGTAACCCAAAGAATAAGATCAAGGCTACAAAAGGGCTTTGACTGAAAGTTGTCTGAGCTGAAGCTTAAAGATAGGGTGAGGAACTCTGGAGGCATCTGCCTTGTGGATACCTCGTGTGTATCCTAGGTAGCGTTGCAAATGTGGCCAACCCAGAGAAAATTATAAGTGGACTAGTTCTCAAAGCATTCATGCACATGCCAATGAACGCATCACAGAGCAATTTACCCAAGGATTCTTTGATTGGAACATTGAACCATTGACCTTCTGATTTGTAGATGACCTGCTCTAACTTCTAAGCCACAGCCACCTCAAAGCCACAGGAGGTGGAAATGTCTCCAAAATATCCGTCCAACTCCAAGAAGAGCTTTGTCACTCTAGTGGTGACCAAAAAAAGAGAGGCCAAGACACCTCAGCTTGGACCAGGAAATGGTAGTGGATGGATTGATGACTGGATGAATGGATGGATTGATGGTGAGTACCATTACTGCCAAAACGAAAAGTCCAGATACAAGTTACATGCAGTGTCTCAGTTTCTAAGTCAGATGCTTCAAGATGAGGCTAACTATGGTTGTTGTCATGGTTGCTACGTCCGTCTTAGAACATTTCATCATTTTGTGATAAAAAGTTAATGACATTATAGTTTTCCCAACATGTTCTGATCTAGATCATTTATATTTATATGATACTAAAACAGCATTTGCCAAGAAACACTTTCTTCCTTAGCCTACCTCTGTTGGTTACCAGAAACTGCAGTCATATAAACTGATTACATGATTGTTCCAGGTTTCTTTTTTCCTTTCTTTTTTTACTTTAACTGAAGGTAAAGGGATTCTGTTTGTGGTGATGGCTGCGTAAAAATAACATATGAAACACTATCCTCATAAAACACTGTAGTTCCACTGAAAAATACAATTATTAAGAGTCATAGAATAATTTCTAGTCTGGGCAAAGTGGCCCCTAGAAAAAATAAAAAACAAAAAAACAAAATCTGCTGAGGGCTCCTACTGACCTCCTTCCTCCCACACTCATTGCATTGTGTATGTACCCTGTTAGCAATTATCAGGCACAATGCACACAACAAACTACCCATGGCAGCTTTGTTGTGTTTGGCCCAAAGTACCAAAAACTTTGTATTTTTGCTCATCTTAAGAGTTCTAAAAGTTTAAAACAGCGAACTTTCCTCTGTATCCTACTCCTCTCATATATCCAAAGACTTTTCATAATGAAAAATATAAAAAGGTTCTCTGCAGTCCTGCAAATACATTTTCAGGCATCATTAAATTATACATTATTGTCTATAGTCCAAATCGTATTTAATCTCCTCCAAAGAAAGGCATGAATTCATGTCCCTTTTCTTTGAATAACCCCTTTAGCCTTTTAGCTATGGGAACAATGAAAGTACACTGGAGGACAAAGCATCTTAGAGTCCTTCAGCTCTCTGAGGTAGACTGTGTAGATCTCTAATAAGGGAACACTTACTAAATACAGTCACAGTATTTTATTTTTATTTTTTATTTATTTTTGCACCCAGTATGAATTTGGATGGAAACACACCCCAGTTAGGTGACCTTCAGTACACTTTCAGCCAAACCGCCCACAATGTCTTAACATATACTTTTGCCTACTGTAAATTTGGAGTATATTTATTGCAATTTGTTGAAAAGATCATGATCATCATCATTATCAATATCATCAATGATTACACAATTGAAAGATGATTACATATTTATATACAGTGTACAGCTTCCATGCAAATATTATTTTATCTCTGACAGCTTCATCCTTGTCATCACCCTAAAAAATTTGCACATTCGTGTATTTCAGCGGCCGAGCCCGGTCTGAGTTAACACATCTCACTCGCCACATTTCCCACGTTCCTCCGAGCTTCCCCCGAATGGGAACACAAACCACAATATGGTAGCGTATCGAGCGTGTGTATGCAAAATAAAAGTGTTCCAGCTGGTTGCCAAGCCTGGATTCACTTTGTAATCCCAGTCTTTACCTTCAGGCTGACTTCCATTATGTTTTCACACGTTAGCACTTTCATCCTCTCTTTTCTGCTTCTCCATTTTTCGCTCTCTGGTTTAGGAAGAGGAGAGGGGGTAAAAGAGCCCAGGGCGGGCCACCTGTGCGGTTGTGTTGTTTCTTGTGTAAATCAGTAATCAGAGGAATTAACTTCTGTGTGAATGCCTGTGAGAGAATAGAAAATGACGTGTGAAGGAAAGACCACACTATATATTTGTCTGCGTATGAGTGTTTAGGTTTTCCACTGGCTGGATATTTCATCATTCCACATTGCTGCACATTACTTGCTTCTTCATCTTCGGCTTCATTAAAGAACCTCATCCATAAATGCAACAGCAGAAAATGACTTTGCAGAAGAATCACAACATTATAGTGTTGTTGTTCATTTTCTCTCACAGCAAGTTTATAATTGTTCTTTTTCTGAAAATGCTCTAAATCTATTCCTATAAATTACTGCAGGTCAGACTGCGCAGAGAGCAGATGGAACAGATTCCCTCGCACTTTGAACACTGTAAATGCAGCCTGGTGAAGTCATGAAATCCATTAGTTTTTTGGTTTTTTGTGACAGTCAATGCGACTTTAAATCTAATTTCTTCCAGTCAGAGCTGGGCTTGTTTCTCTCTCTGCATTTTCTTTTCTCATTTAGTGGCACCACTTATCCAAGAAACATCAGAACGTGGATATTTAAACCAAATGGCTCCAAGTACTTTTTGTTTTACTTTGTCTGTGCAACAACCTCAGTGCTACAGTAGCCTGCAGTATATTACATGACTTCCTTTCATGTGTCTCCTGTTCTCCTGGCTGATGGTAGGTACAGTAATCCCTGTGAGCTAAAAGCTTAGGCTGCAGACTGCTCTAAATGCTTGCTTTAACACAGTTTTTCTACTCTAATCTTTGTAATGTCACAGAGAGGTGACCGCAGGTACAGGAGCCCCACCCACTTCCTGTTCAAGCCTAGCCCTATATCTGTGAGGGGCAACCAATCAGACAACGCTTAAAGGAAGGATAGTCTTAAAAGGGGAGGGGCTTAAAATTAGTTCTTTCAAACAGGGGATGGACTGAGGAGATGCTTTTGTGAATAAATAAGGATTATTTTGCAGTATGACTCATACAAAGCTGCACAAGTAAAGTTCAAGGATTATAATTATGGAGCTGAAAATGAACAGAAGAGGCCACTAATATATAAAAACTGCATCCATACAACAAGAAAAAAAGCAGTAGGTGGGATGTTCTGGTTGTTAACATTACAAAGAATCTTGCCTGTTCTAACAACTGTCCCGGTCTGTTTTTATGTCTCTGAGTTCTCATCCCACAGCATCAAATGCGGATGTTTTCTCAGATGTTTCTGAGGTTGGAGAGATGTTTTTGGCTTTGGATAATTGTCCTCTGTTGAATAAGGACAGAAGAGAATAAGTTACATGTTTATCATGTTTATCAACCATGAGACATTGGTTTCTGTTTCATTAGGGAGCTTTATGTCTTGAACTTTGTTTTTGCTCGTTATTCTTGTTTCACTGGCTGGTTTATTGGGCCTGCTGGATTTGGATCATTATGGGTCCAAAACATTTAAGCTGCCTGAGAATGTAGGAATTTTTCACACAATCACAAATACACCCTCACAAGTCCAAAGAGAGTTTTCCAGGAACAAATAACCATACGGAAGTTTATCACAGAGCTTTCTTACTATCATGGTACTGATGCTGAAGTAGATAGAAGGTAAACTTTGTGAAGTAAATGTACTTTATATTGTAGAGCATCCAAAGATAAACTTAAAAGTAGAGAGAGTGAACAGTCATAAGAGCTGTAAATTTACTATCCATGTCATCTTGAGTCAACAGTTCAGCATCCAGGGGAAGAATCTTATTAACCAAACACTCAATATTACTCTCAGTGTAAACACTCATATTGATTAATTGTGAAACAGTTGTGGAAGTTAGAACATTGCAGAATACAATGAAGACCACAATAAGAGCAGTGCTGCAAAACGGATAAACAAGTCTGATGGTAAGAGACTAATTAATACCCCCAATGATTTCTTGGTTTGTGCAACTACAGGAAAGCTATTTTTCAATGTCACAGCAAGTTATTACCAAGTTGAGAGGTTCAGTTCTACCTAATTAAATTTATTAAGGAGTGGTTTTTTGTTTTTTTTTTGGAATTCACGTAACATGTACACTTAATATGTAAAAGTGGGGAGACAACTTAACCGCTGATATTAATTAATATATGCACATACTATGGAAAAGAGAAAAATGTACATAGATTCTCGCCATGAAAGTGTTAGCATGGTCCGCTATTAAATGTCTGGTTCTACAGTCCACGGGAAAATTCAGTAACAGTAAAGATGGTAGATATCATGTCCCTGCCCTCAAAGCGCTAATAAACTGGAAACTGGGGAGCATATATGAATATGCTAGCTTAGTAAAGCTAACTAATAAAGGTAACAATATTTATTGTCTGTTGTATTAACATGAATTAGCATGGCACTGGTTCAGCGCTGTGGTTAAACAAGCAATGAAGTCATGATGTTTTGTAACTTTGAGTAACTTTAGATAATATGTATAAAAATGTGTCGTTAACTTTATTTTTGGAGAAGTCACCAAACCTTTAAAGTCTTTTTTTATGTGCTGATAACTACTGGAGCTTGTTTAGAAAGGGGCTTCAAAATAACTGACCAAATGCATTGAGAAGATGGCTTTAGATTGTCTCGCAGAAGGACTTTTGTGGAACTATGTAGATGAGAATAGGATTGCATCATCTGACATCTCAACCACACTAAAGGAGAAAAAAGTCAATCATACACGTTAAAAAGACACCACACTTCACACTTTAATACCAAATGTAACTATAATACCTCAAACCTTTGTTACCAGGTGCAAACAGGAACTTGTAGAAAATACTTAGCAGAACCTAGACAAAGCTAACTTTAACCAGATCAGTGTACTACATGGTGAATCTAGTCCATGGATAAATTAAACCAACGTTCACCATTGTTGGTGGCACTCCCAAAGCACGTCAGTAGGAGCTGATTGTTCTAAGCTGCCGTTTTTCTGCTGAAACGTGCACAGTCTGACCATGAACTTTTAAGAACCCAGCAGCTTCTCAAGGTAAGTAAATGGGTCTTTGTCGCTGGCATACCACTTCTACTGCTCCACCTATAGCTTAGGATTTTCAGCATATGTTCTATTTATACATTACATCAGCTCCTAGAACCAGCTACATGCCTTGAGCATGTGGGAAATAGTGCTGAGACCTTCCCTTCGCTCTGTCGATTTTGAATAAATACGTGGAAATGGAAAGCAGAGCTTTGGGTCTGGGGAGGGATCTTGAAGACACCTATTCGTTGTGAGTGTTAGAGTCCCGCAGGGGGGGGGGGTTCAAAAGCCCACTCCATCGAGATTTGTTTGGCTAACGGCACCAGTGGCCATCTTTTCTTCCTGATCAGAGAGGGAACCAGTGGGGAGGAACGGGAGAGAGAAAGACGAGGGTAAGGAGGAAAGGGTACATACAGGTGTAAAAGTATTTTTAGCTGGAATCAGAGCCAGATTTGACAGCAAAGAGCTTTTTTTTTTTTAACACGCGTGTGTTTCAGAACAGACAATGAGCTTACGTGTTAGTGCGTGTGTGAGGAATTCTTGTCATGTGTCACTCGAGCCCGGAGGTGTGAAAGAGAAACGTGCTAAGCAGCAATATATTAGACGAGGGATTCAGTCACACTTCACTCACACACATTCCTGTGCTACATTTTCAGGCTTTAAAGATGTTCTAAAGTTTTTCTACTACTAGAAACATTAGATTTTCAGAAAAAGGAAGAAACATGAAAGAAAACTGTATAATAATCCACTTCTCATCCCAGTATCTATTATTTGAACAAACTGAACACGGATGAATGAATGACTGCATACACTCTAATAACAGCAATATTAATCGCTCAGCCAAACTAGTCTAAAAATAGGACACCGGCCTCCATGTGACTAGGAATAATCGCTGGTTATTTAGTGATTGCACTGGATATTTTTTGCTGTTAGAGCCCAATTGTAAGTAGTTGTAGCAACCATCTGGTTGTTTGGTGGAAGGAAACCTGTCTCCAAACAATTCTGGTCCAACTCAGTAGGACTGTAATCACTCTCAGATTGACTGCAATGCATTGCAGTCAGAGTTCTTCTGCGGTGTACAACTGTTTTACCAACTGGTTGTGTTCTGGTTATATTTTCCTGTCATTTTGCACTTCAATCTCTGTCCTGCAACAACTACAGCGCTATTTCTAAAATTAGTTACCTGCAGTATTAACGGGAGAGGACGTGGAAACGCTACCGCTGCTGCTGGGTTGAGCTTCGCTAGTCCGGAGCGGATCAAAAACACGACATTCGTTGAAAGCAATCGCGTGTTTTTTGAGCAAATGCTTTTGCATATTCGTAGTGTTTCCTCCCTTTGATGAAATCTCTACTTTGCAAGTATTGCACGTTGCCCTGTTGTCATCCTTTCTCATAAAGTGTAACCAAACTTTTGAGCGTTTGTGCCGCTCAGGCGCCGTGTTTCCTACTGGGTAAAAGACGCTACTCAACGTGATGACGTCATTCGGGGTGACTGGAATCGATAAGGGAATCGTTTTTAAAAGTGGCAAACGATTCCAAGGAATTGAAACAGTGGGAACCGGTTCTCAACAAGAACCGGTTTTCGATACCCATCCCTAGGGCTATGGCACAAAACGTTATACTAACCCAACCAGCAGATATACATGAGCCTGCTCATACAAAGAGCTTTACAGCCTTCCTCGAGCTGTATGTTGTTCAGTGGTCCTTCCTGCAATGTTGTATATTTTAGTCCTTTTTAAAAATTAATTCAGGTTTAACTCCCCTATTCTCAAACTCAGGACCTCCTGCACAGTGAACAAAAATCTGGTCAGGTTATCTCCAAGACCTTCTTTCCCACATCTTTCTCAGAAACACACTTAAGGTTTGCTTTCTATTTGTTTCTTTCTTATTGATTAGAAAATCATTTGTTTCTTGTTACCATTCTATGCACACTGCGGATATTTACTCACAGTGAGGATGACTAATTCAGGTCGTGCTTATACACAAGACAGGAATCCCGTATTATAACTCAATAAGACACATGAGCTAATGAGCTCTGTGATAATCAATGCCATGCTTTTACATAGATACTTGGTTTTTCTGTATCTCACTTTAACAGTTTTTTTCTTTAGCCAATAATAAACTTTCCCCTGATTATTCATTATTCATTTGAACCTGCACAAATTCTTCTCTCTGAAAGGAGAATAAAAGATAAATAAAAGAAACACACTGATCTGTAGTGAATAAATGTGAGAGACAATAATTTATTCATTTTCATTGCTCTCTCTGAGCTTATTCTCTTTGAAAGGTTCAACTTACAGTTCAGCCTCACATACAAAACACTGTTGAAGGATAGTCCGCAACACAGGACCTCGGATCCAAGACCAGCTGAGCAGTGCATGCACCTTTGAAGGATTGTCATTTAAGGAATATTGAAAGTGAAACCTGCTTGTAAACTGACCTACATGAAATACTATATACCCTGTATTTTTTTGATGGATTGGAAAAGCTGAGAACTCATGAGAGCTGCTTTGGTAGGAGACACCTAGGGTGTAATAGAGATTGTCTGCATTAATGAACATCAGTTTTTATCAAAGAACAAGATCTCAATCAAAGATGGTTTAGCAGCTTATCAGATTTACACGAGAAGCATAACGCTTTGAAGTCTAAGCCACCATAGGTGCTAACCCTAACCCAGCCCTAATTCTATGTTTTCAGGGAAATAATTTACCAAGGTTTGTTTGGAAAAAAATTAATAGTTTTTTGATGTGTGTCAGAATATTGTCTTTGTTTTCTGATTATTAATAAAATATAAATAAAAGCAGTAAATAAGCAGTAAATAAAACAGTAAATTCAATATTCTGATTGATAACAAATAATTAATGATGTACACCAATGGCATGTCGTAATCACAAACCCTTTTGAAACCCTAAGTTGTATCTGATGCTGTTGTCAAAACAACCTCTGACATGTTTGATTGGTACCACCGTTTCTGCTCATTTATGTCCAGCTACTTTTTCTTTCTGCCATGTGAACAAGCTGGAAGAAACCTGGTCAGGTCAAAGCGGAAACCCTCACTTCCGGGTGTAGCTCAGGTGGGGGTGGGTTACCTACTAACCGGAAAGGTTGTTGGTTCCATCCCAGTCTACTCCAGTCTGCATGCCAAATATCCTTGGGCAAAATACTAACCCCATGTTGGTCTGTGTATGAATGTTAGTTAGACTAAAAACCTGGAAAAGTGCTTATGTGAATGGGTGAATGAAAAAGTTGTATAAAGTGCTTTGAGTGCTCAGAGTAGAAAAGCGCTATATAAGAACCAGTCCATTTACCAGCTAGCGTTTCATGGAGCATAGAAACACAAGTTCAGTACACAGAAGATACATCTTGGCTTTGCACAGTTGCATATAGCGTTGGATCCACATTGGTTCGAAGCAGAAGTATAAATTAAAGCTATAATAGCCTGAATAAGATGTCAAAGAAGAACAAGATGTGTTTTTAGACTTGGGTTTCAGAGAGAGGGAATTCGGGCATTATGTGACATTTCATAATAGTCTTGCAAGAAAAGTATAAAAGAGCAGTTTTTTGACTTAATGTGACAATATTTCAACATGAAAAAAGGCTAAGGCTGTCAAAAAGGTTGAAACTCTAAAACAATCAAAAAATGGGTTTGTTTCTAAGGTTGAGAATTAACTTTTGAAGCTTTTGAAGCGTTTAAGGATATAAAAAGGTCTAGGAGTATAAATCCTCAAAGACCAATGTGCTGTCATAGCATGGCATTTAAATGGCAAACCACTTTTTTGCCCCATGTCTGTGAATTTTTAACTTTTTGCGTGTGTTTTTGAGGTGTTCAGATGACACATGAGAAGGTTAGGCTTAGGGCTTCCGTTTGGGTGAGGGTGTCATTGTTTGAGGCTGCATAGAATCAAATGACAGAAAATACGCCAAGCTCTAAAGGTTCAGGAAATAAAACGTGCATTCCAAATATTGATCTGCTCTCATATTTATTCAGTTTTAAACAAAAACAGGCTTAATATGCACATATAGAACTGCACCAAACATGTTTTCCTCCTCCTTGTTGCACCAGTACCCCAATTAATTGTAGGAGCTTATGAGTTAAAGGTAAAAACATCACATTTTTTTATCTGTTTTCTTGCTGGGTTTATGTTTGCATTCTTACAATGACGATTTATTATTTTTAATTAACATACACACTATATGTGATCTACAGATAATCAAATTAAAGTCATTTTAAAGATGGTGACATCTTTTGAAATGCACTGGTTTCAGCAGCAAGACATCACTTTTACTTTAGAGGGGAAATTGTCTCCATTTCCAGTTTTTCCTTTTTACTTATTTTAGTTTCACAATTGTACTGTGATTAGTTAGGATATGTTTGCTGATAAGTTGGTGTTTACCATGCAGATTATGGCAACCGCAGCAGTCTGCCTGAAGTCAGAGCAATCACAAGGAAGTTTTGGGTACGTGACAATGCTTTACAATTTGTTGGGGAATACACGTTTTTTTCCTGGTAACTGGAGGTTGCCAGCAAGTCCTCGACAGGTCTCTAGGGCTTTGTTGTTGAGGTCTTAGCTCGTCTTCCTTGTTTGCAGATTCAGATTCATGTTATTTGAGACATGGGAACTTCTGCTGTCACTGCAGGCTACACATTAGTTCTATTTTACCACAATTTATAAAACATGTGCATGTTTAAGCCAAAACACCAACATTTCACTGACAAAACCTTGATATGATAAAACTGATATGATAAAACAATTCAATAAAGGTAGAGGTAGAACATTTCAGTTAATTTTTGAAGCAAACTGAAGCCTGAACAGTAACACAGATTTTCCTGAAGAGGAGCTTTGACCATGTATAACAGAAATAACCATACGACCAGTAAAGTCTCCCTTTAATGGTAGAAGGTGTCTTATATGTTACAAAAACAAAAACAAAAAAAAAACCATCATGTAGAAGGAATCCATGAATAGCTTCATGTTAGGCCTGAGGACAATGAAATTGAGTTAATAAGGCCAAATCTTGACTGCACAGTGTGTCTGTTTTCGACTGTTTTGCAGGGGGAACAGCTCAGTATCCAAACCAATCTGTCACTTATATGATTAGATGGTGACCAGACTGTTTCTCTGCCTGCCAAAGGAGATGTGCTGCCTCTGATTATAGACAGGTGTCTCAGTCAGTGAGACAGACAGCTGAACTGGCAGATTGCAGAAAGATTATAATCGCGGCCATGGTCACACTAATGGACAGACTTAGTCAGAACATTCCCACAGGCCCTGCTGAAGGTCACATCCTCCAGGCAATGATTTAAATGTGATAACATAAAGCCTGATGTGTGATGTTATCTGTCTTAACTTTTTAAATATGCACCAGGTGACCAGTGAACCACTTAGGGTTAAGGTTACCATCCACAAATCCATCACCTTTTCCATCAGGTTTTCCCATTTGAGGGTCCCAAATAAGTGGATGGGACCCCAATTCCTACCCCTAACCTTGAACAAGTCCCTGGTGAGTAGGTCAGTCTATTAACAATTCAAACTACTTTATTTGCAGTCAGATTTATGCAGGTGTAAACCAAATCAATGTTTTGTTTTAAAAGCCTCATTTACCCACAAATAGCAAATCTTCAGTGGCATTCATCCAACTAAAGTCTAAATAAGCAGCAAATTGAGCTCAGTAATACTAAATGAGTTTTGGGTGAATGGGTTTCTTAGAGCAGCGTTACTTTGACGTGCCCCGTTAGCCAAGTTGGCCGAACATGACACACTCAAATAATGTTTTTCTTTCTACTATACAGTAATTTGGATACATCCGTTCATCAAATGGTGTGGGTAACACTAACAGCCAGAGCAAGGGAAATCAAAAGACCCCTCCTGTTCTGAACTAAGCTGGCTTTGTTCCTGCAAAACTGTGTTGTTTCATTAGATTACATGTGATCACTGCAGCTGGTGTGAAAACAACAGTGTTTATCGTGTTTTGGCCCGAGCACTTTGAAAGAGCCATATGCTGTGGGTTTTTAGCAAACTTAGGAAAGCTTGTTATACATTTCCCCTGTGAAATGGTGCATACAATATATAAGATTAATGCTAAAATTCCACCACCGGCCAATCTTTTATTTAGATTGCATTAAGGAGGGATAATCTTTTGGCCTGCAGCTGTCACATTCACTCTTTAGTGGCATCTTCTGCACTTTAAGTGCCTCTTGCTTTGCAAACATATGCTGTATACTTCACTTAGCCTGAAATACAATAGGAACTTTGGCTTTTAAAGGAACTTGCTGATTATGAGCTGGCAGGAACTCAATTTGTGAAATCTAGTCATGTGGAATGACTTCATACGCTCTGCTGCTGGTGTCCTTGTCATGGTGGTGCTGTTTGGCAGTCAAGGTAGGACTCAAAGACGTGGGAAATAAACTCAAGGAGGCAGCTTTATTGCTGTAACAAAATCTGTGGCAATACAATCATACAAAACTCAAACACTAAGAACTGAAAACTGAAACTAAGAATGAGGACCAAGGGAGACACAGACCACTGGGACCTACAGCAAACATGGATGACACAACAATGACCAAAGGGAGACTGATGATTTAATTACACACCCATAACGAGAGGATGGGCAACAGGTGGGTACACAGGAGGAACAGATCAGACATAACGAGATGGGCGAAGCAAAATTGAACGCACACAGGACACAGGACAAGAGACCTTCAAAATAAAACAGGAAGTACAATAACAACGGAGACCAAGACTAAGACACATGGGCTTGAGACTGAGACAGGGGAAGAAATAAATGTGGGAACATAACTAAGTGAGGAGACAGAAAGGGAATACCGAACACAGAGACAAAAGTTAAACAACTTAATGACAAAATGTACAAATACATCTTTCACTGGGTCACAGACTCAGGACGGTCCTATTAAATGTAAAAAGGTTCATGCTCCAGTCACAAATTGGAAAACGATTGGAGACCACGGCGCAACAATTAACTTGAAAACTCATTGCATTTAAAATGTTGTTTCGAGGACAAGCAGCAGGTCTGCAACCACTTACAATGACTAATGCTTTAAGATGGCCATAAAACAGCACTCTCATAATTTTGAAAATTCAGAAATTCAAGATGACAAAGGTGCTCAGCAACCTTGCTTTTATATAAGCATAAAGCCATAACCCGGTGAATCCCCTTTGGCAAATATCTTACACTGTATTACCAATGTGTTTTATTGGATTTGGGACAGTTTAATAAACTCTGATTAATGGCACTGCAGTGAAAAGTTACTTGGAGAAAATGTGCTTAAACAACCTTTAAGCAAAGCTGCACCTTCTTTGCTCTGCCCTCGGTACTGCCGTAATATTTTTCTTGCCCAACGGCTGAGCAGAATGTGTTTTTCTCTGGTGTTCAGGTGTTTGCGGGAAAACAACAGCAATTCAGAGCTCAAGTGGTCTTAGCCCAGGCACAGAGGCCTCAGGCGGGGGACTCGAGTCATGATTCGCTCCCAGCATGGAGGCCTGACAGCGGGGATTACATTCATCTTGTCACCTGCTGAGAGGTGCCAGACATGGACTCATCCTGTCCTTGGAGAGGATGAGTAAGGAGACAATGGACTCAGCACACACGTACACACACTTAATTGAATCCCATTTGTCTCATCACCGGACATCTATGAGATATAATGACAGCTAGAAATCTGCAGTAAATTGCTCCAATGCTAGGCACTCATTTACACCCTCATCTTCATCATTAGAGATGGAGGGAAGCATGGATAATTGCTCGTATCTAATGGCTCGCTAATTATCGATATAAAAATCACCACTGCTTCTGCAAATTCTAAAAATATCTGCCGACAGGTGGAACAGCTGCAGCAGCTGGATAACTCAGACCGAACCCCCTGCCTTTATTCTCTCCTTACTCATGGCCGTCTCCTCCTTTATCTTAAACTCAATAAACTTCTTCCTCTTTCTCTCCTCTTCACTTTCATCCATTATGCATTAAAACATTGGCAACGAAGCCTTAAGGTCTACCCCACAGTGCATTTGGGCGTTAAAGCTTACAAACCTCCACAGCTTCCACCTCTGAATGTATAATGACACAAATACCTTCAAAGCGAGTCATCCAGCTCTCCTCCATAGACGAGCCGCATTCATGCTCTGACCTCAGGTCACTCTGTGCTCTGGTTTGCTAATCCGACAATACTTCACATCAATAGAGCAACAAGGTGAACAGGCTAATTATTAACAATAATAACTTAAAGAGCTTCCATTCAAAGAGCAAAAAACTTGAGTCTTAGCATTAATTCATTGCATTATCTGCCATTTGTGAGGAAGAAAAATTCAAAATTCCATTCATAAAGCAAAAAAAGTGAACAGGCAAAATGTTTTTCTCAGTTTCAAGGCCAAATAGCTGCAAATGGTTTCTATCGTCATATTAATACAATCACGTTATGTCACCAAAAAATCTGAAACATTTTTAATGTGCGCTGAACGATGGGGTAAAATCCAAAGACTTTATTTAAAAGATTACATCACTTACTGGTCTGTAAAATCCAGTCTTCGAGCCTCAGCTTGAGTGCATCAGTCACAAAGCCCCATCAAAAATCATCCCCTGACTTATCTTCCACTGTGACAGTAAGGGGACGATAATTTTCTTAATTAACAATTACAATAAATGAAACCTGAAACTTGCAACAGACACCAAAAACTCATCAGGACAATGTTTACTGAGTCAGAGATCAGGTGAGCAGCATTGTCTCATAGATTTCTATGTAATCTGACATTTTGAATTAACCAGGTCACCCCCTGCTGCTCTTAAACTTTTTCTGCCAAGAAGTTCTGCAGATTTTAGCCACTAAAAATAAATAACTCTAAAAGATTAAGTTCAGTGAAAGTAACCCTATTTTTTCCCTTAAAAATCATATAATCCAGTTCAGGGTCACTCCATATTTTTCCTATGGTCATCCACGCCCCACCTGCAGTGGCCATGTTCTCTACCACCATCTATGGCCCTTAGTTTTAGAACCATTGCTCTGTGGTAACAGCACAGTATCAGATTGGTAAGAACAAAATGTTCCGAACACATGCACAGAGGACTGTAACTCGTCCTCAGTTCCTTGGAAGAATGTGTAAAGATTGGGGGAGCTGGGAGCTCATTTAATGGTCACTTTGGCTGATGCAATAATAGCTGCAAAGATGTGCCGTGTAATGACCACCTCATTTAGCTTATTCAAGTAAGCCGAGCCTTTCCAGGCTGCCTCTAATAAGCAGTCTCTGGGCCAGAGGAGACACTGGACTGGCAATTGTACATTTCTCAGACACCTCGAGGAGTGAAGACATAAAATAGGACAGAGAGGGTATTATAGAACATTGAGCTTTATGACAATGGCAGAAGTGGAAAAGAGTTTTTTTTTTCTTTAACATTTGCTTTCTGTGGATGTAATTATGATGTGGGTTTAAACGTGCTCAATAAGACACAGTCAAATCTCTTTTTCAGACTGTAACAACATCAAAATCACATAAATTCGTGTGAAATATCTAAACCTACCCACCAACCCTGTGTCCCAGGATCAACACAGTATTAAAAAAATGATTTGACTGTGGAGTGAATGGTGTGGAGAGACACTGCCAGAGTACCCCATTACTATTTTTTCCAATCTGAAATGATGTCACCCTTTGTTACAGGTAAGATGGATTTACGAGGTTTGTGCATTCGATGAGAAAAGTGGGATAATTTGAGAGTGAAGAGTGAAAGGGCGTGATATGGAAGGTTCTCCTGATTTGCCAACTTGCTGAACAATATATTCCCACAGAGAGATGATGGATAGATTTTCTTTTTTCTTTTTGCTCTTTGCAGACATCTGTCTTCTTTGTGTCATTTCACTGTGGGCCATTGGTACAGCAAGGCCTGTACCCTTGCTGGTACTTACTAGTAGTATGTTGAGAGTGGAGAATGGAGGTTTTAGTGAGGAATAGGCAATTTTAACGAACCCTAAATAGTGCATACTGGACATATTCTCTATGTTACTGTATTCGTGTTATGTTGTGGATAAAATGCTTGTATTTCTTGAAAAAGTGGTTGCAAAAAGCTAACAGATCATCTGCAGAGGATTGGTTTATTTGAAGTTTCCATCCATGATCTTTTCTTGGCCTCTGACAGTGGACTCATCCTTCTGATTGCTCTGTTAGACCTCAGTACAGCATTAAATACTCTTAACAATAATATTTTATTACAGAGATAAGAACAGCCTCTCGGTCTTAAGGGTACTGCGCTGGACTGATTTGAATCAAATCTATATAATAGACTCCAGTTTGTTGATGTAAATATAGAATCTTCATCACACACTAAGGTTATTAACAAAGTTCCACAGGGCTCCTCTACTATAGATTATATGTCATCCTTTAGGCAGCGTCATTAGAAGGCATAATGTACATTGTCAGTGTTTTGCAGATGACACCCACCACTGGCAGTTAACACAGACCAGTTAGTTAGACTGCAGAATCGTCTTAAACACATAAAGATCTGGATGACCTTCCTGCTCCTAAAAGAGAAAACTGAGGTCATTGTGCCCTAAAAGCGACATCTGACCACATACCTACTCTGGATGGCACTACCTTGGCCTCCAGTAACACTGCGAGGAATTTGGGAGACCAGGATATATTCGTCGTGTGGATGTTAAACAAATATGTAGGAATTCTTTCTTGCTTGAACACAGTATCTCTAAAATTCGAAACATCTTGTCTGAGAGTAATGCTGAAAAACTAGTTCATTCAATTTAATCTTATTTACGTATATGGTGCCAAATCAGCAGCTTTCTCAAGGCAATTCATGCATTTATTAGTTCTGAACTGGACTATTGTAATTCATTATTATCAGGATGTCCTAAAAACTCCCTAAAAAGCCTTCAATTGTTGTAGCAAGAGTACTGACAGGAACTAGAAAGACAGACCATATTTCTCCCATGTTGGCTTCCTTCATTGGCTCCCTGTTAAATCCAGACGTGAATTTAAAATCCTTCTCCTCATATACAAGGCCTTGAATAATCAGGTTCCATCTTATCTCAAAGCCCTCTTAGTACCCTACCACACTATTTGGAAATTGTTCAGAGAATTTTTATCTTGTTTATTGTACTTTTATGGGATCTTAGAGACACATTTTTTCACAGTTCTCCCTTGGTTTATTTGTCTGGGCTGACTGTTGCGTACATAAGGCTGGTATGCATCTCAGAATGCAGATTTTGAGCAAGCCAAAAAAGAAAAAAAAGGTCATTTTTATCTGTCATCAGTTTTTATGTCACTTCATTTAGTATAGTTGTTTTGGACAGACAGGAAAGTAACTCTGTGGAATTCAAATATGAGGTCAGTAAATCTAAACGCTGTCTTTTTGAAACAATGTGATACTAGCTGATCATTTTGGCATTTAGCTTTGCGTCTCATGAGATGAATGGTCAGCGAGCCTTTTGCTAATTTAACATTGACTCAGTGAAGAATATGCTGTGATTATTATTTTTTTATCAATATTTGTCTCAGATGAAATATTTGTTCCTGCCTCACTGAACATAAAGTTATTTTCATGTTTTAATTGGATAGTCCAACAGTTCGGGAGAGTTTTGGGACCTTGTTGGAACAGAGATTGCCCTAAAAATCAATACATTTACAGCATATACATGTAAATTAAGAGAGTGTTGGAACCAGTTTTAGATTAAGCTGTGACTTCAGTGGAAAAGGGTAGAAAAACCTTTGTGTCACTAAGTTTTCTTCGTCCCACTCCTTTTTCAGGCAATTTTTGTTTTTTGTTTTGTGCATTTTATGTTCAATATAGGTATTTGTTGTGCCTGGAAATGAACAAATAAATGAATGAATGAATGAATGAATGACTAGAAGAATCCTGAGCAGTTAATGAAAGGAAATGTTAGAGGGAATATGAGACAGAAACATCTTTACATTTTGGTTTGGTATCTGCATGAATTAGCTTTTTACTAGGATTTTGCCTCTTCCTTTCACAGTGGAGCAGTGCTATGAGGGTGCATAGAAGGGTCCGTTTGAACAGAGGGAATCAGACAGAAACTTGATTGTTCACATTTTGGTAAATGCCTCAAAATCATGAAAATTGAGAGAACTATTCCCATTACTGCAATTTGGCTGCTCTAGCCTTTGATATTTGTCAATTTTTTTAAGTCGCTAGCATAGTGTCCTCTGCCTTTTAAATGCATAATAATTCTGCACTTGGATTTTAAAGGGGAGGTTAACAGATACTGTAGTTGGGAAGCAGCTGAACCGCACACTTAATTTTAATTGCAGGCCAGCTGAAGAGCGCAGGCTGACAGTTGGCTGAAAGAAATCAAGCAATAAATGGACATCTGGTCTTTGTGCTTGGATTAGTGTACATTCAGCAGTGCTGGGCCAACAGCACATCAAACAAACTCCCATTAATACCACACAAAACAAATGACTGTGATAAATATAGGTAATGTTACCAAGTACATATGAATAGAAAGCTTTCAAATAAAAGCATGTTAGAAAGTGAATCCCGCCTGCGTGAAACAAAGGACAGACAGGAAGTGCAATTCAGATTGACCCACAGTGGGGTAAATGTACAGGGAAAATGTAGGGTTTGACGTGTGCTCCATTGTTTCGTCCTCATATTCCATGTCATTATTCTCTTGAATATGCCAGCCTTTTTTAATTACACTTTATGCAAAGCATTTAAGCCGAGGCCTCTTCTTTATCTTTTCCCGTTTCCTGTCTCTTTGAGCCGCTTTTTCTTCCTCATCTGTAAAAGGTTGGGAGACACGTCACCCTCTCTCTCTGGGGGACGCTCTGGTAACTGGCTAATTTCAGCTTGCCGACTGTCTTGTCATTCGAAGCTAATTGCATGGTTTAGCCCAGCTCTGGCAATTACAGCCACCCTTCTTTTGTGCTCGCGCGATAGCTTTCAGGGGTCTGGTGGTTAAAGAAGATGGGGCTGCCGCTTTTTCATCGCACGGTTCAATTCGGTGTTGTACTTAACTCTGTGAATGCAGATGTCTTCTAAAAGCGGTAGAACAAGGAGCTCTGGGGAAGAATTAGTCAGAAGGCTACTGACACTAAGAGCAGAAAACAAAGCAGGTTCTGTTGATGGGTTGATAGTCTCGATCCTATGACTCATTACCGCAGCTCGAGTGGCGGAAAGCTGGGACGGTGTCAGGGTGACATACAAATAAGACATTTATCTCCTGCAGTGTTTTCTTAATCATGAGGCCAAGCGAGAGTGCAGAGTGGTGGACTTGTTTCTTTCTTACATTAGCACATTTGGCATCTGACCACACTCCCAGTGGAACAAAGCCACATACTTTGAACCTTCCCGCACACACACTGGGGAACCTCAGTGAAGTTGGAGGCTTCGGGGTCAGGGCTGTCTGAAAAAGGTCAGGTGCCTGTTTTTTGCCAGACGTGTGGAATGCTAAATACAAAGTTTGTGGATTTGTGTGTTGCTTTCAAAGTGGTAATTATATAAATGGAAGCGGCTTACGTACTTTCAGTGAAAATATTCAGATAATGAGTCCTGGACAGCCCATCTTTGGGTTAGCCGAGATTAATAAAGAACAAAACACAAACATAAATACTCACATGCAAACTGAGCAGGGTTAAAAGGCCACAGGCATTTGCCAACATGCGCCTCAGAAATTTTCACACTCTGAACAGAACCCAGGAACCACTGACAGATCACGAGCACGAACACCAGAGCAGTCAGCAAACACCAGGCACCTCCCTTGTGGCTTGGAAACTGTTGGAAGCGGTGTAAGGGCTCTTGGTTTGAGGCCCACTCAAACAAGCCCAAAGCTAATGAGTCCTTCGTTGGATAAACCAGAGGCTGATTGGGCCTGTTGTTGTAGTGAGAGAGCCAAATGTGGAGGGATTAGAAGGGAATGCAGCAACGATGAGGGCAGACGTTTAATGCGGAGCAACAGTTTGAAGATCAGATTAGAAGAAGGTTGAGGAAATGTTTGGTGTTGTGGCTTCAAATTGACTCTGGCACACACAGACAGAAAGGAAACACTTGGCAGAATGTCAGAGTGAAAGCCTGTGCATGAGCACAATCATGCATGGACTGTATGACCTGCTCTGTGTCTGTGAAAGATGTGATTAAGATTTATTATAATAAGAAAAAGGATATATCCATCACACATTAATACAAATGTGAACACTCTCGGCGGTGAACAGTTGGAATTAGGATCCATTTATAGGGGAAAATAATGACAAAACAGATGGTATAGTTTAATTTACAAGATTCAGATGAACCTGTTTAAGGTTTGATTTTATTACAAAAAAGTTCTTTCTAGCTCTGCACCCATATATTGTTTTCTTCTCTTTTTCTCTTGTTTTTTGGAAAAAGCTCCACTTGAAAATACTTGCAGGGCATTTGTAGAAAGGCTCCTTTGTTTTTGTTCCATTTCTCTTTGACAGAACACTTATGAATTTAGTCACTAACAAGGCCAAAATGAACAACCTTGGGCTTTGTGGATAAGAGGCACTTGGACAAATTTTGAAATACACAAAGTCCCTTTATTCTTATCAGCCGTCCAAAGTGAGATATTAAATAACTCCAGCAAATACTGACAAATTTTATTTCTGCCTATCAAAACTCGTAATTAGAATCAATAACAGTCTGGCAGCAATAAGTTATAACTCCATCAAATTTGATGGAGAAATCACTCACAGTATTGCTCCACCCATTATATTTTAGAGTAATACCAGGGGCATCTTGTGAATGTTTAACACATGGCTGCTTTCAAAAAATGGTCCCAGTACACAGACCTCCAAAGTGGAAACAAATTAAGAAGCCATATAAAATATGATTTCTCCAATCGATATACTGAAGGCAGTTTTATTTTAATGTATATACTGAGTACTTGGTATTTGCTTTCTTGGCAATAGCTGCAGTAATTTATCTGGTGTGTGGAACACTTTCTGGACAGAAGGTCAACACCAGATCTTTTGAAATCTTTTGAAAGCGGTTATGGATAAGCAGATGTAGATACATCGAACATAGATAAACTCACATTCATTAGTTACACCTTGCTAGTAGTTTCAGAACTGCTTTAATTCTTCATGTCACAGATTTAACAATGTGCTGGAAACATTTCTCAGAGGTTTTTTTTGGCTCAAATTGACGTGAGAGTGTCACTGCGACTTGTTGACGACAATACCTAATAAAGTGGCTGTATGTATTTCAGAAGACTATAGTACAGTCAGTCTTCTGTTAGTGAGCTTTCAGTGAGTTAGTGAGATCCAAGATTCTTTGTTACAACCGTGGTTTAAAACAGTGTTCATAGACAAAACTGACCAATAACAATTGCTGCACAAGTGCTAATGCAGTCGATATGCTGGATCACAAGTTGGAGGTGGTCTAAATTTTTGTCATAGTTTTTGTCAACGACCTTTTTATTCTGATGAAAAAAAGATGAAATTGACCAAAAACTAGTGCATCCATCCATCCATCTTCATCCGCTTTATCCGAGGCCTGGTCGCGGGGGCAGCAGCCTAGTGCACTAGGACAAAAACTATGATGAAATGGACTGACACTTTCATCGACAAATAAAAATGAGACTAAAATGTTCTGGAGAGATGAGATCCAATCAGACTCACGCAGTTTGATCTGCTGTTGTTTCTCATGAAAACGCAACAAAATATCAATGCTTATGGATGAGAGGATTAGACATGTAGGCATATGTCGCATTTGATTTCAAGGAAAATAAGACGTTTGGCAAAAACGACAAAACACAACAAACTTTTACACTTTATATTTTAGTCAACTGAATGAACTTCAGATTTAATCTATGATATACTCATGATATTCAGTCAACTAAACTAGACTACAACTAAGAGAATTTAGATGACTAAATTAGGACTACAGCCATTTTTTTAGTCAAAAGACTATGGCTAAAACTAAATCTGAATTTGTTGTCAATCACACTGCTCTAATGTTTGTGCCTCTCTCTTCACTTCTCTTTTTATTAAGACAACAGGGATCTCTTCAACAGCACCAAAATCCTGTCAGTGTGTTGACAGCATTCCCATCATGAAGTGACCTTGGTAATAGCTTGTGAATGTCTGGAACATGGTTTTGAAAAGGAACTAAAAATATTGAATAAACAGTGATGTGAGATCATTTTTTATAGACATACCATCCTTATCTGAGTTAGTGTTGAGAAAGGCTCGTTTCCAAGGCTGAACTCTGACTTAATGGTGTTGTTAAAAATCTCTGCTTTTGACTCCCTCAAATTGTCCTCAATTGACACTCTGAGTATCAATCTTCTCCATCTCTACTTCACAAAGCAGCTGCACCATTTTAATGAGGTTATTGTGTTGATTGTAAGATGTCATACAAACTCATTTTCAATCAATGGTTTGCTCAAACCACTGAACTCCAAAGACAAACTAAAAGTTCTGTAGGCACTAAAAAAAAGTCAACTGGATGTCAACTGCTTGCTTGCTTGCTTGCTTGCTTGCTTGCTTGCTTGCTTGCTTGCTTGCTTGCTTGCTTGCTTGCTTTTCAGTCACCTCAGTATCTCCTACTCCAGGCCTCAAGGGCCGGTGTCCTGCAGGTTTTAAATAACACCCTGGGCCAACACACCTGAATCAAATGATTAGCTCATTACCAGGCCTCCAGAGAACTTCAAGACATGTTGAGGAGGTAATTTAGCAATTTAAATCAGCTGTGTTGGCTCAAGGACACATCTAAAACCTGCAGGACACCTGCCCTCGAGGAATGGAGTTCGACACCTGTGTCCTAGTCCAGTGGTGGATGATCAAATTAATTGTGATCAAATTTTCACCTAATATTCAAATCTCAGGCCGCTCTAAACTCTGTTTATCACAGTTTTTTTTCTAGTCTTGGATTTGTATGAAGTCATAGAGTGCTTATTTGGTCATTCGAGGCAAACTGATCAGGCTTTGAGGCCAGAAGTCCCACCCATCTCCTGTTAAAGTCTTCAGTTTAGGAGGGGCAACCAACCATAAGAAGTTTGGGAGGTTCAAAAACAGCTTGTTTCAGACAGAGGGGGAAATGAGGTGCAGCAAGGCACAGATACAGATTGTATTATTGTGATAATCATAGAGTATAGCTGTAGAAGAGCTCAAGAAAATAATTATGGAGCTTTTTAGCAGTTAGTATATCTAAGAAGAAAGTTAGCTGCATATTACAATTAATTGTAGCAAGGCGATAATAAAGGAAAGTGAGCAGTGATGGATTACTTACCTCAGGCAAGCTTTATATTACTGGGAATTTAAAAGATAAACAGAGTAAAAACTGTGAGACACTATCTTATTAATTGTCATTGTTAAAGAAATGAAAGAATATGTAATCAGAAGAAAATGGGCCATGGCATACAGAAAGAAAATCTCCAAAAATCACACTGTGTCCTTGTGGAACCATTTTGGTTGTTTGAAATCTTTGACCTTTAATATGAATCTGTCAAGTTTTAAGAGACCCACACTTTTTCTTTGAGTGTGCAAAAGTTCAAAGAAGGCCAGATTTCCATTTGAGTAAAAGGCACAAATGGGTTTGCAAACAGGGAAGATGTTCCAGCCTGGTTTGGTCATTCAGGCTGATAAAATTGTGACAAATGGAAAAATCACACCACAGTGAAGCGTTGAACTCCATAAACACTGCATACAAGCATTTTGTATTCTGGATTCAGAAGTCACCTTCGGACTGAAAAGACTTATGTCTGAAAGCCTTTAAAGCCAAGGTTAGGGCTGTAAGAGGTGCTGTCTTTATAAAAACAAACAACAGTCCCTGTGATCTTATTTATGCATTCATTATGGGAGCTCTCTGGTGCTATTTCCAACACAATCAAAAACAAAAGGCCTCTAGCAAACTGGCAAGTTATGCATCAAATGCAGTGTTCTCGGGAAATAATTGAGCCAGGAGGGATCAGCTGGCAGGAAGAGTGGAGTGGAGTGCTGTTGCTGCTGGAGCTGGAGATGCTGAGATGTTTAGTAATGCGCACTAATACAATGAATAAAGCATAAGGGCTGGTTGTTGACTTTAAAGAGATTACTGTTGCAATATCCATCAGTTCTCATCTTGAATTGAAGGATACTGTGGGGCTTTGGTGGTTTGCTAATGCAGTGCCAATCCAAATACAGATGTACAGAGACCCATCATGCCTTGGACGGCAACACTATTACAGAACCATCTTCAAACAAGTTACGCCTCATTGAGCTTCCGATGATCGATGCTGCTCAGCGGACTGAGTCAGCACTCAGAAACTGTACGGCTTCAAGTGAAGACGGCTGCGATGAATGACGACTGTGGGGAACGGCCTAACAAGCTGCATGAGGAAGCAATAAGATTTATTCTGCATCTTCAAAGCTCTTTAAAGGCCAAGTTAGCACTAAATGCACCTTTTCTTAGTTTGTAAAATATAGCTCCGGCCACTTTACTGTACTAATGAATTGATTCTGGTCCCAGACTTTTATTGCAACAGTGTTCCTTTGCCTTTTCCCAGAGACATTCAGAGAAGTCACGGATGAACTGAGTTGAGCAATAAGCAAACCGTTGGTTCCAATAGTTAATGATTTGGATGGGAATGTATGAAGACATGGGGACTGTGACCAGTTTATTAAAGAGTAGGAGCATCTTAGAAACATTTGATACAGACCTACTGGCAGTCGTCTGAAAGAGGGGAGGGACAAACTATGAACCAAAAGCTGACGTCTTAGACATATGTTGGAACATATAATTGTCCCAGCTTACACAACATCAAAGACTTACTGCTAATGTCTTGGTGACAAAGCAATGGGACAATTTTAGAGATATTGGATGAGTTGTGTGAGGTGGGGACGGCCGATTTATGTATGCAGGGAAGGCATAACAATTTGTACTATTAACTGAAATGATACAACGAGATATCCAGGTGACAGCTGAAGCTTCAACCTTAAAAACCTTTAAGTGAACTAGTAAGAAATTTCTTATGAAGCGAGACTCTGCCCTTTCTTATTACTTCAGGCAAAAAGACATTTTATCACTTCTCATATTCAGCAAAGGAACTACAGTCAGTCGAGACTTGTTGAAACTGAGTATTGCATTATATCGAAAGAGTAAAAGGGAAGGTTTAAAAGATGGTAATGAGACCTGCTATTATGTATGCCATGGAAAGGGTGGCACTGACAAAAAGAACGGGGGGCTGAGCTGGAGTCAGCAAATGTTATGTTCTTTCTCACACCACAGACAAGTTGC
>NW_005187541.1:314283-324626 GCF_000239375.1 Pundamilia nyererei | reverse complement strand
AAACCTCAATTAACACTTGAATCTCAAGCAAATTGTTTCCATCCAGAGTTAAATGTTGTAGGTAATATCCTAAAAATACCTCAATTAAATTATCTTACGCAAAGAGAATGTAGCAGCTGCCATGCAAAGATATTTGAACCACAAACATTAAAGTTTAAGGGTTGGGTAACATAATACCTTGCTAACAGAAGACATACTCTGCAAACACACTCCTTTGACAAACAGGAAATTCCCCCAGTTTAGTCATTAGTTTGAAAGGAGATCCAGCTCTTTTTAAAGGTCATATTTTTACATGGGTACACAAAAAGTGAAGGAAGCATTTCTTTTCCTTTTTTAAAGATGCAGTACCTCTGATCACAACGTCATAAGCTTGAGCCACTAAATTAAGATTTACATTGGTTTGAAAACTGACTTCTTTACGAGTTTACCTGCAGCAATGAGATATTTTGAATATCCTGCTGCTCTGATTTGTATCTCTACTCTGTGGCAACGGCATCTTAGAGGTATCCACATTCATGCCAACATGACAAACAGAACGTGATTGCACAGAAATGAAGCTCATAAAATGAAACTGGTGGCCCTAACATAAACCATTATGATGGTTACATTCTCCAGGAGACTCCTGTGTTTCTGTATTCCGTAACATCAAGGAGGTTGTTTAAAGAAACTTGAAATGGGAATGCAGAATGAGGAAAAACACTTGCATAGCGCTGCTTTTATTTCAGATCAAAAACATGCAACTCATACGATTGAAATGCGAGCCGTTATGCCACCAGTGTAAATAATGTTCAATCATGCCTTTTTTTACATGGGGCCAAAGTCTCCAGGGTTCAGGGGCAACAAAGATTTCTTTTCCCAAAACACATGACTTCGATTACAGTATCTGGACTTGATTACATTTGCAAAGGAAATTCATTAGTTAGCTTATCTGTCTAGAACAATCTCAAAGACTTACAGTGATCCTTTATTAAATTTGTCGGTCAGAAAAGCCTTTGGCTATAGAACGATTGTTTGGGAATTTGGGAGTGATCCGGATCAGGGATTTTCATTATTAAACGATGACTGTTAATTTCAGAGCTATGCCTAAAACAAAAACAACAGCGATGGAGACTTAATTCTCTTTGTCTGCTTGTAGAATCAGAAAAAACAATCTATTGAAACATGAGATACTTGCGGTAGGGATGTGTCTTTAAGGCTTGACAGCGAAAGGATTGATGGAGGTTTGCACATAGCCCCACTTTCATTGTTCAATATACGTTACAGCTCACTATTTTATCAAGAATTTCACCACAGCACGGTGAACGCCCGCTCTGAAACTCATCTCACGTCTGACTCTGATCCCTTGTTTTAACTGGAAAATACATCACGGCAGCAAGACACAGCCATTCCCAGAGGCTGTATCTGATTCTTCTTTTTTATATTATATTTCTCTGTCTTCAAAGATCCTCTCTCCCCCTCCGGTCCCAGCCGACCCCTCTCTGTCTGGGGCAGAAAGCAGCCAGCGTGAATGACCTTCGTTCTGTCCAGCAATTTAAATTCAGCTCGTGGTTTTATGTTGAACTGCTGGATTCCACTCCCAGACCCCCATGACACATCATTATCTGCCTGGGATAGAGTGGGGATCACTGCCTCTTATCCATCGGATCACTGTAGCCCCCTTCACCCCGCTCTCACCCTCAGAGATGCGGCAGCCAACCTTGTGTCATGTAATGTAAGATATTTTATGGTGTTCGCCAAAAGGATTCAAGCGAGGGACCACAGATACTCGCTGCTGTTTACTGGAACGATGCAGACACTGCACTGCTTGGGTGTAAGTTTTCACACTCCAGATTATTTTTCAAACACTACCTCTGCATGTTGCCTTAATTTATCTTAAGAAATAATATCATGGTGTAAGATGGCCTACTTTGTTGTTTGGATTAAGACTTCCAAGGGACTAAATCATTTTTATGTCAGCTGACTAGGAACTTCTAAATCTGGGGTGACAGTGCTAACCACTGCATCCCAAATTAAGTTAAAAAATTAAATTACAATTTAAATTGAGTATGGTAAATTAGCCAATTTAAATTACATTGTAAGAACTACAGTTCATACTTAAAAGAGTCAATCTGTTCATGTTAGCCGGATGCCAAAGTGAGAACCAACAACCACCGGGCCAGTGTTTAAGTGCTGGATTCTCATGCCAGCCCGAGTTTACAGGAAGTCTGCAGCTTTGAGATGAGCCATAGTGATACATTAGCAGTGTTCATGGTAATTACATCTCGTGAGGAGGAAAAGGGTGCCCATCTGTAGATTACCGTATATAAGTAATAGTAAGCATATAATGTACTGTAAATTCTGCAGCAGCTATGTGCAAGTAAATTACCATAAAATGCATTTACAACAACTTTACTGTAACTGAAGATTTGCAGCAGTTTTCTGTCATTTTAATTACATAAAAGAAAAAATTAATTTTAACTTTAATTTCTAGCAAAGTTACTAACATGTTTTCAATGTTTTATGCAGTTTGTGTGCAGTTTACAGGTACCAAATCTTTTTTGCTGTTTTTATATTTACAGTATTTGTAGCACATGTTCATTTATAAAAAGGTTGGTTTTTTTATGTATTTTTCTTTGTTTTAATTTACACTGTTGCAAGATTAGCATAGGTTATTAGTAATAACCATCGAAGCATACATTTAAAATGTACCTGCAAAGTGTAAAATGTACCTGTACTTGTGTAAATGTAAAAAAAGTCACTATACTTAAACACTGTAAACCTCATCTAACCCCTGTGCCCTTAAAAAATCCCAATTAGTCATGAACATCTGTTGTTAAAACATGATTTTAATTGCTGAAAGTACAAATTACAAATATGAATATATTGCGTCTCACTTGGTCTTAATGCTAATAACTACCTCTCTACCTATCTTAATATCTACTACAGTAATGCAGGCCTCTCATTATTAGCGGACCTAAAATCAAATATTGATGATGGCACGGTGTGTAAAAATAGAGGGTCGCAAGTTATACAAGTCACCCAGTAGGAAAGACCATACTCCAGACCATACTCACTGAGACAGCCTGGAAAAATATACATTAAACATACAGATAGAAAACCATTTTTACTGTGTTCAAAGTGCAAAAAAACAAAGCAAAGCATGCGTTTCTGAAGTTCTGAAAAAGGCAATGTGCCCAATTCTAGAATACAGTATAAGATATATAAGTAAGTAGTAAAAGTAAACATAGATGTTGAATCGGGCACTTAGACACCTTGTTCAATGACTTTTCTGTGAAAATGTCATGCTCTTCACGAGTAGGAGGTGGTCCTGTGATTGCGATAATCTGCTCACGATCACATGACACCAAACCAGCTGAGAAGTTCCACTTGGAAGCAAAGGAAAGAAAATCTGTAAGGAAACAAATCTGAAGTCACAGATGCAGTGTTACTAAAGTGAAACAGGGGCCTGTTGAAAAATTAATGCCACCGAACGTCAGCGTTGTTTAAAATTAAGCAGCGTGGGTTGCATTCAAGCTAATTCGAGCAAATCGCACTTTGATCCAAACTTGTTTTTTTTTTGTTTTTTTTTCAAAGAATGACAGCCTGAACACACACACAAGAAAATCAACATTCACTCCTTTTTGTAGGATCTAATTAATACAACAGGGAAATAATAATAAGAGATTCTTCTGTATTATTCTCGATCAAAGCCAGTTTCATCTCCTTTAAATGTAAACAAAAGTCAGTTATTAAAATTGCTTTGCCCTTTTGTCCTCTCTAACCATGAAGATAAATGTGTTACGGCGCGACATAATTGTGTCTACAGTTGGAGAACAAGCGCTGTTTCTATTTGTCATTTATTTTTGATGAGTTTCTATTGCGTTCTCAGTTTTCTCATTACACCAGGCAATGAGAGCCCCTAGGATGAATCTGTGCTTTTCTGTGTTTAACTCTTGTTTCAGCAAAAAGGAAAAACCAGGGTGAGAAACTGGGAGGGAACACAGCCCACCACCTGTCAGTGATATCGGAATCAACAGGTGAACCCTCCACCCCCACACATCTCATCAGGAAGAAGGCTGGTGGGAGCAGGGAGCTGTCTAGAGAGAGACGGTAAATGCTGATGAGGGGAAAAAATCATGAAAATATGAAAAAAGGATGAAAACGTGCAATAAGGGAGCTCTATTTCTGGCAGCGGTGCCGTCGAGCACCCCAGGCTACAATTTTGGTCTTTCTGGAAAACAATGCAAGCAGCTAATTAAACACCTACGGAGTAAACCCGCTTGGGTAGCTGCATTCATGTGGGTCAGACATCCATCATCATACTGTGCTCCGCCACATGCCGCCCTCGCCATGGGAGCGTGGTTCACATTCACAACTCACCTCACCGCTGTCGCTTCAGAAGTTATGGCTCAGCGGGTCATACTTTGGCCTGTGGTTTCACTAGGTTGTATGCGTTTGTGTGTGAGATAGTGTTAGCTTAGTGATGTCACACTACTGCAGAGCCTCTTTGGAGACTGACCTCCCCCAGAAAACTTCAGAGTTTGCTTGTGCAAGCTGTTTTATTGCCTACAGTGATGAAGTTAAGTGACCTCCAGTGCATGTGGATGTAAAATGTGCACTGGTGTGCAGAAGTGAATTGCAGTAACTTGCAATTAAAAGCATTTTAACTTGACTTTAACTTAGTTAAAACCTCCATTTGAACCTAAATCACCACCTTTTCCTAAACCTAACTCAGCTATTTTTGTGTGAAAATTAAAGTGAACAATGAACTGAAAGAGGGTCCCAGGTTGGACTCTAGTTTTCCAGTCAGAAGCCAACACATCTGTCCTAATAAAGACGTTTTTATCTGTTTTTTTAAGTTGAAGCTGTTGGGTTTTTAGAAGACTTCTATAGGGCTGGATGCTTTTTGCTGTTCCCCTGATTGCCATGGGAACAAAATCAGGTTTAGGGAACTTAAACACTCGCTTCACTTCTCAGACTTTACTTTGTTTTAAATATTGTGTCCATATGTGTGAATGTTTAAAGGAGGGCTTTTTTATTTGAAATTTAGATGTTAATTCCAGTTTACATAGCCATTTATGAGCCATGAAGCCAGATATGGTGAGATGTTAAAGAAGCCACCAGAGGAATGTGAGAAATTAAAATGATCCCATTATCAGTGTAATCACTAAATCTTAGGTTCGGTTTCATTTGACAGATCTAATGGCACATTTCGGACTACAGATCCCAGAATTCTCAGAAATACTCCTTGAACAGCTGCTTTTGGAAATATAATCTAAAAGCATATGCAGTCCAAACAGTTTAACTACAAGCTGTGACAGGAATTATGATACAATGCGAACCCTGTACACTGCCTCCATCTCTGAGAGTGACGTTATCACACACTGCAGCATTTTTCCTCCCCGGGAAACACAGCATATGTACCTTTACTTCTCAGACAGATTGTGATCTAAACTGCACAGGAATAGTCTGTGAGTTGGCTGATAGTTGATGCATTTGAAATTACCTGCCATTTTTTTTTTTAAAGTAACCCTGTTTATGTTCCAATCTAGGTAGATGTTGAAGAAATGCAGCTAACATCTGACAGGGATGACAAGGAGAGACGGTGGGGGGAACGTTGGGTGACACTAGTGTCTGATTTGTTGAGTATCTCAGTTCTTTAAAAGGAACATCAACAGCAGGACATGAACTTGTTTAATTTTATGAATTAAACCTGGGATTTAATTTCTCAGAAACTGACAGTGCTGGGAACCTGTATGATGAGGTACCCTTAGTGTCTGCAGGAACCATAATTAGTAGGATGGAGGTTAAACACAGCTTTACCTGTGGTTGAAAGATGGTCTGACTCTAATGAACAACATAAATACTACAGAGAGAGTTAATTACAGAGTGTAAATACAATAAAAGGCTATTATTGAATGTACAGCATGAATTTTCCTGAGCATCACAACTTTAGCAATTATTTTCATTTATCACTTTAATTGCTCTAGCTTTTGGTTTTACTTTCAAATAAAAGTGTTTCCTCACAGCTTCACCATAACCAACAGAAATCATTTCCAACCCGGCTGAAATAACAAAGAAAGCTAAAATATTCCAGCCACGGGAGGACAAAATGTTGCTCTTATACTCTTCACGTTGCAGACGTTGCTTGTAGCCTCTTTATTCCCCGTTGGCAGGTTAATTAAAGGATCGGTGCTATCGTGTGTTTTAGGAGTTCACTGGTAAAGGAAATACAAAAATATCAAAAGAGTGACCGAAACCACGGGCACGCACGCTGACGGTAACCATCCTCTGCTCAGCTTTCTCTTCATCCGGCAAACTTTAGAGAAGTGGATATTGTCTTATTAGGAGTAAGTGCTTCGCTTTCAGTATTTTTCCAATCCAGTCTGCTATTTTTGGCTCCCAGATTCTGTGTGAGTGTTTCACATAATCATCTCTGGAGTCCCAGAAATCACTTGTTCTTTGTGCCGCGTTTCTCAGGTTTCTACTGCTTGGATTGGAAGCCCTCCACTGTTCTGCTTGCTTTTGACAGATCGCCTGTTCTCCTGCCTGAGTCTTTGTGCTTCGAGTTCTGTGTTGTCGAGTATTTCCCACCTGGAACCTTTTCTGTCTCCGCCTCCATTTTGCTGCCTGCTTTTGAATGCATTTGTTTCTGCTTGTTTTGTGCTCTGACATTTGTGAGAAAGTTTTCTGCCTTCGTTTCTTCATCTTAAATTCCTCTTCCTCACTCTTAAATTGACTTTTTCTCTTTTTAAATGTGTTTCTTGTCCTCCCTTGTTGTCGTCCTGTAAAGTTTAATATCTTAACTGACAAAAATGATATTGTTTTCCGTCTGGATGCCAGCGAAACTGTCACAGGAAAACCTTGTTATTGATATTATGGGACATTTCAGAAAGAGTTTGACAGTTTCCAAAGTGGTTAGGACGCACGCAGCACCATGCTCTGAGACATTTGTTGCATTTTATTTTCCTCTTTCTTTTCTTGCAACCTCGTTTCCTGTCGAATCCTGTCTTCTTGAAATCAGAAAAATTGCCCTCTTGGAAAAAACTATTAGTTTGTTCAGTCACAGTAGAGAAAAATTACAGCAACTATAAAAAAAACCTATAAAAAAATTCTTTGGTTATCCTGTAATTACATAATTTTGTTTTTGCTTAGACAGATTACCGGTAATAGCTGTGCCCAGCTTGTTGGCAAGAGTTTGAGTGCACACCACCCTACCCTCAACCTCTGCGTGACCACTGAATCTCAATTGCTGAGGTCACCTGGTGGGAGATGACCTGCCTCCAAACAAGTAGTGTGACTGCAATCACCTTAAGATAGACTGGTGAAAAAATGGAAACAGAAATTTATAAACACAAACAGATTACAATCTTCTAGCAATCTCCAGTTATATTTCAATATAAAAACAATGTTGCTGAGTGTCTACGTGATAAAGAAACATATAAATTGCATTTCTGCATCGACTACATTACTATTTGTGGAAGATTTTCTGTTTCTGTGAGGCTCTGGAAAGACTCTGAATCTAAGAATCTAATGTGAATTTCTGTGATGTGTAGTCAGCAACAATTGTGTGATTTTTGGTAATTTATCACAGTTAATCGCTGTATTATCACACAGACATTACAAAGACCCAGACTGATGCCATGTTAAGTTGCTTTGGCTGACTGTGAGTTGTTGCAGACATGGTTCATCACAAATTTTTTTGCACACGGCCACAGTAATTTTGGTCATGCAGCAGTCTCCGACCACTGTTTTCCCCTCTGTGACTGCAGCCTAACCTGACAAATATACTTCAACCTTATAACACTGGGACATGAAACAATTACCATTATTGAACCTTCTAAGAAAAATTATCTTTATCAAAAAGGAAAGTTTGAAGCCCAGTCCTAAAAGCAGAGTGTCTATCCCCTGAATCCAAACTGGTTCCACAGAAGAGGGGCCCGACAGCTGAAGGCTCTGCCTCACAGTCTACTTTTAGAAACTCTAGGAATCACAAGTAAGCCTGCAGTCTGAGAGAGAAGTGCTCTGTTAAGATAATATGGCATTATGAGGTAAAGATGCATAAAATGACACTATGTTGAAATAATCTTTTACTGTATGTGCTTTAAGTGCCTGAAACTTCTGCAGTGGGTGTGCAGCCGTGCTTTGCAGAGAGACATTTCCTGTCATTTCTCTTGAGCTAAAAAATATATATATATATAATTTTTTTTCTCCTTCCATGGTTCCAACATGAAATGTGTCAGAAACACCAAACCATTTTTGTGTTTCAGCTTCCTGCTGTATATTTTTAGTCTTAGTATATCATTTTGTGCTTTCCGCTGATCAGTCTAAATCAGTCCAAGAACAAACACATAAATGATTCGTTGCTTGTTGGATCTGACAGGGCTACACCATGCTAAGCTTTTAAATACGCACACTGTATTCATAAAGCACGGATAATGTCATCTGTAGGCGTCCATTTGTGGCGATCTGATGTTTCTTTTTTTGTCCACTCATCTCTGCCTCTGTCTGTGCATTCGTAAAAAAGCCCCGAACCCCTCGGCGGGCGGACGTGGAGGCCATCATCAGTCATGGGTCGTTAGTTTGATCGTCCTTTCCATAATGGGGTCAGTGTCACCTCGGCCTTTCATAATTCTCTAATTACTCTGTGTCTAGAGGTGGACTCTCATTAGCATGAAGCACAGAGACGAGGGTTCATAGCCCGACTGTATACACTCAGATTACTGACTATTTACTTGACCTGCCACGTTAGTAAGATGCTGCTGCTGTTGTGAAACTCTTTGAGGGCCACTCCACTCCATTTTCTCAAAGTAAGCCTCAGTGTTTCCAACAGAATGATCTTTTTTGAGTACTAGCAGCATTGGGGGAACGTACATTCTCTATTGAGCAACACTGCAGTTCAATGTAGTAGAGCTGGAGTTGAAAAATGAACTTTAACATTAGACCTGGGTTAGCAAAGACTGAACTTTCAAAGATATAGGGCATTTTTCTTTGCTGAAAATATTTTCTTAAATAAGATGGTTAATATAGCGATGAGCCATCCAACTACAGTTTATGTTTGAGAAACACTTCCTCTGTTTTTCTCAGCATCACACTGATGCTGCTTTGAATTTGTGGTTTAGCTGTGGTTCCTCTCTTTGTTTCTCTGCACTCGCGGGTTAATCTTGCTTTCTGCTTCTGGCTTGTAGGTGTCAGGATTAATTAAGTGAAGTCAAATTTCCAGACAGTTGGTATTTAAGCTGATTTATGACACTGATGCATCTTAATGTGCAAGTGGGATAATGTGTGACTCTCCTTGTTGACCCCTGTGAGAACAGAGTGGGTTATTATGGAAAAGGGACATAAATCTGTGGGTACAGTCACAGTGTGGTTACTAACCTGACTATGAGCAAGTCCCTTAAATAGAACAGATTAGAAGCAGGTTAAAATTATTACATCTCTTCTCCTCCTCACTATTTAAAGGAACAAGGATGTTAAGGGTTTTAAGCGTCATGAAAATAGGGGACAAACAGAAATATTAAATATCTCATCAATTCCTCAAAGTTTATAGCGAGGTGTTTAAAATTAAGGACTAATATCAAAATGCAAACATGCAACTTTAACATTTGGCACACTTTGCAATATAGATGCTATTAAATGCAAATGGATTAGAGTAAAGCTTTAATGTTCCTGCGGGACAGTTTACAGACAGACGTCCAGCTCCAACACATCAAACACGGATCTCCTGCATTATTTGATTATATTATATAAAATGCTGCTACTAAATTGCCAGTCACATAAAAATCATAAATGAATTAGTGGCTAACCTCCAAATATTCTCATTGTTGGCGGGTGGTGTTTTTTAATTAGAGCTGTAAAATGTAGAAAGCAATGAAAAAGAACAGGTAGTTGGTATAACATCTCAATCTTATTCCAAGGGTGCCAAGTACATGTATGAAAGCTTTTGGCATTTACCTTATGAGCCCTTTGGTGTTGGTGTCACATAGCTGCATTAAAAGGCTCCAAAAGGCTCAAACAGGGTCTGTGTTCTCTTTCATCATTTATGTACATCATAACTATTGGGTACATGTCATTTTATGAGGGTCGTCTTCTTCCTCTTTCTGTTGCTCTCATACACTATAGTGGATCATCTGCCTCCATCTCACCTTGTCCCTACCATTGTCCTCTGTCATACCAACCCCCATGTCCTCCTTCATTAGATCCATGAACCTCCCTCGAGGTCTTCCTCTTTTCCTCCTGTCTGGCAGCTCCATCTTCACCATCCATGGTGGTGGCTGTAGCTTAGGTGGCAGAGCAGGTCAGCCACTAATCAGAAGGTCGGTGGTTCGATCCCAGGCTGCCTCCTGGCTGCATGCCAAATATCC
>NW_005187541.1:307803-313378 GCF_000239375.1 Pundamilia nyererei | reverse complement strand
GTGTGTGTGTGTGTGTGTGTGTGTGTGTGTGTGTGTGTGTGTGTGTGTGTGTGTGTGTGTGTGTGTGTTCAGCCTGGTGCCCCAGACTAAAAGAATTATCAGACTGTGTCAGGAGACAAACAGGATTATCTGTGTCTGTCTGTCTCTCACAGTCAATGACTCCCTATATCCATGTATGATACTCGGCGGTTGCCATAGCAACCACTCACAGCGCACTTTTCACTTCATGATTAGATTTGTGATGAGTTTCACTGAGTTTAACTGCTGGGATGTATCTGCTGTATTTTGCATTGATTGTATTGATTCCAGGTGCCTGGGTGGATGAGGCGACTAATCTGTGCAAGTTACATTAATCTGAATGAAACCTTGGCTGTCTTAAACCATTAGTTGGACCTGGAGGGTGGGGACCTTTCCATATTTCCTGACATATCTCCCGATTCAGTTGTAGATCTTCATATTAAACACGGTCAAAGGTTTAAATAATTATCCTTGTGAGCTGAAAGCTCAGAGATCGTGGCTATCCCTAATATGGTCATCTCAGACACACACAGCTCTGGCTGAAGCTCCACCCTTTTCAAATCTCCTTATGAGGGGCAGCCAGTCAGAAGGGCTTCTGGGAGAAAATTGTTCTATTGGTGCTTTTGGGAAATGTTCTTATAATTATCTGATGAATAATGTCACAACAGACCACCTACTCTTTTTGCAGAGAACTCAACACTCCACCCTGTCATCTAATGGAGCTTCCTGTTTCCTGTTTGGATGTCACCTTTGATCATACCAGGCTCTGGTTGCCTAGGTAATGCTCTAACATTAGTTAGCTGTATCCTCTGTCTGTAAGTTCCTACTTTATGTGATGTCCTTTGTCTTCTTCCTAATAAGTCATCAGGATCCTCATTGGTTAGGCACTTCTATCGCTCAACGCAGGTGAGAGGTTTAACTCAGTACTCACCCACTTTGCACCAACACCCCTCGTTATTGCTTGTCATTGGGCCAATGTGGGCGTCCCTTACGTATGATTTTCTCTTGCTCCAGAAATCCAACATGGTGGTGGCCAAAACACTGTGTACTTATTCACAATGCAGTAGTAAAAAACTAACTGAAGTTTTCATTAACACTCTGGCTTGAGGCTGATTTTTAAAGCAAGTTAAATTGTTTTACCCTTAGCTCTAGGAAGTTATTTGTTCTAAAAATTATCTGATATTTTCAGACTAATTGTTAAATCTAGGTAATCAGCAAACTAGCAAAACAAAAAAGAAAATTGCATTCCTCATAATTTTGTTTTTAACCTGTTATAGTAATTCAAGGGCTTGTTGTTGACTCTTCATTAAGTGCCACTTTTCCTTCCCCTAACATTTCTCTCTTTGACTCCGCCACACTTGACCATGAAACATTTCTGCATATTAAAGTGTAAAAACACTTCCAGGGGCAAACTGCAAGATCTGCTTTTTTGTTCTTCGGCTTAAATAATAAGTTGTTTCTGTATCTGTATTTAAGCAGTGAGAGTGAGTACACATGAGTTTGAATTTTGATCAGTGATTTATTACCGAGCAAGAAACCTCTTCTCCTCCAAATTAGCCAACAGAGGAAGACTTGTACAGGACAAACTGCAAAGACCAGCCAGCACTCAGTCAACCAGAAAACAGCCAGTGCTAACAACAATCATTGCTTTCCATCTGCCAAAGGCGCTCTGTGCAGGAAACAAATGAGGTAGCTGCGTGTTGTGACACTACATCACCAAAACATGAGAAAAGGAAAATTCCTCTGGTGGTTTTTAGTCTCCTAGTAGACTCGCTCAGAGTAACACTCCCACCTATACACACTGCAAGCACACAACAACTGATGCTGCACACACTCATGGGTGCACTTCGAGGACATTTATCATGTTCAATTACCTTCAGCTGGGATTTAGAAACAAATCAGTGCCAGGGTTTCAAACCACACACATGCCTCCCGGCGAACCTTAACTTAGAGCTGGACATTTTCCTGGAACGGACGCATCTCACCACTCCACACGCTCTTTCTTTACTCTTTCTGTCTTTGCTGCTCCTTGTCTGGAGGTCCAGCATGTCTCGAAGACATGAAATTACATTCCTTTCTCTCTAATGGGAAACACATTATTCAGGTATGAGAAGAAGCTGGAAACAGGGAAAAACTTTGGAAGTGGTTTGCCTTAACAGTGTTGATCCCTGCATCATTAGATAGATCCTCCTGCTCTTCCTCCCAGATGTTCACCTCATCTAGATACACTCAATGAAAGGCTTATGGTACTTTAATAGAAGTGTGGATAGAATTATATGAGCTGTCAATTATGGCTTTCTACTGACAATATGTTTGTCAGCACTTCAAGAAGGATTTTATTGGAGGCCTTTCTAACTTTTTATTGTCTTAACATCCACATGGCCAATGGTGAACCACCTAGGTTTACAGCTACAGTAGAGTTATGCTTTAACCACATGGCAAATGGTTGGCCTTTCAGAAACTAGAAAATGTTATCTTTCAAATAAAGTCGTAAACCTTCATTTTGGTGTCACAATTTTTCTGGTAAGCTTTTATATTTGGGTGTGGAAATGCACAAGAATTCTGTAAAACCCTAGATAGACCCTACGTGGGTTTCCAGTGGCCCGGGTGGATGCGAAGAGATTAATGATTTGTCATCAGAAAGATCTAGCATGTCAGCTCTCTGTCTTTTTCTCTGTCTTTCAGCTCTAAAGCAGCAGGACAACATAAATACTGACCTGAATGTCGTCTCCTCTGTACAGCCAGAGGTGCTGATCATTAAGGCCGGCCATAAAAGGATAATTTAAGGACAAACACACTCAACTGTACGGTTGTTTGGTTTCGTTATTCATCTTTGAAATCACATGGTGGCTGATTCTGATTGGGCAATTAAAGCTTTAACAATGCGCCACAATTAGAGAGCAATATGCACAAGTCCCAATCGTTTAGCTTCATTTAATCCGACAAGCTGGCAACAATAGAGAAAACTCACTCAACGTCTCTATTAGGGAATGCTCTCGAGCTGGTTTCCCTTCCCAGTGCTCTATCTGTAGAAGTCAGGTGGGAACAGAACAATAGCTCTCGTGATTGATGGACCTAAAACCAAAATGGCTGAAAAGGCCGAGGAGAAAAGTGATAATTATGTTTTAATCATGGTCATCTAGGGGGAATTCAGAAGGTGAGGGCCATGTGCTCATGTCCACCCTACCCCTAACTACAGGCCAAGGTTCTTATTATGAATCCAGTATTAGTGAGGACTCTTTGTCTTCTATGTTGGGAACAGATCGTAATTACAACTACAACAGGTATGCTAACTGCTTCTAACGAATTACATAAAAAAGGACAGACTGGAAAAAGTGCAAAGGAAAACACACAGGATGGTTGGTGGATTGTGATTAGAGTTGCATTTCTAAATGTGGCATTTGCAGCTTTTTGTGTTTTACTTTGGACCATCTGGCCATTTCCTTCTGATACAGTGTTCAACACCACATGAGTACATGGTGTTTATACTCTAAGCACTATACAGCAGACATACTAAGCCTGTAGCAAATGAAGGTTTCGTTCCAGCCTTTACTGACTGATTTTTATCCTTTTAGAGTTATTTAGGATTGAGTCTTGAAAAAAAAACCCAAGTGAGCTCCAAGTGAACCAAAATGTGTTACTGTTAATATATTCAGTCCGCTTATTGGCCAGATGTATCTTTGGTGTCGGAGCAACAAAAGTAAATAAGGAGGAAGGCGCTGTGTAGTGGACTAATGGAGAACACTGAGAATTTAGGTTCATCTGGATATATTTCCACATCCCAGAATAGAAAGCTACGTGGCTATGGAATTATTTTTAGCTCAAACCTACAACGTACACCTGGTAGTTGGTTCAGATCAGGGTAGGATCAGATTCACACCAAAAATGGACTTTACTGGAGTTCATTTGGAAGTGCACTAAGACCACCTCCTCCAGAGGGTCTTAGTACTGTTGTTTTGGTCTACACCCAACTGCAAATACTATGTTCACACCTGCACAAACGAACCACAGCAAGGGAGAAAACAAACCCCAGATCGATTTAAAAGGACTAAACACCACAGGTGTGAAAACACCCTTAAAAATAAGAATTTGGTGATGAGTTTGAAATTATTTTTAATTTTCTCTAATCCACACAGGGTCAAAATTACATGTGCAGATGTAAAAGTGCACAAACACACCCACTAATATTTAGTTAAATGTCCCCACCTCAACCAGAAACTTGTGGTAGCCATCAGCAAGCTTCTGGTGTAATTCTAGCTGGATATTGACGACTTATTTGGCAGAATTAGGAGAGTTCATTTAAATTAGTTGGTTTACTTGCACGGACCTGGCTTTTAAGCATAGGCCACAAATTTTAAATAGGGTTGAGGTCGGAGCTTTGGGAAGGCCATTTCAGGAGCGTAATTTTTCCACCTTGGAAAAAGAACAAAATCATTAAAAGCTCTGAATTCCCATGACCTTCATGCCCATCATGGCAAACTTTTAATCATATATATGCTGGAATATTATATTATGCAAACATTTGTGTGGTATGAAAAATGTGTGTAAAAAGTCTTACGTTTAATTTGATGAACACAAACATCCAACTTGTTTTCATATCTAAGTCAGCCTTGACCAACCACAATTCAAAGCTCCTCCAAAACACAGACGGAATGATGGAAATCTGTGTGGCCCACCTGTTAGATTGATCAGAAACAAATACAGAATCCTCCATATTAGTGTTAATTCATTAATCTGAGAAATGCAGCCGTAAGTAGGATCAAGGAAGGGGAGACGAGAGGAAACCAGATGTTGTGGGAGTAGGGTGGGAACATGAGATGAATGAGGTCAGACTGTGGAGCAGGAGCAAAGAAAAGAGAAAACACAAGAGAAGCAAACAAAATCCCTCGAACGCAGCTGCAACCGTGGAAAAGCTCTCACTGTTGTTCCTGCTCGCCACAACTGAATTACCACATGTGGCAAATTGATGATGATTGAATAGGTACAAGCCAGCTGTTACTGAGGGACTTCCGATCAGTTTCACCTTTGGATTGAACTCTTGGTCTGAAATCCATTCCCGGCCTGCACATCAACAATTTAACGCATTTAAACCAATGACTTGAAGTGAGTGCAGGTGAGGACATGAGCGCTCATTTGAAGATGGGAGCATATGTGTGACTCTTGGACGGATTTGCATTTGTGGCTTTAATAGAGCCAGGAGTGACCATATTTAGATAATAATTATTGGTATCTTAAATCTTTGTTAAAGATTATTATTGTAGACACATCTACTACTTTTCATTATATTTTCCTCGCCTACTTCTATTTTATTTCTCTACATTTCAAATTGACTATTAAGTATGAAGTTTGCTTTTTTAATTTTATTTAGCACTTGAGTCTTGCAGGGTCTGTATAATTGAGTTGCAAAGTGTTTTATAATTTATTTTAGGCTTTTCTCCTTAAATTCCATTTTGTATGACTTTTATTGTGTGCTATTTTTTAAAGATATTTTAATAAATGTTCTACAAGTACACTTAATTACTATGAAGGTATCAGCTAATAAATCCAATGCAGTCAG
>NW_005187541.1:281622-307611 GCF_000239375.1 Pundamilia nyererei | reverse complement strand
TCCATATAAATATGTGGGAAATCTATAGCTATAGAGTCCCGTTTTTTTTTTCGTTTTTTTTTTTTTTTGTATTTAAATATATTTAATTCTGCTGTAAAATTTTAAAGCTGTAACATTTTAACATGGAACTCTACAGGGACTGACTCATTGATGGAGCCTCAAGTGGACATCAGAGGAACTGCATGTTTTGGCTTTTTAAAAGAAGAAGAAGAAGAAAAAGAAAGCCCATGTAAATAGTTGATCTTACTATTCTTCTAACTAAACCAACCCGTTTTCTAACTCTGACTGGACAATTTCAGTGGGAGTTAAATCAGGTGAAAGGTGAAGTAGAAAAGTCCAGCAAGACCAAAACTCATATTATCATATTTTATCATATATTATCATAGATCACATTTTAACCTGCCTATGCGCATAATTTTATTTTTTTTGCAGTTACCTTTGCCTCAGTTACCATCAATATGACCTGACTAAAGTGATTTTCAGCTCTGGACTGTGAAATATTTTTTGTAGCAGAGAAAATTTTAAAAAAACAAAACTAATCTGGCAGAAATGTTGGTCGGGTACACATCCTACCAGATGGCTGCAGTCATAAGACTTTTTAAGGTTTCTCTTTTCAAAAGAAAAAAAAGCCAAACATGAGACAGGCCATATTGTAACATCTGGGAACCCGTGTTGAAACAATGCCCCCCTCGCGTCCGTCCTCCCTCGCGTCCCCCTGTGGACCATTAGGAGACTGATGAGTGAATAGTTAGCTGGACCAACTCAGCATGTCTGCTTCTACTGCTCGCTCTTTAATCATTCCTTATCTCCGCTGACATTACCACATCTCAGCCCCTCTCTCTCTCTTCCTGCCTCTCTCACATTCGTCTAACACCCCCTTCCCTCCTCCTGCTTGCTATTCATGGGTGGTGCTCTGTTTTGTTTTCAGGCACAGGACAACACAATTCGGTGCCATCGTTTGTTGTGTCTGGAAATGGAGTGAAATGCCAAGGAGTGATAAATGCTAGCTGCGGATAGGTTGGATCTGAGTTGTTAGGCCTGAGCCAAAATCATCATCTCATGAATCAGACGTTGCTCTTTAATGACACAACGGAAAATATTTGCTTTCTTAGGCTTCAGTCTCATGTTCAGGCCTTAAAAAAATCACAAAAATAACCATAAATAGTTTCTTTTACTTTATAAGTGAGAGACGTGGTACTCAAAAAATCTTGAACTGTAATCTGACTCTAACCCAGGCAAATAATTCCTTGTACAGTGGAATGCTGGAAGGTCATGCTGGAAGACTCATCCACGACCCATATTCAGTTTTCTGGCTGAGGGAAGAAGAGTTCTCGTCCAAGATTTTACACTGGATGGCCGCGTCTATTAGGCCTTCATTGCGAGAGTCCAGTCTTCATAAGACTGGACTCTCACACACATCACATCACCACACGCACCACCACACATTTCCTATAATTTATAATCTTTATAATCTCTTTCTGCTATTTGCACATTTTTTACTGTAAATTTCTAAGTTAATTTGTAAATTTTGTAGTAACCTGTAAATTGTAAATACTGTAAAACTTTTTTCTGTCATTTAATGGTCGGGCATTGCAGAGCTACAAGCATTTCACCCTCATGTCATACTGTGTATGGTTGTGTGTGTGTGACAAATAAAATTTGAATTTGAATTTGAAGTTGTCCTGTACTGTTAACAGAAAAACAGCTTCAAAGAAAAATGTTTCCACCTCCGTGTTTCACCGTGGGGGGATAGTGAACTTTGGGTTATGCTCAGCATTTGTCTTGCAAAAACACGGCGACTTGTGTTGATGCTAAAGAGCTTGTTTTGATTTCATCTGACCATAGCACTTTCGCCCAAGGCTTCTGTGAATCATTTAGACTTTCACTACCAAACTCAAGATGGGCCTGTAAATGTGCCTTGTTGACCAGATTTCAATCCAATACTTGTCCACTACATCTTTTCCACCAACAGCTGTCATTTTCTTATCAAAGTTCTTGCTGATGGTCTTGTAGCCTATTCCAGACTTCTGGAGGTCTGTTTTTGTCCCTGATTTCCTTTAAAAGCGTGTTGGTCTTGCCCATGGTGCTGAAGAGTGGCAAATGTAAGACACTGATTCTGTAGACATGTGTCCTTTATACACATAACAACTGAAGATCAGAAGTATTTGTACATGATTGTTTGAGTGATTGCAATCTGTGGGAGCCTAAATTCTGGCAGGGTTCTAGGAGATCAAATACTTATTTCACTCGATGATATGTAATTACATTTATACATTTTTAGTAATGTGGGTTTTTTTGTGTCTTTTTTTTAGTTGATATTCTTGTCTCTCCCTTAAAATGAAACTACTACTACTACTAAAAAAAAAAGAAAAAAGAAAAGAAAGAAAGGACTGATTCTGGTCCTTGGTGCAACCTTCACTTCATCCTCTGGCTGAAAGGATCTATTTTATCCCTTTCCCCTTTTAGGCCACAGCATCTTCTGATTGGCTTCCTGTTGTTAGAGACTTTGACAATGGGTGGGTGGAGCTTCTGAGCCTGAGATCACCATACGGTATTAGGCGATCCCCTCCTCTACATGACCTCATAAAGATCCAAGAGTAGAAAAAACAGAGCATCTGGGGCAGCAAGAGCCTCATGGGGCTTTTTTGTATGTACACTAACCTCATCATATGAAACTCTGCACATGTTTAATTTGAACCTACATCAGTGGAACAGGAGATACATGACAAGGAATAAGAAAAAGCAGAATAGATCAAGACAAATGTGACTGCTGCCTGGGTGAAATTTTAAGGTATTTCAGGGTGGTATAATTCATCCTGAGATTAAAATGAATCAAATCAATTTATGTTTCGTGGATGATAATAACCATACAGAGCTTGTGACTACACAATATTTTCTCACAAATGTTTGCAGGAGGCGTCTTCTTCTGGCTTATTTTCTCAAAAAATATCTCACAGCTTATTGTAGAATAAATGGAATTTCATACCGGATTATCTGTTGTTCTGTACTTTTCCATTAGCGTTAAACCTTCACGTCTTTCTTGGTGAAGTTCATTAATTCATATCTCTCCATTGTCAAGCTTCATCTCCAATTACAATATGCCAGGGGAGCTTTTGATGCAGGCATCCCTTGAAGAAACTGTCAATATCAATATAACCATAATCCTCTTGAATTCCAATATTTTCATTACAGCACAGCATCCATGCCACACTGGTTTATGTAAAGTTTTTTTTTTCCCGTTTATTTCCATGCTTTACTTTTGTCTCTCATTGTCTTTGAACAAGTTTCGTGGAATCAGTCCCTCCTCTTTTTCGCTTACTGTTAGTGTCTCTTCCCCTCAGGAGGGATGTCATGAGTTTAATTGCCGCCAGGTGACGAGGAGCTTGGAAAAACAGAATTAACCTTGTCAGCCCAGAGCCATCCCTCTTCCTCTCCTCTATCCGATGCATCAATTAAAGTTAAGCCACCGTGGCCCCCTGGTTTCAGCAGGCTCACAGTCAGGTACACAAAGAAAGGTGGAGAGGTACAGTACAGAGGAGGAGGAGAAGAGGGATTTACAGGGGAATGGACAGGGTGGATGAGAGAAACGAGACAATGAGCCAAGGAATGATAGACAGTTAGACTTGGCAGATAGACTGGCGAAGGGATAAAGGGGGATTCGGCTCTAGCAGGATTAGAAAGGAAGGATGATGGCACAAAGGCAGAGAGTAAGAGGGTCAAAAATGTGAGAGAGATGGAAAGAGATATGCATGTCGGTGAGAATCGGGGTAGAAGGCAGGGATCTGGAGGAAGAAAGGGAGAACAGGACAAAGATGAGGATGAACAGAGATCATTCATATTGTGAGTGAAATGTACCGAGGCCACAGGAGGGTTTTCAACCACCTGTTTGAAGACCGAAATCAGAAAAGACTAGAAATTCAAAAAAATGAATTGGATTGGATTTGTGGTATTTCAGTGTACTTGGGGGGAAAAGACACAGCGCATCACATCAAATTAAACAGAATCTTGGTATTAAGTGAACCTGGAGCTTATGAGATACCTGGGCTGTGGGACGGTTGACTTTTGAATTAAGGAGCTAGCAAGCTAAATGATTGCAGTTTGCAAGATATGTAGCTAATTTGCTACCTGTTATGTTAACCCAGCAACATTTAATAAAGCTGAACAGGTGGCCTTAGATCTCACTGTACAGAATCTGGCTGCAGAGCATAGGCCTAAAAAAGTGCAACATTTTTTGCACACTTTAGGCTTCACAAGTTTTTCTTACAGTCAAGCGGACTTTACCCATAAAATGGCAAAATTCTGCTAATGCATGCTGATTGGTCAGGATTTATAATAGGACACCCATTTCCAAGCATTAGTGAGATGTTAGAGGCGTAGTGATTTCCTGAACTGTTTCCACTGTATCACAAATATTTTGGGCCATGCTGGACCTTCTCTTGAATCAGGAAGTCCAGAGAACAGCAGTCCTCCAGTAGTTATAAGGTCTTTGATGGTAAGTTCTGTATTTTCACTGAATAAATTACAAATGGACATAGTACAAAGACAACATGTTAGATTTTTTTTTGAAGACAGCACAAGAGGAAAAATAGACTGCAAATGTTGGGTACTAATTATAACATTATAACATAGTCTTCACAATGGCACTTACTGGTTTTCAAGGTTCTTATTTAGAGCACGAGCGAGAGACAGATCTGATTGAAAAATCAAAAGACACTGCAAGCTCAAAAAAGAAGCAATTTTTCAGTTAAAAGCCAGCTCATGTCGAAACCCTACCCTAATAATCCTCTACTTTAACCATAAAGGACTGTTATTTACGAAATGAACATCACATTTTATTAGACGAGACTTTAAATTGGTAATTGAGACCATAAAATCATCAGGCAAGTGTTCACTGAGGTCACAGATCAGAAATTAAAAAAGACAAACAGTCAAAGTTTGAACAGTTAATATGCTGTCTTTTTACTGTTTTCAATTAAGAAAAAATAGACTCTAAATTATTTGAAAAATTTTGGTGACCTTTCCACATCATCCCAACTTTATTGGAAACATGATTGTGCAATCAGCATGCTTTAATGGATCTGAACCATTTAACGGATGGCATTTTGACATCCTACAAGTATTTAATGCAATATTCATTTTTGGCAGCATCAGCTTGAGCATACTGGTTATTGTGCGTGTTGTCTCATTGTCATACAGAAGGAAACAGAGGCGCTGTTCATGGTATTAGGAACACCTGTGCTGCGACAAGTATCTTCTGTGAAAACGATGTTATGGAGGAGCAACAAGGATGAATTTCTGTAATTCTTCACCTTCCTCATTCACAGTGCGAGTGCAGCGGTTTGTCTTGGAAGGCACAATGCTGTTTGTGTTGGCTTCACCTGTCCTCACAGTACTGTCTTTGTGTGATCCTCGAGACCTGTGACGCCAGGCCTGTGCAGCCTGACAGCGCGATAATGGAGCACACACACACACACACACACTGAAACACACTTTTACGCACTCGTACACAAAGGAGCTCAGAGCTTTTAGTGCCTCTCGGTTACAACCCTCTCACCATCTCCAGTGGCATTCTTATCACCTGCCCCTTTCTCTCTCTCACACACACAAACACACAGACACACAAACACACACTCGGTGGGTCTTCACTCTACAGGTGTGCATTTGGGTGCAGGTCACATTTCATTTCAGATGTTCGCTGTCAGATACTTTCTCCCATAATTATACTAATGCAGGTGGCCAGCTAAACAGTCACAATATTATCGTAAAAGAAGACATATTTGTTTGAATGGAGCTTAATGAACTTCGGGAGCCTTTTACTTGGGATTTAAAACATTTTACAGCTTTTAACAGTTACAGCGTGGGTCAGTTGGTCCATGGCTTTGATGGTACCTGCATTGCTATTCCATTTACCTCACATGTCCCTGTGTCAGCCGCTTTTATATTGTTAATCAAACTTCTGTTCATTTGCTGCTTTTTACCAAAACATACATTTCCCACAATGCTGCATACACACATTTAGACACATAAGCTGCCTGCAACACAACATTAAATATGGACATATCTACAGACTTTGTTGACTAAGCTTTTTAAGATTCTCTACTATGACGTATTAGCGCCACAACTACCATAATGTCCATATTTCAACTTTTCTTGAAATAGTATTTCAACCTTTTTCTAAAAAATGATCAATAATAATTTTTTTTCTCAATGTGGCTATGAAATACGGAGGGCCAAAAGAGCCACACGCATCAAAATAAAGAATGTATTACTTCAATAGGGCTTTGGAGTTGACGTCACGCCGCAATGCATTGTGGGAGCGCGGCACCATTTTCGGGGTCTACGAATCAAATCAAACACACTGTGTTGGAATGACGATTACAAGATGCTTAAAAGCAGCTCAAACGAGAATGGACTGTATAGAGACCGATTGCGTCCAGAGGCGAAGCAGTGGTACTTGCAGAAAATAGCGTGCATTGGAAATGTGGACCCGTATGAAATACGGCCGTGGAGTAGAAACCCTGAAGACCAACCGCTATTGACGTAGCCTGACATATTTCATACCTTATCTGTGGAGTCAGCGCGTACAAGTCGTCATTCAAACAAAGGTAAGTCAGCTCGAGTACTGTGTGTGAAATGCGTTTGATTTCCCTGCAAACATTCAGATTAGTGCAGCATAAATTCATTCATGAGGGGAAATTACAGTGAGAACATGTGGAGGCTGTCAGAGGGATAACATAGTGAGTTCAGTGCATTGATGTGACACTGTCCTGAAGGATTTAGTTATTCTCTATGGTTCAAGAAATTGCAATGATTTATTAATGTTTATTATAAATAATTCTAATTATACATCTTGCTTCCATATTTGTATCCCGTGTCACTAAAAATACATTTTATTTTAATTTTATACATTAATTAATGACCTTCTTATCATATTAAGTGATTCGTAATTGTCACTTTATGCTTTCTCCATCTCTAAAGTGATGACATCCTTGCATTACATACTTTAGGTTCATTTTCTGCAGGCTGGTTTCTGACAGAGAACAGACAGATTTAGAATATAACCTGCAGCGTTCTATAGATGGACACATAAAGAAATGCATAATTACATGTATGTGCTAACTTTCTAGACACTTTGTTACATTTATGATAAAGTAGATAAAACACATTTGTGTTGGCCTTGGCTCATAGTTCTTGTCTTTAAATGAACTTTGTCTGTGTGTGTTTCAGGTGCTGCACTCTAAGACTGAATGAACCAGCATTGCAGCCACGGGTTACTGTGAGCATCACAGGGAAGGTTGAAGCCGCCCACTGCACCTGTAAGGCCGGAGTCGCAGAGACCTGCAGCCATGTCGCTGCTCTTCTGTCTAAAGTAGATGGAACAGTGTTGATCCGTGGCACAAGGACTGTTACACATGAACCTGCATACTGGGTTTGCTGGGTAATGTGACCAAGATACAGCCAGAGGTTGGCCATAAGATAGACTTCTCCTCTTCAGCTGCCCAAAAAAAGGCTCTTGATCAAAACATACACAGACCATCTGTAGTGAAAGGTAAAAGGAGCTGTCCTCAAAACAGAAAAATCCCACCTGCTACTGTGGAGGAGTCTAGATGTATGCCTGTAGTGCACTGCTGTGTAAATAATTTGCATTTACTGAATATGTACTGACTGAGTCCCGCTGTTCAAAAGTTGAATAAAGAAACAAAATAATTTTGCCTTTTTTTAAAAATTAAAACCACCTTATAGAACATCACATCAGTAACAGTGTAAAATCCATATCATTTACAGTTTACAAATGACAAAATGTTCACACCAAATCATGAGTGTTTACATGATATCACCCAATACTAACTTTATTTACTGTATCTTTTGAAAAAATAACAGCACAAGACTTAAGAACATTTAACAGGAGCAGGTTTCATTCTTCTCTGGTTTTATTATCACACTGTTCACCAAATGCAGCAAACCTTCACCATCTTATCCAGGAGGGTCACCTCTTCACCCTCACATGGAAGAAGTAATCTGATTGGCATGGTGGTTTGTTTGAAGCAGGTCCCTTGTGTAGCGCTGGAGCCCAGTCATGATGTTTCATCCATTTCATCGGCTGGTTTGCTGCAATAATGCCAAATTATTAGCAACTCTATAAATAGACGGTAGTTCTGCAAAATCACTCAGTAGGATGTTTGTTCTAATTTGCTACGAGCTCAGAGCGCATCGAAAATGAAACTAATAGGCTATAAAGAGTGATATGAACATATTTAGAACTTACCGGAATGAAAATGTCTGGAGTACCAACAGATATTTGGAGATGGAAGAGAACTGCACGTCAGCTCGTCTCACAGCTGCTATCCAGGCTGGACGCCTTCATTTGCTAACATCGATACACAAGCTGCCTCATGTTGCTTCCAGGTTGGGAAAGAATGAAAAGATAAACCATTTTCAACCTTATTCTCTTGCCGGTCGTGTGATCGAACATTGCAGCCGACCACACAGCAAATACGAACCATGGCTGTTGTGTGTGCCTTCGCTCCCTTTTCACTTGCGCTAGACCCCCAAAATGGCGGATCGGGCCAAAATCCTTTCCACGCCCACCCCCGTGACATCACGCTCCAAAGCCCTATAATGAATTGTACAATAAAATATACATTAGTGAATTATTAATTATTAATTTTTAGTTCTTTTATATATTTATACATCACTAAAGTAATTTATTTTACTTTTAAGTTGTATTTTAAAAAAGATTATGAAAATCCATTTTTTAATTTTGAATTTGAAAATGTTTTCAAATGAGGTTTCACTGAGAGTTTAATTCTTCAGTCTTCAATTTAAAGTATTTATAATTTTTTAGGAATGTTGATTTATTAGAAGTGTTTTTATTTTAGTTTAAATAATAAATTACTTTAGTAATGCTTCAATAAATAACAGAATTTAAAAAATGCATTCTTAAATAAATTAAATAAATACATTTACTAATGCATATTTTATTCACAGCTCATTGTTGAAGCTCAAAATTCTTTATTTTGATGTGTGTGGCTCTTCTGGTCCTCCATACTAATACTCCTTTGCAGCTTCTCTAAGAAGTGCAAAATAAGCTAGTTTAGAAATTTTCCAAAATACCATGATGAGGTCATTCAGAGGTCAGCTCCCCTTCATATTCATTTTATTAATTCCTCTCTAAGTATTTTGTATTTTTAGTACTAATAATAAACCAATAAAAGGCTGTATCTTAACGGCAGTCATGGTATGTAAAAGCCATCATGGTGTCACGCATCGGTTTGAAGTTAGCATTTTGAAGTTTTATATTTTGGAGTCAAAAGTGACAATGCTTGATGAAGGGGTGAAAAAAAATACAAGAAAGCTTGGTCAGCAAGTTTAAACGCAGAACATTCAAATAAAATCTTAGAATTTCACTCTCCAAAACTAGAGCATAGACTTCTTGGATAGTCTTTCGGTACATTTAATGACACAGCAGCCATATTATTGATTAGTTAATTATAATATGGTGAAGCTGCCTATGTTCCCATCCACCTGTTTGTCAGAGAAGTCTTTATGAAATAAAATATCTGGAAGAAAAAAGATGTAAGGTCATTCATCTCAAATTAGCAAATTTTTTAAACATTTTTGGATTTTTGTTTCTTTTGCACATTTAATCTGAACCATTTGAATACGAATATCTGAAAAACCATTAGAGATAAAAGCCTAAAATTTTCATTGCCCTTTCTTACCAGTAACATGAATGATGATTTGTAATTGGAAATAGAATGACCCTATATAGACCGAAACTTGTTTTTGTATTTGGTGTTAACGTATTTATTTCTGCTGCTTTTAACACTTCTGCACTGCCTTAGAATTCTACTTGCTGCTAATCAGCAAATGTTTGCAAATCTTTGAATATATTAGTAAACTAAGATTGTGACCATGGTAAGGAATGAGTGCAATATGTGCTATTTAGCTAAGTGTGAAAACAGAACCACACAGAGCTGCTGGTGCACTGCTTATGAGTCAAAGTAAGTCAAACTAATGAAGGATGGTTTCTGGTATTGAACCCGTGAATGTGGTGAAGTCTGGAAGGATTAGAGTCCTGCGTGACGTGACCTGCTTCTTCTCTTTTTCATTGTCTAGTAAACGTCAGCTTCTGCATGAACTCTGCTTCCTCATCTCATGGAGTTTGTAGATGTTGAAACCGGTGCAAAGAAAACTGTGAAAGGTAAACTTAGGATGTATTTCCAAAATAAATTTTGTTGATAATTCTTGTGAATTGTTTCTGCATGAGGAAAATCTGGTTCCCTAACAAAGCTGAATGAATGGTTTCGCTGTACCAAATCATGCACATCTGGTCTGCTAGCCACATTCTCTTTCGGAAGTATTACGGTTATAAATAAAAATAAATTCCCAACAGACATCTGCTGAGTTATGAAATGTCACAGTTTGTGTTTCTAATATGTATTTGACTTTTTAATTTGCATGGTTAAAATAACAGTATGAGAAAGAAAACTAAATACGGCAGGAAGAAGCAAAGGTCACCATATCATGTCAGCTCAACCGTCCAGTGTACATTAATTAGCTTAATGTGCTTACAAGTGCATACATTAGACCAATTAGCTCGTTAAAATATGCGAATGGGGACGAGTGATGAAGCGTTTAGTGACACGCAGCCATATGTGCTCGCAGCAACCGCAGCAGACGACTCTCACAGCAGGGGGGCGGCTAGGTGCGTCAGTTCAGACGAGAGCTAATTAAATAAAGAAGCTAGTGTGGCTGTTATCTTATCATCACGTCTCTCCCAATTACCCGATCTTCTCCTTCCTGTCCCTCCTCCCTGCCTGTCCCTTTTTCCGTTATGACTTAATTTGTCCAATTCTCCCTCGAGTCGCTCTCTAACTATGGGAAAATATTTGAGCAATAATGGCGCCTGCTTCCTTGATGTTTTGTGTAGTTGTCAGCTCGTGCACCGAGGGGCTCTGAGGCCATGATTTAGTCAATGCAACCTCCCCCCTGCTGCCCTCCCTGTGCTGCCCGCTCACCCTCACTCTGTAGCACTTAACTAACTTTCACAGGCTGATAAAAAATAATTGCTGCCCCAAGGGTGGGGGGCTCCAAATACATTAGCACCACAAAGAGAGGAGCTGGGATCGCATTACAGAGAGCACTGACACTATATTGTGCAGCCTGGAGAGAGGAAAGAAATATCGGGTCAGACACCAGTGCGACGGGCGTGCCCGAGTGCACGCGCTCAAATCGCGTGAACGGCGCCACAAGATAGAGTCAATACAGAGTCATAGAAAAAGGAATGCACTCAGTGGTGTTTTTGTTTTTTTGTTTTTTTTTTTCTTATTCGCCTGTTCTTGTATTTCTGTCTGTGTGTCAAAGGACCTCATCTGCCACCATGCTCCATTGCAGACCAATAAGACGGGGGTGCAGGAAGGTGAGGGGGTTTTGTGGTGGGGACGGAGTCAGGAGAGCGTGACTCGGCTGCAGGAAAGCTCTGCTTGTGAAAGAGGAGATGGAGGAGCTTGCTGAAAGGCCTTTAGCTGCTGATCCCATCCTGTTGTGTGTGTGTGTATATATATGTGTGTGCGTGTGGTGGTCTATCCAGCAGCTGCACCCTCTCCAGACACCTGTAGGACTTAACATGCCTGCTTGTCCTTCCTAAAGCACGTTCCACTGCTCTTAACCTCTTAACATCCACAAGGTCACCAGTGAACCATACAGTTTGCTTTTGATTAAGTCACATGGTAAAAAGGTAAATACTCATAACGTAAAGATGTCACTTGTAAGATGTGGTCTTTTCTTGCATTTTGGCTTTATAGCTGATAATCAAAGTAGAAACATTTCAAAATAAAGTGGTAGACGTGATCCTGTGATCTTCGTTTTCTGACTACAGCATGTTGACACTCCTCCCTGTCCTCTGCCAGGACGTACAGTTCTTGAACCTTTGTCTTTATCAGCTCCTTCATTGTCCTTATGTAGGTAATGTGCGGTTTACTGTATTTCTGTTATGCCCTTGGGTTGTACTGTACAGTGCATGCTGATGGATTATGTTGTCTGGGGGTTTTCGAAGCCAGTGGCCAAAAGTTCAGACTCTGTTTGACTCCTTTCAACTCTTTTCAAAAGCACCTCTTTGTTTACTTGATATACTCAGCATGATACGGTGACAGTTATTTGCAAGCTAGTTCTGCTGGTTCTTAATTCGTTGATACAAATTCAAACCTTCTGCACTGTACAGGAAAATTGTTATGTGTGAAAGTGTCATAACTTCAGCTGGGTGGAGATGTATTTGGATTGCCATACTGATTTTAGCTTCTAACAGTAAGTCCAGGCAAGGCTAGTGTTGTGAAAAATTCAATGCAATTTACAAGTACAGTTTTTCCCTTAAAATATACACTTTTTTCCCATGTTTTAACTGGCGCCTGGTAGGACACAATGCTGTAGGTTACATGTAGGGTACATTACCAGAACGTGGCAGTAAGTTGCTTGGCAACCACTATTAGCACTAAGGTCCAAGAAATGGTGGTACGCTAACCCTACCCTAATCCTGTTTTTGAAGAAAAAGGCAGGAAATTAAACTAGCAGAGGACACCACAGAAAGAAAAACCCTATTTTATTATAATTTTTCACTATGTTGGGACCATAATGTGAAATCTAAACATACGTTTTATTCAAGCAAACCTAAAACTAGTGATTAAAGTTTGAAAATCATGGGGAAAAAATGCCTACTGAGTCAGTACATGAAGGAAGATGTGTTTTTTTTTCTTTTTCTCGCAAACTTATATAGAGCTTTACATTTATAGCTCCAACAGTATCAATCAATCAGTCAGTCATTACATCTGATCTCAAATAGCTATGTGTATAAAGCACACCAGTTCAAAAAATCAATTTAATGGATTCGAGCCTCTCCACCACCATGGGCAAAGCCAATGAGCTGTGACAGAACATCAGGACAAAATTGTAGAGGTGCACAAGGCTGAAATGGGCTACAAGACCATCAGCAACAAGCTTGTTGAGAAGATGACAAAGGTTGGTGTGATTATTCAGAAATGGAAGAAATATATGACCATCAGTCGCCCTTGGTCTGGAGTTCCCTGCAAGATTTTGCCTCATTGGGTGAGGATGATTACGAGAAAGGTAGTAGATCAGCCTAGAACTACGCTAGAGGTGCTTCTTACAGATATGAAGGCAGTTGGGATCACAGTCTCGACAGGATGATTTCACAACCTTGAGGGGACAATGGATGGAGCCCTGTACCATAAAGTCTTGGACGAGAACCTCCTTCCCTTAGCCAGATAACTGAAGATGGGTTGTGGGTCAGTCTTCAGGCATGACAATGATGCAAAACATGCTTCCAAGACAACAAAGGAGTTGCTAAAGAAGAAGCATATTAAGGTCATGGAGTGGCCTAGCTAGTCTCCAGACGTCAGTCCCTGAAGCTTTGAGTTGCCAAGCTGCATCCAAGAACTCTAAAGGACTTGAAGACTTTCTGTAAAGACTTGGGGATCAAATATTTACTACAATCATTGACATGCAAATCAATGTAATATGTTTCTTACTGGATTTTCTTCAATGGTTTTCTGCTTCTCTTTATTAAAATAAAACTGTCATAAAAATTAGTTCTTTGTAAATGAGCAAACTTATAAATTCAGCAGGGATTCAAATAATTATTTCCCCCACTGTTGGCTGTAGCCTTGTGTGTGAAGATCAATGTTTCATCATAGCTGAAATCTCAACAGACACTCTTTTTAATGGGAAAAGGGGAAAGCAGTAGTGTGCATCACTGTGAAGCTCCCTCCACTGTTAAGCGGTTATTACCAGCCTCGTAGAACAGCCGGAGCCTTGACTATCGCCTCTGAGAAACATCTGCTGATCGCTGCTGGCGAGGAAAAAGTGTGATGCTCAGTGGACTGAAAGGCCCTCAGAGAGATGAGAGAATCAAATAGTTTAGCCTCTGAGATTTTTTTTTAGTGATGCTAACTTTCTTTTAATCTTTTTAAACTTAATATCTTCATATAAAAGTTGGAGTATGCTGACAGATCACGTAAAATGCTTCACTGGGAAGTCCTTGGTGTCTCTTGATCTCTTTCAGAACGCTTCAAACTTTTGGTGAAATGTCGAAAGTAAATCCACCCCTCCTACTTTTACAGATTTAATTAAATCTTGAGTGTTAGTGCACTTCTGAAGTGCAGAGCTCAACAGGTACAATCACTGAACCTTAACAATAGACCTTCAACAAATTCATTTGTTTGTATCACAAGTAAAAACTCAGAATAAAAAGTCAGATATCACCTTTTTGGCCTCCAAATGAGAATTTGCGTCACTGCATAAAAAGAAAAAAGAGGGAAACCAGCAATAAAGTGAAATTAAACTTCCATTTAGTTTCACCCGCACCGCTTTTAGCCAGATGACTGTGCTTTTCTCTTAAGATGAGCTGCAATTTTATAAAGTAGAGGGCCTGGGGTTGGCTTTCTAAAAACGGACCTCAAGGTTGCAGCTGGCAGTAACAATGGCCCAGTCCTGCTCGCGTACCTTTTATCTTGGCTGTACCAGCATTGTGCTTTTCCTGGTGAAAGTGCAATTAGGTACAAGGTGAAATGGGAAAGTAGCTCTGCATGATGACCCACTGCATCCAATTCATTAATTTTTAGAGGTTTTTTACCCCCCCCCCCAAAAAAAAAAAACGACATGTCATTTATGTCCATTTAGACATCCAGCTGGCATTTACTAAGAACAGCTTATGGTTTTATTTAATATAAAGTCTTTACTACATCACTGAAAGTCACATTTTCTGGGTTGCCTGAGTCTCATATTTAAAGATACTTCTGGGGAGGCTGCATAAAATGCATAAAAACAATTAAGGATCCATAATTGACCTATAGACGACTAAAAATACAAGCTCTGAAGCTGGCATGAACATTTTCTTACAACATAAAGTGCTGGTACTAATGGTACCCATTAAGGGAACTGCAGTTTTGATAGTTTGTGCACAGCTCCTGCTTGCACACTGTGTGGGAATGATAACACATACAATGTCCTGCACCATTATGTTGGTCTGTTGTTTGTACTTCATGTCATTTATGTACACAGCAGCAGAACTAGCATGTATACTGTATACATAAGTAATGACGACAAAGCCGATTTGGTGTCAGATACAGATTGTGTAGCTACATAACAGGTAGTGGGCTAATTGCACCTGTGCTGGATGTTGCTGTGGAAAATACATCTTTGCTTTTTGCTATTACAGGATTTACTCTTGGATGAAATCAACTTGGGGGTTGCCCTTGGGTCCACATGTTTGACTTAGCATAGATTTTACACTGGATGCCCATCCTTACACAACCCTCCCATTTTTCAGGGCTTGGGACTGACACAAGGACTACAGCAGCTTGTGAGCCCACTGAAGCTTTTGTCTCTTAATGAAATGGAATTGAGGATCATGTTACACACCAGCACTACTGTGGGCTTCATTAAATAAAGTAGCCCTAGTCCCCCACACCCAACAAAATAAAGCCAAACATTAGTATCACTATCATACTGGTTTTAATGTTTGAAATCTAAGAAGCAGACCTGTACGATGCTGAGGGCTGCAGCAGAGGGCTGTTTTCACTCTGAATGAATCACTCCTGCTTTGCTAATGAAAATAACAGCTCTTCATCTCCACCTTAGGCCACTTATCTCGTTTCTGAAAACTGAGGTGAATTAAGGAGTGTGAATATGAAGAAACACTTGAATGTCTGTCCAGGCCCATTAGAAACATTCAGCACCCACTTTGCCCTGAATTTGATGTAGCTCGTTTATTAATTTTCAGAGAAATATATTCATTTTAAACCTTTTCTTTTCCCTTTTTATCATCCTGCACACTATTTTTAGCTTCTCTCCTTTGTACTAATCCTTAATGGCCTCTTAGATTTGTCCACAGAGCAGTCCTGGCTGTAATTGTTTGCTGTGTTCAGACTGTATTAACTCCGGACTGTGTTGTTTTCTTCCGTCCCGAACATCTCACCCGAATACACTGTTGAACCCAAGCAAGTGCTAATTTAGCTGATTAATCACCTCTGAGCCAATGCTGACATCACCAGCTCGCTTTCTCCTGGCCGGGTGGAGACAGGAAGGGGTGGGCGGGGGGAGGGAAAGGGGAGCGTATCTCTTCTCCTTCCCTGGTTTATTTATAGTGGGGGTGACTGGGGAAGTGGGATGGATCCGGGGGGAGTTGGGCAGGTTAACATCACACTAACTGAACAGGTCAAGTCTGCCCCCAACCTCCCCTCATCCAGTCATTAGTCTGTTCCCTATTGGTCCACAATCCCCACCTCTCCTTTCTTTACTCGTCACAGGTTTTCACTCACTGCAGGCGCTGAATTTAAATTGCTGTGCACAAAGTAAGAAAAATCTACAGCTTTGAAGTGGGAGAACCTTTCACCGTGAACACAATCACAGGACCCCTCTCATCGATCTCCTCTGCAAAAGATGTTAAGGTTTTATCTGTTCTCTTAAAAGCAGGTTGCTGGATGCAATGTGGCCCCCTAATGTAAAGTAATATCTCCTGAAGCCCTTTTTGGAATGCAGTTTTATTATAAACAAAGGAAACTCTTTCCCACAAACAAGCCCTGCTCACAGTCTGCCTGGGTTATTGTCTCAGTTTAATTCTGCAACTAGGCTTCACAAATTCTCTCCCAATTTTAAGCTTTCATTTGGTAGCCCATCTCTCAGCTTGACTCCTGATCCAGTCTGCAGCCCTGAAGGCTCCCTATGAAGAAATCCTTAAAAACATATTGATGTAATCTCTTAAAACAGCTGCTCATTGTAGATACTAGAAAAGATAATTCAAATAAGAATGATTTGCATTTGTGGGACTATTTCAGTGGTGCATAAAGACAAATTTAATGAGTTTTTTTCTGGTTGCAGGATCGTGTAGAGGCGGTTCGTGTAAGGGCAGACTGAAAAATTGGAAATCAGGTATCAGCTACACATTAAAACTTTGTCCAACAGAAAAAAGTGATTCTCAGCAAAATCACCGTTATTGTCTGATCGGTGCATCATCAGCGGTGTGTTTTGGTGTTGGAACAGTCATCCTCACCTTCAAAGTGGCATGATGGTCCAAGAGTCACAGGACTGAAGTTCATACCCAGGACCTTTTTACTGAAAGAATGGCAACCAACAGTGCTAACCAGCATATGCACCACCATACTGCCATTTGGATATAAAAAGAACAATGTAGAAAAAAGGGTGGGATGCTGACCTAACCCTAAGTGCCACAGTGGGATATGCAGTATCATCCACCGGTGCAGCACAGTCATGTATAGGAGTCCAGTTATTGACCTTTTTGTTGCTGAGTATAACCTTGAAATTCTCTACTTAGGGCTGCGATGATTTTCACCTTTTCCCACGTTACAGAATAAAAATAAAGCGCCGTAGGTCCTAAAAATCCTGTGAGGCATCACTGAAAAACATATTTCATAACTGAACACGAAACCTCAAAGAACATCTCAGCCTATTTGGACGAGTCCTGGAGAAATGATGTCTGAGTTGCGTATCTTCATTTTGGTAATTTCATCTCTACTCCATGTCTCTCTTCTCTATCTCTCTCCTCTGAAACTCCACCCAGGTATCCATCTGTCAGCTCCTCTCAGGAGGGCTCATCAGGCTAGAGTCATGAATGCTCCGTCTGAACCATCAGGAATACACTCACCTTGTCCTCCCTCGGTACTTCTCGTCTCTCATCTCTTCTTTTTTTCCTCCTCTTCTCACCTTGTGTCACCTCTCATCATGTCATCTGCTTCTCCACCCTGTTGCTCGCCCCCACCCCCCTAAGACGCCTCTTGCCATCTCTTCGCTTCACTGTAACCCTCTGCTGTAGAATAAACGCTATACCAAGTGTGGCCACGGGAGTCAGGTAAATAAAACCAGGACAAGGTTATCGAAAAAATATGTTGGTTCAAGATAACTACTACCCCTTTAATGCTGCTCTGTTCTCCACATCTGCTGGAGGCTTGAGCCCAGCGCCATTGAGAGTCTCCTTACGTCGCCATTGCCAGATATTATGACACATTTGGTGTTCTTTTTATGGCCTCAGCCTCTCTGCTGGTGCTGAATGTGGAGCATGAGGTGGCTGCATTTAAAAGGAACCACAATAGTAATAAAAGGTAATGAAGAGTGCACGATGAAGCATCATCTCAAGAGTCCCTGTCTATTAAACCTGCCTGTTATGATGCTAATGAGAGGTGTTTTTTGTGTAGCAATGCTGGGTTAAGCATATTATTGTGCCTGTGGTTGTTATGAACATTAGTTACAAATAGTCTCCCCACAGATCAAGTTTCATGCTGATTTTAGGACTGCTGCTGTGTTTAATGGAGAATAAGAAACGCAGGGAAAGAGGAGAGAGAGGGAGAGCTGGTAGATGCTAGATGACTGATAGAAAGCTTGGGCACGGTCAGATTTGCATTTTAAAATCGTTCCTTTAGTTTTTAAAATATATGATAGCTTTCACACCAAGAATCAGTCAGAGGACAACGCTGGAAGCTCTTTTCAACAGCTGATGACGGTGACTGCTGAAAGACAAAAAGTGCCTAAATGCAGCATTATGAGCCCCTGGTGACTCAAAGATATGCATAAGGTGTCCTTTGCTCTCGATGTCTAATATTGGAAGGAGCAAAGTCAAACAGTCCTTTGTGAAACACTAAATAAGACTGAATAGACTCTGGACAAATCGACTTCTACTCTTGCATGTATAGCCTGTACAATAGTACCTCTCAGGACTAATTAGTGGAGTAACTATGTGGACTTTTCCAGTGACTAAAAGGTTCACACATGTTCCCAAGCAGTAAAAGGATCACATGAAGCATTCTATATAGTTTATGTTGAACCTAAAACAAAAAAAAATGAGGTGAAATATAATTTTTCTGTCTTGGAAACTGGAAACCTGATTAAATGAAGGCTATTTATTTCATTCTGACTTCTGTCATTCTGTGTCAGTCTCGTGTATCAGTGATGCAGTGGTTTGTTCGCCGTGTGTTTTTTAGGTTTGCTTCGGATTCTTCTGGTTCGTCCCACAGTCTAAAAACAGGTTGGTTTTTTTGGTTAATTAGTGATTCTGAGAGGGCTGTATGTATGTGCATGGATGTGACAAAGCTTTTTTTTTGTATCGTTAAGCTGAACCGTTTTTGGTTTTTTTGGTTCTTTATCCGTCAGAATAGTTGTCTGAAGACCAACAAGGATACCCAATGGATTTTCTTTGCCAAATGGATCATCACAGCCTTGCCATATTGGTCCATTTGATTGGCCTTTGTTGTTATTATTTATTTTATTTTATTTTCAGTTGTTACAGACGGGACAGACATGACTGAGGGATAGGAAAGGGGGAAAGAAAGGGGAAGGAAAATAACAGAAGGGAAGAGGGACAGTGAGAAAGGGCACTTAAAAAGAGAAAGAAGAAAAAAAATCTCCTGGATCACCTGTTGAGAGAAAAAGAAGAGAAAACAAGCAAAAAAACAGAGCAACATACTAAACACAACACCATCACGTTAATCTAGCTAAGTGTAAACAGCAGTAAATACTAAATATTGAATGTTGTTGTGTAGCAAGCAGGACCGACAGCGCACAATGTGCCTGGAAATAGCAGCCAATAGAGGTGTAGTTTATGTCTATGAACAGTGAACACCCGTGTGCACACCTGTGTGGATCAGCGTGCTTGTATTCAAAAGGTTTCCCCATGTAAAGGTCTGCTAGAGGATGTAGAGAGCCATAGCCCTGTCCCCCAGGGCATGAAGCAGGCATGGAGGAGATCCAGGCCCCAGACATCCAGAGGCCCCAGAGTGCGAGAGCCCAAGGAGGACCATCCGTGCCACCCTCCTGGGAAGAGCTGAGGAGAGCCCCAGATGAGGGGTCACCCAGTAGCCACGGAGCAGAAGCCAGAGGGGGCTGCAGTGGCGTGCCCGCCGGCTCTGCCGGCAGCCAGCTGTGCCAGAGTGAACCGAGCCGCAGGCCCAGAGGCCCGAGGGCCCCCTTTGCCCTGGAAGAAGCCTGACCGAGCAACAGGCACCAGGCCCCACCAAGTAGTCACCGGGAGTGAGCTGGTACCTGAGCGCCCGGCTCCGGACACCAAGAACCACTAACGCACCGACTCCTGAGGGCATCAGTTACAGGCAGGGAGTGTGGTGAGGGGAGATAGGCCTTTGGAGGGCCTGGGAGTTCCCAGAGAGGTGACAAAGCTTTGAGTGGATGGTAAGACTGGAAATGTGCAAAAATATAAATGCTCTTCTATTTTCAAGTGTATATGTGAATAATCCAAAAAAAAAAAATAATAACTACTACTTTTGGACCTTTTGTGAACCAGTCCATTATTTTAGCAATACATTTTCATGTTTTCCCAAAACTAAGTTACTATAATGACCAACAGGAGACCAGTGGTATGTGAAGTTATTTTAACTACATTACTACATTACCCAGAAGTAAACATTGGTTAGTTTGGCAACGGTTCATCCTCTGGGGAACTTAAATTTGTGTACAAGGTTTCAAGGCAGTCAATCCAATTGATGTGCATGCTAGTATTTTTGTAATGTTAGTACAATCATGTCATAGTTTTTTTATTTTTGTGTGCATTACTTGACATGAAGAATTAAAAGATATCAACCTTAAAATAGAATTTTATTTTAAGCATGAGTAAGTTCATTAAAAGCAGATTATTTCATTAGTTCAAAAAACCCAGAATAATCATTTCTAGACTTGGTTTTAATGCTGTTCTCTGGCTTGTGTGATGCTTAAACTATCTGAACCACTTTCAACTGAAGAAAACTGATGAGTCTGATACAGCAGGATATTTTGAAGTTGGGGGGAGAGTAGCAGGTTTTATAAAGAGAAGAGAATTTACCTGGACCTCACATACCCTTCAGTATGTGAGGGTGGATGATTTTGTTCCTCCGTCCCTTTGCACGAAAGCAGATGAAGCGTGGAGCACAGTAATGATTATTTTTATAGAAGCAGTGTTCTGGGTCACAATGGTCTATGAGGCACATATTGATTTCTAGTTAATTTTAGATCAGCAGTGAGAAACCCTTCATCCTTATTCCCTTTGATTCTCCTGCAGTGTGCAAGCTCAGCTCCCTGCTGTTTTTGTAGTTCTGTTACAGCATAGCCCTCTGCAACCTCGATGATCGGATGCTACGAAATGATTGAAGGGGTCTGTAGACGACTTTACCCTTGCGTGTAATTTCTTGCCACATTAAACACGGTTTTTGAACCAACACACCAATATTTGTAGTGATAACATCAGCCTGTCGATGTTTGCAGTGTTAAAATGTCAAATAAGAGTTGCTTAGCATTGGCTTTGTGGTTTGCTAACCCCCTATTTTTTTCTAGTTACCTGCATTTTTACAGTATGAACTCAGAATAGCAATTCTAAAAATGATATTAGCTGATTTGGGAAACAGCTCACATAACCAAAACAAGTAAATGCAGTAAAAGCAAAGCAGTGCCTGTAAGTATATTCTAAAGTAATTTAATAAAGTGGTATCCAAGTTCATTTATTAGCAGCAAAACTGGGTTTTTTGTTTGTTTTTAAAAATGTGATTTTCTCAAACTTCATTTGTGTGCCCATCCTTAGCTGTAATATTTAATAATAGGGTTTTTATTTTTTACATGTATTGTAAAAGAATGTGAACTTAAACACACAGAAATTAACCTCTACTCCCGCTGATGTATGTAAGTGCTATTTATCATTGCTCTAAAAGGCAGAAAACTAACAATTTTAGTTTTTAATTAAAAAATGTATGAAATTTGAGAAATCTAAAGAAAATCTGCAACTCCAGGAAACTGATGACACGTCAGTGTTGCATGTGAGAAGAGAGTATGCCCACAAATTTCAAAACCCTCCAAATCTGCAGAATTTGGCTCCCATCTGAAAAAACAAGTCTTCTTGAGCCTCTGATTGATGCCTTTGAAAGTGTTTCTTCTTCTTGATACCCTGAGTGTTTCTGAATTTGAAAAAAAAATTTATTTTTTCTAATAATATAATAACTCTTGAGATGTATTTGACCACTTTTAGGTACATTTTTGTATAATAAATACCCTTAAAGTCATCTGCTACTTCGGACAATTTTCACAAAGACGATATGTTCACTCCATTTAAATTGAACTTGGGTTTGTTTCCCCCCTTGGTGCAGTTCATTTGTGGAGGTGTAAACACAGTAATCGTGCTCGTGTGCGGACCAAAACAACCGCACGAGACCCTTTGGAGGAAGTGATCTCGGTATGGTTAATTTATGGTGTGAACGTGATCCGAACCAACTACCAGGTGTATGTTACAAGTTTGTGCAAAAAAAAAAATCCCCTAGCAAGGTTTTATTCTCAATACGGCAAGGTACCATGGATGTGCAAAGGTCTGTATGGGCTAGCCGTGAAATGGACTTAAACCTTCAGTTTTCCCCAGACAGTCCAGAGAACACAGAACCTTCTTGCTGTATTTGCTTTTGTTTCTGACCAGAGTAAACGAACTATAGGTGTGAAAACCCTTAATTCCGCACGTATCCCAGTTCTTCTGATAAGTTCAAGTTTAAATTGTCTCAGCTAACTGTAGAATTTCCCTACATTGCAGACAGTTTACCATTCCTGACATCATTTAGTCTGCTCCACATAATAAAGAGCCAGATCCTTAAAAGAATATTATCAATAATCATTTATTTGTGTTCTGTCACAATGACTAATCTCCTCCTCGCCCTGAAACTGCCTGTCGTGTTGACTTAACTCTATGAGATAACCACGGCGACAATGAGTCTGAAATGTTCTGGAAACAGGCACTCGAGAGGCATTCAGGCACGTCAGCGGTGACATTGAGCTGCTTGGGGAAGTCAAAGTCGATGTGAAGCCATTGTGCCAGGGAGTGAAGAAGCAATGATATCAGGATACGTGAGAGAAACAGGTAGGAGGAAACAAAGACATGAGACGCACCAAGTGTGCGCGAGAGGTAAGACAACAGACACAAAGAATTTGAGACGAGATGAAGAAAAAGAACGAGACAGAAAGGAAGCAGACGGGGGACCAAACTGTATATGGGGGGGGGGGCTTCATTTTTGAGACAATGAAAAATTCATAGCACCTTCACTGGCTGCCAGCCTGAATCAAAGAAGGATATGCATCGCTGACGGGCCTTGCAGGAATAAAATCAATTTATCTCTGATTTCACGAGGGGGGTTAAAAATATCCACATCACTTATTTATGTCTGCGTCGTCCCCTGACAACCAGAAAGGGAGGTGACAGCTACGCCGTGGGGAGCCATACTGTTTCTCCACCCCTTCAAGGATGCTAATTCACGCAGACGCCAGCTAAAAGGGCCTGGGCATGACATCGGTATGCCTGCGCCGCCGCTCACATGCACGTCATGACACATAAAGTCGCTTTGCGCGCTCAGAGAACAAACTACGTCTGCAGCATAGCAAACAAGTGTCACATATAGAGGCCATGTGCATGTCACATGTTTCAAACACATTTATTTATATAAGCTGCTCACTGATTTATTATTAATGTAACATTTCTACAGAACCTCTAACTGTAGGCAACCTAAGAGTTGCATCAAGAGGTAAAGACACAGGACGCAAGTTTTAACCAGGCGAGTTTGAGTCTTATTTAGAAGGACCCTGGCTCCTTTTGTGAGCTTCTCCTCATCTATAGGTTGATGTGACTTCACTGCATATTTTACATCCACTCATTCACATGGACTGAACAAATTACGTAGTTCTTTGCTAGAAGAGACTCTCAGTATGGGCCAGACATGATAACTTCTTTTTCCTACCTCAGCTACATAAAATACTGCCAGAGGTAAAAGCTGCAGTGATTTATGCAGAGCAGAAATTCTTAAAACTGTAGTATAAACAGAAGATGTGTGGCCTGAAGCAATTAGTTTGACCACTAAATGGGGATCCCCATCCCAGATGAGTTGCTACCAGCTTATTTATCCCTGCTTGCTGGACTGTGTGCATATGCATGGCGGCCCATGTTGGTTGTGGTTAATTCTTTCAGCTCATTTAAATGAAAGTCTGTATTTAAATCTCCTGGTCCTTCTTTGTGGAGTTTGATTGTTCTCTGTTCACTTTGGGTGTTCTGGCTCCCTCCTGCAGGCCAAAGGCATGCAGGCTAGGTTAAATGTCTATTAGCTGTAGGCAGGGTAGATACTGCTCCTTGGTGCATAGAGTAAAGTCCTGAATTGAATGTGACTTGTAGTGTAAAACTGAGCGGAGAAGGAAAACCAACAGGAAAGACAGGAAACTGTTGCTATTTGTGTAACCAATAAGGAAAACTTGGGAAAAGTGATTGTAATAACAGCATATCATCCATCAGCTTTCAGTCACTTACCTCCATTTTCAGCCCCATCAGGTGCATCCTGAAGTCTCTCCACGCCAGCTGTGAAACAAAATCTGTCCTGGCTGGATGTGGCCGAAACACCTCACCAAGGAGGCATCTGTGAGGCATCCTGGTCAGATGCTGAACCACTGAACCCTTCAACTGGCTTCTTTTAATGTGAAGGAGCAGCAGCTGAGCTACTCTCAAATCACTGAACCTATGAAACCCTTCAGAGTAAGTTTATTTCTGCTGCTTGTATCCATCGTCTCATTCTTTCAGTAGCCAACCTCAACAAAAGAGTAAACTGACAGCGCTGGGACCTCAGTTTTTTATGGTTATCTACTAAAATGTGCTTTGTAGGGCTCTACTAAAGTTTCAGACAGTGAACAGAAAAAATAAAAATAATAATAGTAGCAATGTGTCCCTTTGGACTTAGCAACAGCCCTGTGTTATCAAACTGTATTTTTTTAACGGATGCTAGAGATACTTGAGGTTGACAGCAAAATTGTTCAGGAGAGGGCTCACGAGGTCGAGGTAAAAGAAGAGGGATAGTGATGGCCCACTGAGATGATCCTAGTTAATATAAATCAGACCTATTTAACCCTTTAAAGCTGGTCAGAGCGGGCATTCTCTGTTTTGCGTAACTATTTTTAAATCCCGGTAGCACTGCACTCACGTAAGCTAGCGCAATAATTATTTTTGCATATGAAACCGGAGGAGTTGTACTTACATCTTGTGCCATCAGCTTGTCCTAGGTCACAGTTTCCTTCCACATATGGCTTTGCAAAAACTGCATAAAAACAACTTGCAGCAACAAAAACACAATATTCCAGAAACACGCTTTGTCGATTCAATCAGCTGTTCGTAACACTTCCTACGTTATATAGACGTCAGCACGAACTATCGCATGTCCGCCATTACCTGCTCGAAACCGGAAGTGATGTCATTTTCACGGAAATGTACTTTTTTTTTTTTTATCTTCAGGGCCTTAAAAGCCTATAATGGTGTTTTTAAAAGTTATGTTTGACTTTATGACTTTCTGTATTGTTTTTGGGATGTTTAGAACTCAAATTCCACTGCTGGAAATAGTTTATTTTGATGCATATGCTGTTTTTTTGCAAATTTGCATTATAATATTTATTTTCGTTTTTTCTGCAGTGTATAAAAATTGGTGTATTTAAAAAATAAAACTATGAAGACACTCACAATGCATTTCTTGTGGTGGAAACTATTTTGTGCAACTTTTTTGTATTTACAGTTTTGAGGGATAAGCCTCTTAAATTTCTCAAACTAGAAATATATGTTAAAAAAACAAAAACGATTTTCAATTTTTTTGTAGTTTATTGCACTTTTTTGCAATTTATGTAATTACTATGCACTTAATGCAGACATATTATTAAAATTTGGGCTAGAATGGTTGTGTTGGTGTACAGCAATGCTCCCAAAAATGGCACCACAGCATGTAAAAATATAATATAAGCTCTGGGCGGACTTGGTTCTATCTCAAAGGGTTAAATAGAACATTTTTGATTCTTCTAAGACTACTTCATTTAAATTACTTATTATTACCAAAATCCATATCACCGCTGCGCATGTCAAACATCAGGCTCGATCCACAGTTTCACGCCAAACAAATTTATCTGTAAAGTCCAGGCCTCTACAAATTAATC
>NW_005187541.1:270222-281602 GCF_000239375.1 Pundamilia nyererei | reverse complement strand
TTCCTTATTTTTCTTAAACTTTTCCTTCTGTGGAGCAGGTGTGTTGGGGTCATCTTGCTTCCTTTCCCATCACGCCCGGGATAATTTCTTACTGAAAACGTGACATGGATTTATTTACTGGCTGACTTTACAGTTGTGGAGCATTCTCCTACTGCTCCTTGTTTCAGTCCCAGTGAATCAATTTAAAGTGAACCTTTACATTTAATCATACACCCTTCTGTGTGACACACACACACACACACACACACACACACAAACACTCAAGCCCACAGTAATAGTCCTCGGCTACATGGTCGCTGTATACATCAGATCAGCCCACGAGGCCTCCTGTGCCATCGCTGCTAAGTAATAGAAAAGTAATGTTTCTGCCCTTTCACCACATGCTGTATGATATTCAGCACATGTTAGGTCATTAGAGAAAGTGAGTGTCCACTCAGGGCATCAGATAACGAAGACGATACTTCATCTGTGGGGGGACAGAGAGGTGAGTCATGCATGCACACACTAAAACACACACGGAGCTCGGGGCTCAGTGACTCAGACTGTTGTTCGCTGGTGTTTTCAAGGCTGTGGCGGTGAAGGATGTGAGATAATGTGCCTGTTTGAAGTGTTTATCCAATCACTGGAAAAAAACCTCAAGGCTTTTGACCCTGGATGAATGTGGGCATTTAGGGAAAGGGAAAAAGGAACAAACACAATGCTGATGTATGTTTTCCTCATGTTGTTAATGGAAATGACATTTTAATGGTTACGAGTTTCAATTATGTGAAAAACTTTCCATTTATTTTTCTGTGAAACAGGACACAATATCTTGCAGGCCAGTAAAAATGTGCTACTTACACACCAGATAAGACCAATATTGGATGGACGTGATCACTTAGACCAACTTTACCATATCAGACTGGGCTTTATTACACAATTTTCTCTCAGTTATTTTACATTTTCATAGCTTTTTTTTTTTTTTTTTTTTACAATCTCGCTATTTCATCATGTATTTAACCCTGCAAAGGGACTGAAGTCCTACTTTCTTAGTCACAAATGTCAATTTCTGTCTTTGTTCTTTGGTTACTAATCATTACTTACCTACGTGATCACCATATAATTTTTTTTTTAGCTGTTCTCCCAAATGCTGGCAATCAGTGGACAAAATTAATCATTCTAGCTGCTTCACAAACTATAGACATTTCTCAAAAGATAAATCCTCTTTGCTTTTCTTAAAAACACTGGGTTAGGGTTCATGGCTGGGGTTTGGGTCACAGATAATGACTTAGACCTCACAGGATTAATGTCCACTATGTCATGATGAAAGATGGGTAGAAGTGAACCTACCCCTCACCCTAAACAAGTCACTAATGGCCTGGTGGATCTTGAGAGGTTAAATTAAATGACTGTGATTCTCATAATATAGCTTATTTTAGGAAATTACAAGTTATATCACTAAAAGGAATCATATATGTAAAGCTATTTGCAACAACTTATATGCAAGTACAGCAAAATAAAATAACCAATGTCACATGACATATCCATTTTGGTATAAACATTGTAAACAAATACATTCAGACTTGATTCAGCCACCATATTTGCATGTATACTCTGATATTACCTGTTTATAGTCAATAGCACTATAAGTCCCTGTAAATCCTGCAGGTTAAACTGGACTCGCAAACCATTTTAAGGGCTGACCTACACTGAACGCAACAATGTGATACGCTCTGTAGAGGACTCTTAGTCAGGTTCTGTGTTTGTGAACATGTGAATAAGTAGTTCTATGTCTCTCTGAGAAATAAAGATCGTACGAATGTATTCAAGTTGAAGTCTCCTCAAGAACAACAGATCTATAAAGGTCACTGAGAGAAAGGCTGTAATGTACATGTACCCTGAGTGCAGGGAACAAAATGTCCTGAAAAACTGTATGCACATTTAGAGTGCAGACACTGTAGATGCACTGATAACTGGTCTCGACTGTCACAAATGTACACTACCTCAGCAACTTGGTGGATGGTTTTCTTACATTGAGAAATTGTGGGAAATTTGTTGTTTTCCATTTCAGACTTGGGAAGAAGTGTGACAGAGAAAAACTGCAGTGGACTTTTTTTTTGGTCTTGATTTTAATGAAATGTCAAACTTGAAGACAAAAACTCCGCTCAAACACAAACAAACGACTTCAGCTTTCATTGTCAAAATACCAGTCAAAGGCACCCAATGCAATCTTTTCCCGGAGTGATGAAACACCTCGTCCTTTAGCTCCACACCAGCCTACATTCATCAACCTGTTTCTACCTTCACCAAGCTGCAAATTTAATTGTGAATACTCTGTGTGTTGTAATATGAGAGAAACACTGACTTTTAAAATGTATTTATTTGGAAGAGATTTTACAATATATTCAAGACTTGAAGTCAAAGAAAGGCTTGAATTCTCAATAGATGTGATATTTCATTTCGTGTTGTCAAAAAAAGACTGGAAACCTCATTCAGGGATTAACACTGTGCTGTATTATGAGGTGAGACCATAAAAAAGGATTTTTGGCAGATGTTTTGTATTTATTGTATATTCTGGAACAAAATGAAAGTAAACAACAATCTGCTCCCCATGTTAATCAGAAGATAATCTGTTAAAAAGTTCAGTCCCAAAAAAATGATGAACACAAAAAACAAGAAAACAAGAAACAACTGCAATGACTCCAGTCTGAGCCCTCTGTGTGTGGAGCTCGCATGTTCTCCCTGTGTCTGTGTAGATTATCTGCGGGTACGAGATAAGACATAATTTTTCTTATCTTGTGTGTAATATTTGGGCTTACATCCCCCCAGTACATACATCTGCTATATTTTACATGATCCAGTTATAGTGTATTAGTCTGAGGTGTGTATTCAGCATCTGAGTTATAGCACAAACTGATTTATAATTCTCTGCTAAGATTTGACATTATAGATCTTCTTTCCATTCATTCAGCTTCCAATTTGAACTCTTTAAGAAGCGGAAACAGATTATAGAACAGTCCTTTATTGTCATTATAAGAACAGCTGTTTGTGGGCATCTGTTATGCTGTTGTGCTTTTATGAAACTGCTCCACTGTAAAGATTTAAAAGAAGTATTCTCTTGATGCTGACTCTATACCTCGTTTTTTAAAGGAAAGGATTGCATCAGAGTTCGGAAGATTCGAGCCATAAATCTTTTTGAGCCCAAATTTTAAATACAGCTTCTGCTCTTTATAGTGCAAAAAACTGGTTAGTCTGTCCATATTTCTTCCACTTGTCCAATTTCAGGGTCACAGAGGTGGAGGCCATCCCAGTTGCCACATGATTAAAGGTGAAGTACCCCTGCTGTTGGAGGTTTTTCACAGGACTGATATGGGAAACAGACAATCATTCATGCACACATTCACGCCAATGGATGATTTGAAATTAACTAATCACCAGTCGACCTAATGTGCATGTTTTTGAGCTGTGGGAGGAAGCTGGAGTACCCAGAGATAACCCACCACTGGAGCTGCCTACAGGTTAACCCATCAGCGGCTATACTGATTTAAATTTGGTTATTTTTTTTATTGGAGAACTTTAGTTTCCCACACCAAGGAGTAACACAAAAAGTAAAAACCAATCCAATAAAACGTCCATAAAAGTGTCATCAGCTCAGCACAAACGTGGTTTAAACTTTAAATGAACTTTGGCAAGTTTCTATGTTAGATAACTGCTGTCAACTTCTGCTCCCCTCAGCCCAGGCTCACGGAAGATGGTTTTCACACTTCGCCCTCTTGGAGTGAAATGGATGAAACCATTCTCACCTGGGCTTTTCGTGCGTTTGGTTTAAGTAAGAAGGAAAGTGTCGGTTTACTATGTAATATTCACATGATGCGGAATGTCAGTAGAATATCAGAGGTGGAGTTTTCTCACCTCATTCGTCGTGCTAATGCACATGCTGCAGGGACGTTGTTGGTCGCAGTCTCAGGAAGGGGAACCAGTGACGCTTCCTCTCAGCCTGTGACCAAGTGTGATTTTAAGGCTTAGCGTCTAGACCCGTGACTCCCATCCAAGAGAGCTTTTGGCAATTGGATATAAGAGGCTCTCAGAGTCACAGCAGATAGGCTTAACACTCCATTATTTATTGAAACAGGATTTAAATATGGCATGTTTTAGTCATTGAGAAGCAGCTCAAATGTCCTAATGTCACAGCTTCTCAGATGTGGTGGATTTTGAGAATATACTGATGGCAACACGGTGTTGTCATCTTAAACTCCAACTCTTGAATTGAAGTAACTGAGCCTTTTTGTGCTTCCTGTAATAAAAAAGTGCCTTTTTAACAGGAGCTATGCACCAAAATGCTGCACCCCTCAGAAAAAAAAACCTTTAATTGATGAGTTTGGGATGGAGCAGCTCCAGAATTCAATGAAAATAATATACAAAGAGAAATGGCCAACTTTTCCCTCAGGTTTCAAAGACTTCTACTTTGAAAGATGAACCTGTTGTGCTGGGATTTTGGCAGGCCACAATGATTATTAAATTCATTTAATCTATTAAAGCTGTTCGGCATTACCTAAATGAATTTTTTTTAATGGAGAGCAGGCTGGTGCGGTAAAGACACACGAGGGAACATGTACAGCACTAAAGCAAACGGACATAAACAGAACCAGGCAAGGCTATCTGACTGGTAACTCCCCTGAAGCAGCTCGAACATTATGTGGTTTTAATATCTGAGAGCCCAGCATTATGGCTGCACAGCCTCTTATGAGACAGCCTATTCAATAAAGCCGGACCAGGTCTGCACTTAAAATGCGGCCAGAAACTGTACTGAAAGCAAAAAAATTGGGTTATAGGTATATGAATCAGCACGAGTAAAGGTAGAGACCTCTTAAACAATGATTGTAATTTATTATATGAGTAGATTCAACAGTTTCTTCTCGTCCTTGAATAGTTTCCTTTAAAACAGACATTAATCTTATAAAGTGTAGACATTATGTGATGGGTTGTGTAATATCTCTTATAAATGTATCTAATTTTGCTCTTGCTTGACTTTGGTAAAACCTGTAGCAAACTCCAAGTTAACAAACTAGGATATATATATATTTTTTTTTTTTACAGAATATTCAATCAGCCTGACTTTTTTCTTGATTAATCTCTTAAATTAGGAGACAGTTGTTTTATGGTCACCAGTACTTGGCTATATCCTTGTTCTCTGAGTGACCTGGTGGCCTGCAAAGCAGTGATGGATTGCTGGGTTGGCTATTGCCGCTGAATATAGGCCTGTTTTTGTGTGTGTGTGTCTTGAGGAACAGTGCAATTTAAGGTTTTCTATGTTGGAAACACAAACAGGAAGGTGCTCTGCATTTAGATTTTCTGTGATATTATCTCTGTTAAAGGTATTTAGTCCAAGTTGGGTTGTTGGGTTCATCATTAGTGATAGGCTCAGGATCTTGTATAGCCTGGGAGCAGGCCAAGGATGAACTGGAAATTGTTGCTGCAGAGAAGAATGTCTGGAACATCCTGTTTAGCTTGCCACTGTCGTGACCACACTGGCAATTGGGAGAGGGAAGGAGGATTAGAACATTACATTACTGCTAAACATAAATGTTAACTTAATTCTTGTTTTTTTCTCCTGGTGTATGAAATGCTGTACTGAACCATATCAATGTTAGTTGTCTCTCTGCTAGTTTCTCTAAGATATTGTTAATTGCTTAACATGAATTTGACGTCTGCATCAGACTGGTGTGCAAAGTTATTAATCTTTCTCAACCTCTGGATTTAACAGTCGTACAGAAGTCAACAGTAGATGGCCCAGAGATTTCAGCTTAAATCAGTTTATCTATGACCGTATTATAAAAAGTTTATGGTTATGATCATTTTCAAATTTTACTAAATGCTAGATTATCTTCATTTATAAACTGGAGTCCAATTTAGCTTGGAAAATATGGATAAAGCAGGATATGCTTTAGAGCAATCGTTCCCTGTGACTGATAACTAGCTACTGTGTCACCAATATGGCAGCACCCAAAGGACTTCTGTTTGTCACATACTGGTTGATGGTTATTCATTAAGCAACATGTGATATTGCAGAAGCTTCATCTGTCTTTTAGAAATGGTTTATGACAATAAGACAGTTGTTTCAGAACTACTCGTCTCCATTCACTCCATCATTAAAACCTTTTAGCAGCTAACATGATGTTTTATGGGAGAATTAAATTCAGAGAAGAATATAATAATACAAGAACTGCTATATGAGTTTTTATATTATCAGCAAACCTCAAACAATGTCATATTTTTTGCCTATTTGTCAGTTGGTGCCACAGATTGTTACCTTGAAGTCAAGGCCTTACACAGGATCCTGCTTGCATTAAAGTAATCTCAGAACAAAATCCAGACCAGTATATATCTTTGCAGAGTTGACTGGGTCAAGATGCTTTTGTGAAATCTTCCCAAGGTCCAGCCTCATTTTTGTCAAACTTCTTCTACGTGGATAAGCATAAACATCGTGACCAGTAACGCTTTATATGCTGTTACATATCATTGTAACTATGGATACATGAACTCTACAAGAACTCTGACGGATCAGACACGTTCCACGTCCTAGTTAGACTAGTGTCAGTATGATGCTCACTGCTGTTGCCATTTTAGTTATGATCTGACTGAATAATGTGGCTGTAATCATTTGGCCCAATTCTTCCACATCCCACTAGGCGTGGCGCCAGGATTTTGATGTTGGATGGGCCAGTGTAATTTCGGCTGGGCATTGTAATTACACAAGTTGATGTTTATATTACTACACCTTCTATTTACTATAAAGGGGTACATGTGCCTGTATATATTAAGAAAACAATACTTGATCTGTCATTATTTTCTTGGGCTGTGAAGACCCAGACTAATATAGGTTATCCATTCAGTTAAATAGCAGGATCCAAAGTATAATTTAAAAAAATAAATAAGCTGATAACAGAATCTGTTGGATGACCTACGCTGACTTATATGCTTTCAGGAAGGAAATAAAGCTCTGCTGTCTACATTTTTCTGATTTCAATAGAATATTAATTTGCTGCATTAAGTGACTTCATCCTCACTCTAACCCTGTACTCAAATTCTGTGCAGCAACAATCTCACCATTACTGTATCTTTTTTTATGTAAATACTTATTTTTGAATTAGCTGACAATAAAACCTAAGGAAATACTTTGTCCCTTGCGCAGCGTGGTGGCATCCCACACAAAACTACAAAACCGTTCACTTCAATAACATCCCACATCTTATGCCACTGTTTCATGACGCTCAGGATTATTTGCATCATCTGTGTGCCATCTTGTTACAATGTGTTCCGACGTGTTTTTTCTCAGTCCAACCAAATCAAGAGCAATTTCCACTTGGGGGAAATAAAGTTAAATTGTTGGGTTTACCATCGTTTACATTCAAGCTTTGGTATTTGAATCTTTGTGGTCGGATTATATTCAAACATATGTTCCTAAAATGCACGCTGTTTTCGCTAAGAGGGAATATTTCTACATCGGGCGACTAAAGCTTTGAGTGCAAAGACCAGAGGAGGCCACAGTGTAGCTTTATTAGCCGGCCTGTTGTATTTAAGGGGGCAGTTGGTATTGATTACCAACACAGTATTGTGATTTATCGGCTCATGAATTGAATCCACTGTGTGTGTATTTGGTTGTTTCTCCCCACTGCAATACCAACCCCTCAATTTTGAACTCTCAGCTAATTTTTTTTTTTTTCTGCCATGGCTGCAGGAAGTTTGCATGAATAATGGGTTTGGATGAGAATGTTGGCGCAGTCTTGAAAAAAATTAATCTGTATGATGCTGCATGCATTGCATTTAGTTTTAGTACATGGATGTAATAACAGCACTTGTGTCTTCCAGATTGGTGTCAGCACTAGTTCCCTTCATTCTCCTGACTCATAAACTGTCGGACAGCTTCTTGGCTTTGTTTTCTCTTAAATGTCCCCTTCAAGCACATTTCTCCTTTCCTCTCTCTGGCACTCCTGTGACAATGTTTATTTCCAGTACTTCATACATCTTTGATGCTTTTTGAAGTCAGCAGGAAGTATTTTCATCAGCTACATCACCAGTTTTTGTTTTTTTTCTGGCAGCACATTACACAGATCCATTTCAGCAATTCAGTCACCACTGCTGGGGGCTTGTACTGTTAAACGTGACCGTGATATTCAAGCTCTTTCTTAATGTTCTAACTGATGTGGGCTGGACCAGCGGACCAGACATTGTGGTTGGGATGCAGATGCAATCAGAGGCAAAGTATTCTTTGGATCCATGGCTGTCAGGTTGTATAAACATGTTTCCTAACACTTCAGAAGACCGATGAGTTTAGGCTTGGCAGCAAAAACTTTTGTCACTTCAATCTTTAAAATGGCCTGTAGTGACATTGAAGAGCATGCCCTATATGGCAGCTACCTTGCCAGCATGTAGATTTATGATATTTGTTATCTCTGACCTTCCAATGAGTCAAAACTGTCGGACAATTTAAAGATGAAGAAAATAACATGAATTATCCTTAACGGGACATTTGAACGTCTACAGTGGCATACAGCAGACAGATCCAAAGACCTCAGTGACTGTGATAAGCACCAAAACATTAGGTCATGATTGGGTAACTGTGCAACTTTTGATTGGTGTCAGCAGTAGTACATCCCAAAGGTGGTTGAATGATATGAATCGTGAAGCAGTAAAAGTGTTTGGTGATATAGGCTTGTTGAAGAAGTCTAATCCATCAGAGGTCCTACAGAGTTGATGCGATAGCCCAAGGGAGACAACAAACATGATGGCTGACAGTTCAGGATGTGGACTGCTGAAACTTTTTTTTTCACAATCACAGAATTTTCTGCCACAGAAAAAATTGCCATACTGTATTTCAATTTAATTCAGTTTTATTTATATAGTGCCAAATCACAACAACAGTCACCTTAAGGCACTTTATACTGTAGGTAGACCCTACAATCATACATATGGAGAATAACCCAACAATCAAATGACCCCCTATGAGCAAGCACTTTGGCAGTGAGAAGGAAAAACTCCCTTTTAGCAGGAAGAAACCTCCGGCAGAACCAGGCTCAGGGAGGGTAGGCCATCTGCCGTGACTGGTTGGGGTGAGAGAAGGAAGACAGGATTGAAACATCCTGTGGAAGAGAGCTAGATATTAATAACAAGTAAGATTCAATGCAGGGAGGTCTGTTAACACAGTGCTTGGGAAAGGTGACTAAAGACGAAATACTCAATGCATCATGGGAATTCCCCAGCAGCCTATATCTATTGCAGCATAACTAAGGGAGGATTAAGGGTCACCTGGTCCAGCCCTAACTCTATGCTTTAGGGAAAAGGAACGTTTGAAGCCTAATTTTAAAAGTAGAGATAGTGTCTGTCTCCCGAATCCAAACTGGAAGCTGGTTCCACAGAAGGGGGGCCTGAAAACTGAAGGCTCTCCCTCCCATTCTGCTTTTAAATACTCTAGGAACAACAAGTAAGCCTGCAGTGCGAGAGCGAAGTGCTCTAATGGGGTGATATGGTACTATAAGGTCATTAAGATAAGATGGGGCCTGATTATTCAAGACCTTGTTTGTAAGGAGCAGGATTTTGAATTCAATTCTGGATTTAACAGGGGGCCAATGAAGGGAAGCTAATATAGGAGAAATATGCTCTGTTGTTCTATTCCCTGTCAAGACTTTTGCTACAGAAGGAGTTTTTGCATGAAAGCTAAGAGTATTAAGTTACCAGCTCATGCTAGCTTGGTTAGCAAACATAAAATGCGCATGTGTAATGCGCAGACACTGATAGTAATGTCAATTAGTGTAAAATATCAAGTAATAAAATGGTTGTTTCCTAGTCTACAGTTTCTAAAACCTTGAAGATTTCATGTAAATGTCTGTTAACCTCTCATTCATTATGACAAGCTGTCTCTGGTTAGATAATCTGATGGTACGTTCTCTCCTCCTTATTATTAACAACTCCTCACAACTAATCTCTGGTGTTCTGAGTGTTCAGGACTATTGTATATGATGTTTTGTATGAAGGGATTTCTTGTTCTCTGCAGGTGTTGTTGTACAGACTGTATTTACATTAAATATTTTATTTGTCAGATACTTGATTAACATCAGCTCACATCTCTTGATAAAATTCAAAAAGCAGTGTTGCACCCATAGAGCGTGAAATGACTGTCCTGTACTGCACAAACATTGTGTGTGTGCACTGTCTGAGCATAACATCTGTGAATCTGCTTCGATGTGGTCAGGTACACCTGAAAAGATAAACCATGAAAAGCAGCACTGAAGTACCCAGTAACTGGAAGTGTTTTGTCACCAATGAGATTTTCATGCTTCAGCCATGGTGTGAGAAACACATCGTGACATCATCTGAGGCCATTTGTTTGTGGTCGTTGATGCGGTAGATCATGAGCGTGACCTGTGACATGGTGGATGAAATTAATTTATTTTCAGTTTAGGTGAAATTGCCAAATGAAATTGAGTGTTTTCAAATGGATAAAGAGTGTTTTTCCAGCAGATACACATTAAAAAAAAATACAATCTATAATAATATAAAATATATTAAGCCATAAACCTGCATTCTCCTCTAGCAGGGAGCGATTCCTGTGGGTGCTAATAGAAATCTGATTGTACTGAAATCTGTTTGAAAATGATGCACTTGGTCAGTTAATCACTAGTTTTTAGTCATAGGCAGCCATCTAATTGTTGGTGTTTGTTTGTAGCGTCTAAACCTTACAATATAAGCACATTGATTTTCCAGATCAAATCTATTGAATTGTTGAATAAAACAATGTCTTCGTTTTGGTTTCATTAGTTTTTTGTGTGGTCTCAGAAAGCTAAGATGAAGACAGATCTCTTTACTAAGCTTGAAAATAAGACGTCACAGTGGGAGAACTGCAGAATATCTTTGTTATGAAGGTGAAGTGATATCGTCATATCTTGGAATACGACTGTAACCAATTACCCCTGGATTACCTCATCCTTATGAGGTGGTTGGATTAGGATGTATCACAGACATTCCCCTTTTTCTGAAATTTTAAGTGAGCTCTTTGATGAACAATGAAAAAAAGAGGATTTACACTCTTTGATTCTTTTGTCTGCCAAAACTATTAGATAATTGCTCAGTGAATAGGCAAGTGTTAACTGCTGTTTTGGTATTGTTCAATAACCTGCATGTAAAGGAGTGTGCACACAGGATTGTTTATCCTACTTGGCCTGGGAAAGACTTGGGATCACCTAGAATGTTCTTGTGCTAGAAGCTAAGGACAACCAAGAGCTAGTCTTCAACAAAAAAGGCAGAAAATGGCAGATGTGCCAGTCGCAGATGTTATTTTCCATCAAGATGAACCATATTTTTGATGTCCATATATAAAACAAACATTACGCCTTACTTACTGTTC
>NW_005187541.1:263117-269212 GCF_000239375.1 Pundamilia nyererei | reverse complement strand
ACACACACACACACACACACACACACACACACACACACACACACACACACACCCTATCCACCTTCCCTTCCAGCCCACTAAAATCATCAGTGCTTTACTCAAGCTCTCTATAATGACAACAATCAGTAATTTACTGTTGCTTTGTTCTGTTCTGAGGAAAACAAAGCTGTACACTGATGAGCCAAAACATTATGACCACCTGCATGATGTGCTGTTGGTCAGTTGTTTGCCACCAAAACACCTCAGACTTTAGAGGACCTCTGGGGTATCAGACACCCGGACTTGAGCAACATATCCTTTAAGTCCTGTAATATGTTATTGGAGCTGAGTATCAGACTTTGTTCCACCACAGGCTTCTCCCTGCAACAACCTGCCTGTCTGTTACCATCTCCTTCATCGCCCCATCATCTGCTCTCAAAGAAAAGTCTCTCAGATAATCACAGCTGCCAATTTCTCCTGTGTCCAGCATGTGGGATACAACAGCTGACTGTCAACTTTTGTCCAATATATCAGACGATGATATGTGGTTGAAAATGACCAAGACTACTCGATTCTTCTGATGGAGGTCACTACAAATGTAATGCCCAGTCACCAGGCTGGACTGTCAATGAATTCCAGTGACAACAACAACACATTAAACAACCATTAGCTGTGCAAAGTGGGTGAAATCAAAATCCCTTTTTTTAGGTCAATAATTCTAATCTTGATTTATTAGTCCATCCATTAATCCATTTAATTATTTAATTCAGGATTGCAGGGTGTAGGGTGTTTTTGCTAATCTTGATTATTTATCATTATCACCAATTATCTTAAGAAACATATACAGGGTCATCTTGACGAGAAGTGGGTGTTTTTGACTCTTGGTGATCCAGCAGATGCTACCATGATGGGCCAAAGAAGAGGGTCAGGCAACAGCACCTTTTAGGATCTACAAAAAAAAAAAAAAACAGGAAACAAGGAGACTTAAGGCAACAACCAACTAAAAGCAGAGCAAGTGAGATACCCTCAATGATCCACAGAGGAAGGCAGCACATGCAACGATTAATGATCCTTCTATTGGGTCACTTGGAGAAATCTTGTTGCTGTTTTTATTTCCTGTCTATCGATCTGGTTGACCAAACGCTGGAAAACATGAACTCTGTAGCCAAATGAATGCAAGAGAAATAATTTTGTCTGATTACCTTTTCACAACTGATAGAAACCAAAATCATTTAGGGGAATGATGAAAACGGCTGCCACTGTTGAAGGATACAATGAAATTTGCCTCATGGCTAAAACAAAAGCCATTCTAAAACTCAATGGGTGATCACTGTTGTATAATCTTCTCTGAACATACAAATCAAAGGTAGGGCTGTTCAGTCACTATAATGCCAAACTGTGACCACACAGTTTTTCCCTAATTTGATGATGATGATGATGATGATCACTGAACATGGAAGACTAAAGTGGTCCCCCAGTGATCATGCTTGTGGTCTTTCATAATGTGTGTGATGCCAACTGGAAGGAGGCTTAAACTTGTAATTTTTAAGGAAAACATTGAAAACAACAGACAACGGCAACCAAAGTGGTGTTAATCAGAATGGTGGTCTAGTCAGTTTCACTCAATTTGATAGGCAGCATCATTCCTCTTCAATTTTGTTTTACAGTCGTACACAGCTGGTTGGTAGGAAGGAAATTCACAGATGGTGGGATACTACAGTTGGTGGAATCTGTGCTCATTTTGCCTAACTTCAAAAAAGTGATACAACCATCAAGCAAAACTAAGAATATAAATAAATAAATGAACATTCCAGTTTGTCTGTTAGGATATCTGGAGGTGTTACAGTTTTGTTTACCATGTATGACACACTTTACAAAGTAAAACAACCAGCTAACATAGCTTAAGCTTCCATTGTCTGTCCTGAATTTGGAATAATGGTAGACATGTTTGGTGTAGAACTCCCTCGTACCTGCCATGAAGCCAGTAGATGGAAATGTGGTGGTTCTGTAAACTTTCAGCCAATGATTCAGCTATGAATTCTGCATCACATCACAGAGGATAACATAGACCATCTGCTCAAAAGCTAAAAATCTGAACTAAAAGTTTATCCAAATGTGCACAGTTAGCTAACTGCAATTTCTGAAAATTCACTGTAGCTTTCTTTAGCTGAACTTTAGAAGGTTATGAGGATGAAATACAAGCACAGTTAACAATGATCCTTTTTATCCTGATGCCTTAAATAAAAAAGTGTATTTACTCCATGTTCATGTGGGCCCATGTGTAGATCTTCGAGTCTATGTATAAAAGCACTCCACAGGTGTACATGTGTGCTCGACAAAAGCGCAGCCAGACGCTGTTTGAAAGGCGGCACACACGTTCAGTGAATGAGAGAAAACCCTGGGCACTCTGACATCCACTCACAATAGGCAGGTAATATCTTGAGCACAGGAGAATTGAATTCATTCCACACTGTAGAGAGGGGAGCGGAGTTGTAATCCACAGTGATAACAGAGAGGTAATTTAAAAGACACACAAAAGTGATTGGGAATCACTGTCCTCATACATATGTAATGCCTTGCGATGGTGGGTGATACGACGTTACCTGCAAATGTACAAGAGGGGAGCTGCTTGCTTACCGCTCTGGCATTAAACAGAGTGTCGCAGTGTGAGAGAGAAAAGAGGGAGAAATTAATGTTAATCAGACAGCGATTACCCACTGTCTCATTCTTTTATTTGCATTGCAAGATCCTTGTCTGAACTTCAATCAGTTAAACTACAAAGAGGAAAATTACCATCTAATGATTCAACCTTATTACCACTGCGGCCCTTCTAAGGCTGTCACGGTAGTGAAAAGCTGGCTCCATTTTGAATCTAGCTCCTGGTTGCCTGTGTGCTCAGATTTGTGAACCTATGGAGTCAATAAATCTCCTTCCATCCAAGAAACCTGCATCTTGTATCACTCGTGCAGGTCTATAGTCTGCATGATTTGTTGCCTGATAGCTTGGACCTGCAGTCAAGACAACTGTGTGAAAAGAAAGCTCATTCTGTAGCGATACTAACCTTAGAGATTGGGAGATTTTACCCAACAATGTCTAGTAATATTTTTATGTAAATGACTCCATGAGTTTTTGAATAATCCTGCAAACAGACAGATAAACTGGCCCAATCACAAAACCTCTGTGGCGAAGGTAATGGCAAATATCAACAGGATACATTTCATTACCCCGAATACTGCCTTAATTTCCATGACAACGGACACCAGTGCTCACAATGTTGGTAATCTGACTCTGCATGTGTGGCTAAAGTTTTTAAATAAATCTGTTTTGCTTCATTAATATGCACACGCAGAAATTCAGTAAGGTCACAGTTATGTTTGGCTCATTCAGGACACGATAAAGAAGGTAAATCTACTGAGCAATGATTTTCATTTTCAGCATTTGTTAATAATAGAACCGATGAATACATGCTTACCTAAAACGGGCTTAAACTAGGGATAGCTGCAATACATGAAACTAGCCAATGATCAGGGACATTATAAGGTAAGAGTTCACTGAGGGGGGTCGAGGTCCAAATAAAGCCATCACAAGCCTCTGACACCAAACGAGGAAAGAGATCTACTTTTACGTTTATTATAATCTATTTTCTGAACAATGTGAAAAGTTGAATATGTGAAAAGTGTCCATGATTGTGAGAGCATCTAAGTATTCAGCATTTCTTTAATGATAGCAGCACTCGAGCTGTGTGGACTGGATGAAGCCATCTCAGCAACAATGTTTCTAAATGCTTTTTGTCTTGTCAGGAGTTTTTTCTCTCTTTGCTCACCTTTCAAAAATGTTCAGTTTAGTTAAGATCAAGTGACTGTGAAGGACAGTCCATAACAGTCCACCTTTCTGCTGCCACCCAACATCTGTAAGTGTATATCAGAAGATAGGCCTTAGTCTTACTGGTATGTGTTATGGTATTGTCCACATTATCTGGCAGATGCAATAACTTTCACTGACTGTGGAGATGGCCCTGCACTCACTCTGGTAGCATAAAACTGTTTCCAGACATGGACATTGCTGCCTTCTCCCTGAGCCTGGTACTGCCAGAGGTTTCTTCCTGTAAAAAGGGAGATTTTCTTTCCCACTCTTGCCAAGTGTTTATACGAGGTCATCTGATTGTTGGGATTTTCTCTGAATTATTGTAGGAGTTTTCCTTCAAAAATAAAACCCTATGATGTAAAGCGCCTTGAGGCGACCGCTGTTGTGATTAGGTGCTATATAAATAAAACTGAATTGAATTGAAAGTTGCGAAGCGAGCGAGGAGAGAAAGTCGCTCCTTTCTAATGGCCTGTCCGTCAGGTGTCCAATGCTGAGATGTTCATCTAATATGTTTATCGCAAACACATCTGGATGATGATGTGTTTTAATGATGTGATGATGTTTTATTGGTGAGTAGTAGTTTCTGGATTTGAATTTAATATAAAACACTATCGAACCGCAGCCTATATCCCATACTTCTAGCCAAACATCATAACTTTCTATAGTAACACAGGTGTTACTAATAACTTTAACAATGATTCCTTTCTGTTCCACTGAGTCATGATGGAGAAGCAGCAAACGTGAAACTGAAGCAGCCAAATGGAATTCAGCCATCATCATTTTTATTATTTACAGTTTATCACAATTTGAGCCTATGAAACTCAAAGTGTGTTTAATTTTTCTTGAAAGTTGAGACAGATGGCGCTTCACCAATAATCGCATAGCAATGTGTGCAATGGTGACTATTTCCAATAATAAATGAACCTGAGGGATCAGTAACGCAGCATCCCATTGTACTGTATCATATTCCAGATTACAGAGATTTAACCAGGTAGTCTGAGACAAATTACGTTTTTAAAGCAGGCTCTTTAACCCCTTTGGTTCATACAATTGCACCTGGAGCCTGACAGCCCCGCTGCACTGCTCCTCCGCTTCACTCTAATCCTTTGTGACACAACCTCGTATCCCATCCATTTAGACTTCGCCGGCAAACATATTGAGACCTAACTCTGACCATGTGTGCGTCGCTGTGACAGCTACAGGATTCCAGATGCTGTCCTCCTTTCTCCTCTTGTCAGCCCCCATAGGTTTTAAGGGGAATTGAGGCCCCTGGAGACATTCCCACCAGCCACCACATGCTATGCCCAGCAGATGGGACAGCATTGGTGGAAAATAAGAGGAAGAAGAGGGAGAGAGGGTGTAGCTGATGGGATAGCCATGTGTGGAATATGTGACCATCCATGAACTCCAAAGGCCTCAAAATCCTTGTGAAATGGGAAACTAACTAATAAGAGACTTCACATGTGTGACTGTGTGTGTTATCGTATTACACGTGCACATTTTGTTACCCATTCGTGATTTAAGTGCTCGTGAGTCTCCAGGTTTCTGTTATAGCATACAGTAGTCCAGACTCATTACAGACCATCAGGTTCTGCACAAATAGTTTGCTGGTCATCTGGAAAGGAGAGAATAAGACGTATATATGAGAAAATGATAAATGGGATTAGGTGGGTTGGATTCATTAGTCAAGGGAAATTTTGAATATTCTTTTAAAGCCAGTGTTTCAAACCACCCCATTGGTTTGTGACCTTTATTTCTTTGTTTTGTTTTTTTGAGTAAACTGAAAAATCTATAGAAATAAAAGTATAGCTTTTTTTGGTATGTTTTTCAAGTGGTCTTTTTCTGCAGGTAAACAAGCCCAAACAGTTCGACTGCAGTCTTCGTGGTAAAATAATTTGAGGATGGTTTCCCCAAAAAATGATTCTGATTTTTGGCTTGAGATCCAAAATCAGCCTTTATGTCACACAAATAAATGGTCAATAAATGTGAGTGTTTGTGTCATCCACTCATATTGTGGATCGTAGTCAGACTCCAACATGTGCAAATAAATTTAAGCAGTTGCTATTCCCAATCAAATAATATTATTTTTCTCTGTAGGTTTACAGTTATCCCCACAAGCTTGTGGGGATAGGTTAATTGGATAATCCAAATTGCCACTAGGTGTGAATGTGCAAGTGAATGTGAGTGTGAATGGTTGTCTGTCCCTGTGTGTTGGCCCTGCGACAGACTGGCGACCTGTCCAGGGTGTACCC
>NW_005187541.1:260151-262179 GCF_000239375.1 Pundamilia nyererei | reverse complement strand
AATACAGAGACAAATATAAATAAAATATACGAAGGGGATAAATAGAATAAATAGGAATAAAAATAAAAATACAAGTGAATTGCACATTTCAAGTATTGTTTGAAAATGTTCCTCCGTCTACAGGTCCTGGCTGTCATCAGAGCTCGGTGAAATCTGATGTGCCCCATGTGGACATTAGAAGAACTACAGTTTTTGGTCCTTTCCCATTGGTTTCATATTTATGTCTTGGAGGGTTCTCCCTGTTTATCGGACATCTGAATCATTAACATTATGTCTGAAGGTAAGGCCTGCTTGTTTGAAGGTTTGAGCCTATAGATGGCTTTACTGAGGCCCAGACAGCTCATGAATAAAATAATAAGTTGTGTTATGAAACTTTTCATAACCCATGCAGGCTCAATGTGTGTCTGCAGTGAGCTCTGTAATGCAGTGGTGGGTGGGGGTCAGGCCCTTCTGTCACTGACACCACATGACTCCTCGCTCAACTGATGAGATCTGGTCACCGTGAATCGTCACTCAATTCACCCTGGCATAAACACACGAACCAACCTAATTGAGCATCACCACCTCTGAGCCTTTCCAATTATACATCCACTTCAGAGATGGAATAAATAAATGTGTGTTTGTGTGTGTGTGTTTGTGTGTGTGTGTGCGTGTGTGCGTGTGTGTGAGAGAGAGAGAGAGAGAGAGAGAGAGAGAGAACAGAGTGCTGTGCCCTTGCAGAAGTTTTCTTTTTTTTTCACGGCTTTTATATTGATGCTGTGTGTGAACTTTAGGGCAAAAGGTCAAAAAAGTAAAATTTTATTTTTTTTCCAAAGGTTTTATGACTTTAAAAATGTGCAGCAGGAAGCTGTTACTGACTTCTCTGAGTACTTCGCTGGAGCATATCTGCAGCTCTTCAAAGAGAACTGGAGACCTCACTATAAGAAAGTTGCTTCTACCACATGAATGTTCGGCATGGCCTCATGGAGCATGTGAGGAGGAGGCGTAATTAAATGTAAGTTGATCACTTTTTTAGGATTTTCAATATCACTGGACCCAACAGATCAAACCCTTACAAATTAGTTAAGATCAGCCTTTATGGGAACTTGCATAACTTCTACTGATGGGTCACTGGGTACCCATTGGGGTTAAGTGTATGGGTAGGATTTGGGTTTGGCTATAGCATTTTTGCCTGTTTGAAAAGCCAAATGGAAGAGCTTTTAATAGAAAAATTGTAACTCCAAAATATATGAAACTTAATTTAAAATGCTTAAGAAAATGCAACTATTTTTAGTAAAACAAAAAACACCCATAACCCTTACTGGATTGCTGGTGACTCACTGGTGGGTGTTAAGAGATTAAAATATCAAAAAGTCAAATGTATTACTATCATAACTGTGTTATTCATATTACATGAAATAACACAAATAAATAAAGGTCATAGAAAAATTATATGAACTACTTCCTGACTTTTTGCTATTAGCTTCAGGTGGAGTTCTTAGGCTGCCTTCTCTCCCTGGGTCCGCCTCTGGGTGGAGCTTCTCCATGTTCCCTCCTTCCTACACCTGCTTCACATTTGGCAATCAAGTGCTGGGTATGTCTTTGCCAGGTTATTATCCTCATTATGGTGAACATTAGGCCACCTTCATTACCTGTTGTTTGTAATCACATATCTTCCAGTCACCTGGTCTCAGCTCTTGTAGCACTCTTGTCTCCTTGGAAATACACCCGTCAGCTCCCTGTGGAAACCTCCAGCCAAGCTCACCCAGCTCATTCCCTGTTCCCCCCCCTCCATGACTCAGTTCACATATAATACAAGTAAGACTGTGTATCCTTACTATTAAGCTGCAGAACCTCCCAACCTGTAGTTCTTCCCAGTTCACTTGTTGTCAGTAAACATCTTAAACTTGCCGAAGGCTGCTCACTGGATCTGCAATTAGCCACATAGCCAAGGAAGCCAGAGACACTGATCATGTTGTCACTCTGGATAATAATAAAGCTGTAATGTCATGTAACTCTGTCCAAAAGGAAGATTGATTTCGTTATACC
>NW_005187541.1:257850-259768 GCF_000239375.1 Pundamilia nyererei | reverse complement strand
AAAAAAAAGGACAAGGGAGAAAACTTTTTAAAACCAAAATGTTTTCTATCAAATCTAGTTTAAAGTTTTCTTCTACAAAATGGCCTCTCAGCCCATTCATATTGCATTTTGTTCCAAAGGATGGAAAGATGCGTGAGAACAATATTCAAAGATGCGGTATTTTAAAATTGCGGTATTTTAAAAAATGCAGCAAATCAAAGCCACACTACATGATAAACAGGCAGATGTCACTGATCTTGTCCTAAACTGGTGCTCCTTTGAGGCATTTGTTGATGGTGCCAAGAAAAGGCAAGACTGTGCAACATCTAATCTGTAAATCTGATGGAAGGAGATCTGTCACAGAGGAAGCTTTTAACGACGGGTTTGGACATCTCAGAGCACGATCACAAGAAACACGATCCCCCTCAGAGTGACTGAGTTCACCGTACCTTGGGAACAGTACAGCTAGCAAAGCTGGATGCTGTGCGTGGGACTGATTTACCACATCAGAGTGGCTCCAAAGACTAAAGCATCTTGACAAGGAAGAGTGGCTGAACTCATGCAGACAAACATGCTAATGGACATGTACATGGTTAAAGAGAGACAGAAAAACAGATACGCATGCTTTGACCCTGACAAATATTCAGTATTTCTGCAGCAGAAAGGTGTTTGAGCATCTCTTGCTTCAGCTTGAAGCCTCTTTTCACTCTGTTTTTTTACACCACTCTACATTTAATCTAGTTCTTATTCATCTCTGGGTCTCTTCCACAGCATGTCTTTTGTCTTGTCTCCTCCTCTTACTTCTAACTGGTCGCAACACATGGCTGCTCCTCCCTCAGCCGAGTTCCATATGAGCATAAAACACAGTGGTTTTTGTAATCTTGTCAAAATGGATGGAATTATGAAGGACCTCAACAGATTGAAGCATACAGTAAGCATACATCCTATATATGCGGCTTTTAATTCTATATTTAGACTTTTTCTCTTATTGTCAGAGCAAAAGACATCCAAAGAGCTTTGACTGTCCTTCAAGTAGCCCAGAGATCTATTCCTGAAGACTACTTTAAGAAAGGACAAGCAAACTGGCTGAGAGAGTTCATACTGCGTCGAATAAAGGCGGTTATATCAAGCTGGTTAGAATTGGAGAAACACTTTTTTTATATACAAAAACAGTGTATTTTTTATATACTATATTTTTTATGTACTGTATTTCCATATATCTTTGTATATCTCTTAACAAATCACTTGACTTATTTTGCATTTTCCTAGGGAAGTACAAAGAAATGGGAGATGGTTCAAGACTTTTGCACAGTACTGTAAGGCACTCAGGCCCCCATATCATTTGTTTTCCAACTTTACCTCCAATTCTTAAAGAGAAAATTGCCGTGGAGTCTGAAATCAGCTCTGAAGCCACAAAACTAATGAGTTTTAGCTATATGAAATTGCAAGCTAGCTCTAGGAAGAGAAGAAAAGAGAAATTTTATTCTCAAAATACAAAAACACATGACATTACATATGTGCCTGGATATACTGTACTGTATATTTAGTGGTATGTGAAGGCAATCCCCAACACTGTGCACTGTTCACAAACCAGGAAAGTAAGGCAGGGTCATTTAGGGGTGATTAACAAATCGAAGCTGCATTATACTCTGCACGGGGTGTAAGCATGAGTCATTCCTGAGGTCAGCGTGAGAGCTTATGTGCGCTTTTTTTATTATATTGTGTGAGAAAATGGAGCCGGCATCAAAGGTAAGCCAGCCCCCGCACAGCCCACTGCATGTTGGTTTGCCAAAAAGTCTCAGTAAGCAGCGATGACCTCTAACCGGGCATCAGACGGAGGCTGAAATTTTCTAACAAAGGTTCAGTAAACTTGTCGGGAGAGTCAGATATGACATCCTTTACGTCTAGTTTAGCATTTGCAATAATTGGCCTCTTGATA
>NW_005187541.1:256008-257830 GCF_000239375.1 Pundamilia nyererei | reverse complement strand
GTTGCTAGCTAAAAGGCGAACGGGGAACAAACCACTGCATGTGATGAACTGCAAAAACAAATGGAGGAAAAGCGTGAAAATGAAGAGGAGAGTGAGAATAATTGCAAGCTGAGACTGAAAGTGCTGTGTCTGTTCATTAAGGCAGATAGATTCTGGTCCTCCTGCATCTGCTGGCTTTATGCTGTCATCGCTTAATGGGGAATACCTCGTCTTCTTCTCCTTTTTGTGTTTCTCTTCTCGGGCATGTCGGCTGTTGGGTTTTTGTGCTTGGATCAGCAGAAATGAAACCATGCAAGAAGGAAAAGAAAGGGAGACGAACATAATGGTAAAAAAAGGATGTGTGTATATATATATTAACTGAACAGAGTATGGAAACCCATTATGGCCATTAATAAAAATGCAGAGAAAAAAGTTTTTGATCATAAAAAAAAACCAAAAACGAATTGCAATTTAATTATGTCGTAAATTTGACGTTCAAACTTAACTGACATTCTATCTATATAACTGACTTTTCCTCATGCTTTAATGTTTACTCTCGATGCAATTATTCCCTTCGCATTTCACCCTTTTTAAATCTTCTAATTCTGAGTTCAAAGTGGTAATTATGATTTTATAGTTAGAGTTTGAATCTTGTATTTATACTTTCTATCTTGTATTGTATAATTTTGTCCTATTTCATGTTCTTATAATTGTCCAACATCATTTTTTGTCTTGTAATTTGAACTTATCGCGTAATTTATCAAATTCAATTTTCATTTTTATCTCATGATTATCTATAAATATCTTTATTTAAACTTTGTCTCTTGTGTTTTCAACCTCAAGCTATTAACTTAGATTTTCTTCTCGTTTTTATTTAGTTTCCTTTCATCATATCTCATAAATTCAACATCACAGTTGTTGTTTTGACTTTTTTTTAATTGATCAATCTGACATTTTACTTGACTAACTTGCATTCTGCATTTATTTTCACCACATGTCTTGTGGTTCCTTGGTACATATACACCAGTTGATGATGAAGATGTTATTTGTTTCCATAAACGCTATCGACGTGGTGCCATTTAGGAAATGCTATCTGTGAAGGGAAGATGCAGTAATGATAATTTGTCTTCTTTCTTTTTAATTTGGTTCTCCGCTGTCATTCTTTTTTCATTTCTGCAATAAAACAAACTCTATTTTTAAATTCCACTTTTCCTGGTAACACATTAATTGTCATGACAAAAGCTGAGATTCACAAGGTTAAAATGTGTTTCCCTAATGAGGTGTGTGTATGCTCGGGTGTGCGGTGTGCACTTGTGAATGGTAACTTTGACGCTGTCTTTGACAACTGTTGCTCATTAAAATGACAAATGTGTGGCTCAAACAATTGATTATAGCTCCCTTATTGTCTGTGTGTGATGTTGGTGTTGCTGTACAGAATCAGTTTCACGAGAGCTCGGGTCTCTGCACCACAGCTGAAGTAATTGAAGAGGATGAAGAGTCAGTGTGCAGAGGAACATGATGCATTAATAGAAATTGTTCCCTTGCTGATGCTACTCCACACAAACCTAACAGGAACACATAGAAAACATACGATGCACTCAAAGTGAACACTGTGGGTTTCTTTTGAGCATTTTCTCTCCGAGCTGGCGCAATGCTGAGATTGCTCCATTCGTCTTGTTTACTGTACATCAGCCTTATTCGCTCTGCCCACTAAACAGCTCTAAAGTGAGTCAATGTCCCCATAATTCACAGCTAGAGATGCTTTCAAAGGCCACAGATATCATCTTCTAGTGCCTTCATTTTCCTTCATATGATATATGATGAGAGATGGAAACATGTGTGT
>NW_005187541.1:245974-254410 GCF_000239375.1 Pundamilia nyererei | reverse complement strand
AAGCCACCGTATACTGAAGACAAGCAAGCATACAGAGAGTGACTTTTTTAAGTGGCAAGTCATTTCAAATGCAACGCTTCTGTCAGCTTAAGCATCAGCAAACACAAACTGTTTGTGTGCAATATGTCACACAGTGTGTTGCTAGTTAAAGATCTAGAAAAGAAAGAAAGCTAACTCCACTCAGAGATGGAGAAAGATAAGGACATGAGAGGAAGAAGAAAGGTTAGATTTAAAGAGAAGGACTGCTCAGTGGGATTTGATAAAATGTAAGATTAGATTAGGATAAGGTTAGATTGCTGCACTGTCATGGATTTAAAGTAAAGAACACTGCATGGCTGGTCAAAGTTGGGTTACATCAAGTGTACCAGAGATTCATATAAATTTTAGCTGATTATACTTAGATCTGTTGACTGAATTAGACCTTCATCCAAATTTATACAGTCTAATATAAAAGACCATAAAGAATAAATAAAGCATAAACAGTGTACTGTTAGTGTAGAGGATGGAAATCAGCCAGGAAACATGAAACATCTGCTGACATCTGGTTGAATTAAGTTGTCTACATCCACAAATGTACAGGCTGTGATCAGCTGACCTGCTGCAGCTGATCACAGCCTGTACATTAAGAAAATCTACTGGATCTCTCAATATAAATTATTGTGAGTTCTGATTCTTTCCCACACACATTACAACTGATTTTTGGGTTCCCCCCACCTGCTTCTACTTTGTACTTCTACTTAAGTATAGAATGACTGTACTTTTGCCAACCCTGGCTAAATCTGATTCCTGGCAAAGGATTTTATGTCCCTTTGTGTCCAAATTTTTTAAAGCAATAAGAGAAAAAGTGGTCATTGGTATGCTGTAAAAAAGTTGAAAATGGGTCTATACATACACTTAAGTTTAGATGTCTACAAACCACTAGCTGTCTGACTAATTTTTGATTGAGAGAAAGTTGTGGTCAGACAGCAACTAAACTACAGGTAAACTTTTTAAATAAAAAAACAACTTTATTTAAAGACAAAGTTGCACTTTCAGTGTTATCTCACTATTTATCAGTGTTGCTCATTTTCTCTTAGATAAAATAACTACTAAGTACTTTGCAGCAGTTTCTACTTAGTTTGAAACCATGTTTGCTGTTAATAAGCTAAAACATTAAAACTGAACAGGAGAATATTCCTGCTTCCAGGCTTCTTCGGGGCCCCTTTTGCCCACACTAGGCATCCACTTTCCCCTGCACCACACCGCTGGGTGGTCTAAGGGGTAAACAGTTTTTGTGCTTCATTATTTTTTATAAAAGCAAACGAGGCTGAGTTGATGGTTTCATTACAAGTTTGAACGGGGAGTGAAAGAAAGGGCCCCAACAAGCTGAGAGAGAACAAACTGTTTTTTTTTTTTTTTTGTTGTTTTGTTGCCGGTTGCACCTTCAGTTCCAATTAAAAAATCATCAAACACTTGGATGATTTTCCACTGTGGAGATAGGCGCTCTGGAGTTTTTGGTTGTATTTCTTTTATTAGTTATTTTCCAATCGAACATCAGTGTCATAACAAACAAAGCACAACAGGATGGCATTGATGTCACTTATTTGTGTGTATAAATAAACAAATAAAATATAATTTCAAATGTAGCCATTGTTTTCTAATCCATCAACAGCCTAATTTGCTGTTTTCTTTTCCTAGAAACAATTGACTTTCCATGAGTGGAGTTTGTGTGGAAAAAAAGTATAATGACTAGGTCCAAAGTCCAATTTATTGATTGTTTAAGGATCAAGAAGCGCCATATAAACTAAGCTGTACAAAGATATTAAAGGAACACTTGATGGGAAACATCAAGCTACACTGATATGGGCTGGATGATTTGTTAAGAACGAAAGGATGTTTGTATGGTACTCAGTAGTTTGTATGGACCCCACATGCTTGTATGCTTGACAACATCTGTGCATGCTCCTCATGATAAGGCAGATGTTGTCCTGGTAATCTCCTGCCAGATCTTGACCAGGACATCATTGAAATCCTGGAGTTTGAGATTCAACCTGGCAGCATCAGATAGAATAAAACCTAATATTCCAGAGGTGTTCTATTGGATTTAGGTCATACGAGCATGGCGGCGAGCCAGTGGTGGATATTGTCATCCACCAGGAGGATGCCTCCCCAGATAATCACTGACCCATTACTAAACCAGTCATGCTGAATGATGTTACAGGCAGCATAACCTTCTCCATGGGTTCTCCAGACCCTTTAATGAATCTGCTGTCCGCAATGAAAAGCACCCAATTCCAGTCATGGACTTGCCAATTCTGGTATTCTATGGCAAATGCTGCACAGTGCTGAGCAGTGAGAACAGAGTCTATTCTGTGTCTGTTTAATTCTTTGGACTTTGAGTTCCTGGAGGTCATTTTGTGGGGCTCTGGTAGTGCTCCTCCTGTCTCACCTTGCACAAAAGAGTAGATACCAGCCCTGCTGTTTTATTAACAATTAAACAGCTGAAACTCATTAACAACCCCTTCTGCTACTTTACCACAGTCTTCTTGGTAATTAATCTTTGGCCAGTACTGCCCTACCGGTGCCATTGACTACAGATTGTGGATGCACATGATTTCTTGTTATGTCAGCAATGTTATTATCCATACAGATGTATCCCTACAACCAGATGCAGATGTCCATCTCTCCCTGAGCTTGGTTTCTTCCTGGTAAAAGGGAGTTTTTCCTCTCCATTGTCACCAAGTGTTTAGGGAACTAAGGGAACAGTTATCTAACTTACTCAGCTGCATGTCTTTACCTTGCAATATAATGTGCCTTGAGAGGACTGTTGTTGTAATTTAGTGCTAAATAAATAGAGCTAATTTGAAAACTTGTGTACAGCCAGAAATGTCTCAAATACTTCTATGAAACAGACCGTCATGGGTACGGAAATCCCTACTCTGATTGACAGCTGCAGTCATGGAAAAACACGTGTTGGGAAACTGTAGACAAAGCTTTCAGTCATGATGTTACAGCATAGTTTTGTAGCATTAAAAACAATTATTACTTAAAAACAAACCCTAAACAAAGGTGAATCCCATGAACTCTAATCAGAGCAATAAAACCTATTTAAATCCTATCTAAATGTGTGTTTTGAGTTCACATGTGGTCTCATAAGACATTTTACATGCGCCTCTGTCGGGTAATGTCTACAAAACCTCTGGGATGGATTGGATGGGTAAAAATAGCAATCGACTGACATCACTTATCTACCCATGCTACAAACAAAGTGTTTGTAATTAGTATTTTTTTAATGTTTGGTGATAAACAGAGGTTAAAGCAAATGATAGCTTTTGTTCTTTGAAAAATATTTAAAATGTTTACACATGAAGAATCACAAGGACCATTGTGTACCTGCCGATGGTGCAATATGGAGAACTGGATAATTAAAAAGTCTTTCTGCATGAAATGAAACATTCTCTGAGTTTCGTGAGATACTTTGCTCTAGACTTGAGTCCCAACTGACTGTCAGTGGAGCCCTACTGCTAGTTGGCCAAAGGGGAAATAAGTAAAAATGAAAAGCTAGGGACCAACTGAGCAAAACCTCAATAAAGGAGACAGAGAGAGAGAGAGAGAGAGGTAGCTTAAAGAAGAGAGATGTAGAAGTAGAAATTCTTTCTTGAGCTCATACTTCATTTTCTTCCCTCATCTCTCTTCCTCCTTGTCTCTTTTCTCGTTTGTCTCTGAGGCTCCCTCTCTCTCTCTCCCCTTTCTATCACTTCAAAGCGAGGCTGGAATTACAAGCTGGAACAGACGGCCTCACAGCTCATTCATAATGAATGAAGACCCGCTTTAATGACTCTGTCCACTCTGAGACACCCCTTGCCGCCCTGCTCCACCTTCTCCACCTCCTTGCCCAGACTCGGGCCTCTGAATGTGGGCTAATGATGTCACCTTTGGCTCCCAGGAGGCTACAGATAAGCCCCATTCCTCTGTTTGCTGTTATTATACATACGATAAATGCCTTCATCCTGCTGATAGATAATTAGGATGGGATGTCATTGTCTGTGTGCTCCTACAGGTCATAAACAAAGGACCCAGAGAGATCCAAAAAAAGCAGAGAGGTGACTGGCTGTGGTAGACAGAGAGGATAACAGAAGTAGGAATCTGTCAGTTGCTGCTGTGTTCACCAGATTGACAGGTGAAGCCATAAAAAAAAGAAAAATAACACAGAAACAGGTCGAGAGAGCAAATCTATCACTTTAATGACTGGCTGCAGCCTTCTCTGTTCTTTAGAGGACGATCGGCACAGTGACCTGCCTGCTGTTGGCGTTAGCTGCCAGTGACTGATGAGCCATCGGGATGAATAGTGCTGACAGGGATCTAAGTGCTAATTTCGCCCCAGCAGACAACAGTGCAGTATGGTGCTGAATGTGGCACTCAATCTGCAGCAGTTTTAGGGACCCATGGAAAAAAGGCCTGGTGGCTGGTCAGCGGGGAAGTATATATCACTACGTGTAACACTAGTGCACTTGATGCTAACCAATACCAACACAGAGCTGAACATTGAGTCACACACCTAGAGAGAGGCATCTTGGCGTTTTGTATGATTTGTCTTGTTTTACCTCTCTCCTGTCTTGCTTGTCTTTTGCTTTTATATACTGCAATATAAAAGTATTCCTATCAGAACCCGCTGAATGGGTATCAAAACAACAACAAACGATCATTCCACAGACTTCCACTGGGACACACTGTCAAGCAAGTCTGCTGTGAAACGTCTTCTAAGTTTTGGTTAAATACTTTTGACAGTTCAAATTTAGCCTTGTTTGAATTCAGGAATGTGACTGTAATTTAATGAGATGATCAGCACTTCTGTACAGTTATCTGGCCTCATCGTGCAGCTCGAGCGAAAGCTGAATATTTTTATAGCTTTGGATGATTAATCTCAATTTGCATGTCTCAGCAGTGCTGTGAACAGGCACCCATAATGACTTCATTTGGGTCCTGCCGTGGCCCAGGTGCTGTTAAATGGGATTACACAGCTGCTTATTTCAGAGGTCTTGGTGAAGAGGCTCAGTCTGTGAAAGAGGCCACATCAGAGGAGCGCTAATTGAGTGATTGGTCTCCTTAAGAGGGTCTCCATCATGAAAGACACCATGTCACTGAGAGACCCATCAGCACTGTTGGAGAAGAGCCTTGCATTTCATTTTGTTTCATAGTCTTTCTCCCTTGTCATGTGATGGTAGAAATTCCATTTGAGGCCATTATGTGAATGCTGGTTTGTTGTCCACATCCACAAACAAAGGCTTATTTCTTCTATGCTTTTGTCTTGATCTGTTTTGTTGTCCTTTAGCACTAAACATCACAGGCATTTGCTTCCCTTTCAAGGCAGAACTGAGAGTAGGGAGCTTAAAGTTTTCAGGATGGATTGCAAACTATACAACAGATGGTAAGGTGGTTTCACTTAAGTCAAATATAATTTATGTCAGTCCTTAGTCAAACACTTTCTGTAAACTAAGTTTTTATCTAACCCCCTGCACGTCTGTGTTTCATGCAACTCATTTGCAAGGGATAAGCAAAATCTGTGTTATATTCTGATTAGACCTCACATTACTGAATAGAATGCAATATAATACATGCTGCCAAACATCCATCCATCCATCCATCCATCCATCCATTCGCTTTCTGCTTATCCTTTTCAGGGTCGCGGGGGGCGCTGGAGCCTATCCCAGCTGTCATGGGGCGAAAGGCTGCCAAACATGTAATTTATTAATTCACGCATTTAGTCATGACATCTGATAGATTTGAGCTTATTTTTTCATGAATGAGTCGACGTGCAAATTTTCTCCCAAACGCTGTTCTGAGTCTATCCAGTCCATCCATTTTCTAATGTTATCTAACATATCCAGGTCATGGCACCATGAGCGACCTTCTCCAGTTATTGGGATACTGAGGCATTCCCACTCCAGCCAACAGACATGATCTCTCCAGCATGTCCTGGGTCTACCTGAGGGCCTCCTCTAAGTAGGGCAAGCTGATTTCTGCCATTTGTTTCTGCAATGTCATTCTTTTGTGACCATAGGTGAGGGAAGAAGAGCTTTATCAAATAATGACGACAGATAATATGTCTTTCTGATTTCTCTTTCTAGGTTAAAATGTAAATAATGATGACATGTTTGGACTATGGGATAGCAGTTGGATTGTTGTGGGCTATCCAGTCCCTGTGCAAACATGGTGAGAGTTTGGTATGTATTGCTACATGTAAATCAGACTTATTCCCCATTATACTCAAGTAATGGTGCCATTTGTCACAAATTCTGGTTACTTTTATTACTTTTATGGTTAGGATTTCCATGTGCAGCCAAGGGGTGAAGCATAGTTAGTTTGGAGGTCTCAGGATTGCTGCTTCTTGCAGAGGTTGTGGTCCTGTTGGCTTCATCGAGTGATGAAGCATGCATGCTGGGAGAAATCCAACACGAGGGGTGATCATTAAAATTAAAGCTCTGTGATATTAAAGATGACTTCAACCAGGATTAACAAATCAATTACTTTTTAAGAACTTAATTAAAAGAATTAGATAAAAAAATAACAGGATTATGTGATTAGTTTCTTTAAGCCACGTTTGAAGAACAAGGCCCAATCTCATTTTAGTTGTGACAAAGATTACGACTTCTTGGTTTCGGCTTAAATACTTAGAAATCTTTCTATTTGATCCTGATGTCATTTTGCATTTACTAATTTAGAAAACAAAAAGACACAAAGACAGCTTTGTTTGATGCTTATTCACTTTTTTTCTTTTTCTTAACCATAAAAAGTGTTTTTTTTATCATCCAATATCAATAAAAAGTCAATATTTGATATGTTGGTCATGTCTGATCAAAGGAGGAAGCACCACCACTGAAAAACTATAAATAACTCTGCTCTTTTACCACCAGAACCCCCAGATGTTTGAAATACATACCACAAGTTTAAAAAGGCATATTAACTGCATAAAGCTTTGAACCAGAAATTAAAAATTGAGGATCTCCAACTACACATCCACAGAAAAGAGCCTCGCAATATCAGTCTCATGGCAAAACAAATCAACAGCCATGCAAGCAGTGACACACAGCTGCACAACAAACCCAAAAGATCAGTCTCTATTTTGGTTTGTGGGTGCAGCCGACTCCGAGATTGATTCTGAACAACATCTGAGATGGTTACGTCCGACCTTTCCTCTCCGCTTCCTGGCTGATGATAAACGCGGTCGTCAGGTAGGCCCCTCTGACCCTCCAAGAGCCCATATCCTTTTGAACACAGATCCTGATTACCCTTGAGAACACACGCATAGCCTCGCACACACATATATCCACACAGGCCTTTGGGGAAATGAGAGTGAGAGCAAGATCACTCTGTCTTGTCTTCGGGTCCAGGGAAGGTGGGCACTTTCCCCACTGTGGCTGGTCAGGGGCAAAAAATGTCTGTGTGTGCTCTTGTGTAGGTGAAGCTCTATGTCATGTCTCTCATGTGACTTTGAAATAATGCTCTTTTTATCTCCAGGGAAATAGATAGTGGTTATATACGGCTAATAACCTCTATATGATGTTTGAAATACCTCATATTATTTGTTGTATTTTTGTGTACCACTGACAAAGACAGGTTCATTGACAGAGGAAAAGAGGACAATATTTATTGTATATATATTATTTATATATATTACAATGATTAGAAATGTGATATTTTTAATATCCACAAGTTTACCAGGGGATGGTGTTGGGTTTTATTTCAGCCGCATGCTAAACAGAATAATTGTTGAACACTTGAGGTAATTCATATGAAGTTTCATTCATCTTGGCTTTGTTGTTGTTCTGTCCCTTTTGAGTGTTACAAACAGGCAAATAATTTGTCAAATATGGTGAACATAAACCAAAATCTAACCCTAAACCCAGACAGCTAACCTGTGTGATTTAAGATAATTCATTATCTTAACAAACACGTCTTTAAAAAGGGAATTTACTTAAGTTGAAAGTGTAATTAATAAAAAAGGAAAGAAATTTAGGGGGAAAGGACATGATGGTTCACAGGAGCCTCCACTTACAAGTTAAGCCCAATGCGGTGGAATGACTTATGTGACTCAGGATAAATCGAAAAGATGTGGTGGTTAAACTCACTTCCAAGTGTCTTGCATCAGTAGCTCTCGACGGGCTCCAATACAAAGTCTAACATAAACTCTACGTAAGGACAAAAACCCCCAAAACAAACACAGACATTGTTTTATACACAACTGAGATAGAGATAATGTTAGCAAGCAAATTAAAGTTGGCTGAAGTTTGCTTGGTTTGCTAGTTGCTTTGTGTATCAAGTTATTAGTCCACATTAGCAGGTAAGCTAACATTACCTAAAAGAAAACCAGTTTCATTTAAGACATCTGGAAAACAACAGTCAACATTAGCAGGACATTTGATCCACAAAGGGGTTGTTTGGTTTGAAAAAACACAT
>NW_005187541.1:229267-245927 GCF_000239375.1 Pundamilia nyererei | reverse complement strand
TGTGGTTCAATCCCTGACTCCTCCAGTCTGCATTTTGAACTACCTCCGGCATGATACTGAATACTGGGCTGCACCCATCAGTGTGTACATTTTAGAAAAAGCACTGAAGAACTATTGTGAGTACTCAGCTTTTATAAGCGCCAGTCTATTTAGCATTCCCATTGTAAATGTGCATTTGCTTTCTACAGTGACACCAAACATGAGGATGGTAAACCTGCTAGCTGTACCTTAGCAAAACAGTGCCAAGAGCTCTTCTAAACAAATGGTCAAGGTCATGGTGATGTTTAGCTCTCTGAAGTCCGCATAGGTAGTAACCCTAATCTTATATTTTGGAGAAAACCCAAACATAGTTTATTGTGGAAAAAAATGTAGGTTTTAATGTATGTCAGTTATTATGATTCGTTTCTTTGTACACAGGTTGCCAAGCTATATCAAACGGGTATTCTGATTGCATCGGGTTAGAGTTAGGGCCTCGCTAATGATGGCTTAGTATGAATGAGTTGGAAGAAGCCTTCAGAAAAATATGGAATTAGATCTTCTGGAGCATTTTGGAGGAATAACTGGAGTGACACATTTCCTGTGAAAGTTCAAGCACAATGCCAGTCACAAAGAAGCAACCTATTCTCAATGATGCATTGATAAATATGCATGCATGCATGCATATACATAAAAGCAGTCCCTGTACATAATCATATAGGTCCTCTGATAATATCCTATTGATGGGTGACCGTGTGCATCTTGTGGAGGAGTAAAGGCAAGCAGGTATTTAACCCCGAGGTGGTAAATGTTGGCATTATGTCAAGCGGAAGTGAAGAGAAGAAAAAGGTGCCTGTTGAATAATTGAAAGCATGGAGGGACATTTCAAGAACAAAAGAATCCCTTTAGATAAATGCCACCTCGACCTGCTTCCCTCAGAGGATAGCATACCCACAATGGCCCTGAGTGCACAAAAGCACAACAGAGACACACAAACTATTGAGCACAGAAATATACTGCTGCTAACCATAGATGAAAGCTGCTTCAGTAATGGATGGAAATGGTAGCTGCCTTGTATACTCCTGGTGTTTAAGGAAAAAGACCGAGTTAATTCATCCAAGAATGTTTCAGGACATGAACCACAGCTCATGTTCTGTAACGCTGCAAAGCATTAGAGACCTACAAAATAAGCCTTGTGAGCTTTAGCTTGAATTACCATTTTTATTAAAGGCAGTGTTGTCACATTAACATCCAAATTGGTTTATGGTGGCGAAGTGTGAGTCACTTAATTATGGCACAAAAGAGGGGCTACCACTCCTAATTTGTTTTTTGTTTTTGTCAACCCAAACCTCAGATAAAATCTTTTCTTGAACCTAACCAAGTAATTATTTTAGGTATTATTTTTTATAGTAAAATCAGCAAAATAAGAAATCATAAGGTCTAAAATGTCCAAGTGGGATGACAGCTGTTTTTTGGCATCCGGTATTTTGATTTGAGGCACTGATTGTTTTTCCTTTTGCCTTGTGAGTGGAGTAGCATCCATAACCCTTAGTTTTCCACTCTGTGCTCACATATTTTCCTCTGAAACTTTGCTCATTTAACAGGTACCTTTGAATCATCTGGATGTATAATGTACTTCCCTTTCCCCCGATGGCAAGTTGGCTCATAATAACCACAAATCACAAAGTAATTCACTTAAAATGGTCTTCGACCCAAATACTGCACAAATCTGGTAATATTTCAAATTGTTTAACAAAACTAATCTCTTTCTGGCAGACCCTAAAATATTTCACTGACCCAAGCTAACTGATGAGGCTGTTTTTTTTTCTTTTAAATTAATTAATTTATTATATAAAGACTGGGTGAAATGGAAGCAGTGGGACAATGGAAGATGGCTCCAGGCATGAGGGTGTGCAGATTCAAACATGATCAGTAATGCCAAGCATCTCATCAAAATGAGCTGAAATGTTTCCAGACACTTACATGTTCCTGCATAATCAATCCTTTTATGTCTTAGAGGATCACTCTTGTTTATTTCAGCCTGGCATATTTCCTATTATAGTCTCTATTGTGTCTGTATGCATCATGATTACTTTGTCTCGATTGTCTGGATTCATGGAGACACAAAGCTTTTGCTGGAATAACGACATATTGTTTTGGACAAATTTGCTGCCACGAAGAAGCAAATAAAACAACATGTGAGACAGAATGTGAAAAAAATAAATAATTCACAGTTATTTTAGTCACTGCATGGCTTCATGTATGATAGCTGGAGTCCAGGGTTTGGTAGCTGTGGTCAGACTGCATCATCCATTCAGGACCAACAGGACAGAGCAGTTGAATTGAATAATCTGTCAGCACGTTGTCTTACCTGAGGTGGGGTTGTATTTTTATTTTTCAGAAACTAGCCCCTGACTGAACAGCTCGAGTCCAACTTGTAAAAACTCAGAAGGTTTTCTTTTTTGCTGACAGTGTGACATGCTGCTCTGATTGATTACCACAAAACGTATTTTCTCTGCAGCCTGATGTATTTCATTAAAAAAATTACCTCAGATGTTAGTGGAGGCAATATTATTTTTACGCCTTCACAAAAAAACTCAGCAGGAAGTCGTCGCCGGCTTTCGACAGCTACGCCTCATCACAATTCAGACTCAGACTTGTCCTGAGAAAATAAAATGGGAGGCTGTTTGCATGGTAATTTTAATTTCTCTTGCTTTTGATAAAAAAACAAAATTGTTGGAGATGAAAACTCGAGACAGAGTATGACAAACATTTTATTCTGTCCGGATATGTGATAGCTTGGGTGGCTGAAACACTCATGTGCCGTGCACAGCAGGAGTGCAGGATGGAGGGTAAACACAGACTTGCTTCTCATTTTCTCCTCTTCTTTTATCTTTCTTTATCCAACCCCCCTTTACCCACCTTGGCTAATCTTCACAGGCCGTGGTGGTGGAGAGGAGATGGTGCAGAGGGGTTTAGCGAAGGGCCCTGTGGCCAAAGAGCACCCCCTCCGTAGTCTGCAGTGCATCGCCTTCCTTGAAGGATGGATCTGCCACTCGCTTCCTGGCTGCTCCCAAACTACGTCCCCTCACAAGCTTCCTGTGTGTAATTGTCCCCAGCTGTAACACAGGGGATAAATAGGGCCGTGGGGACAACAGATTTGTAATTTTGGGGTGAGAGTGAAATGGAGGAAAATTGGTAGCAGGCCACAGAAATTAGCATTCTTTTGGCCTTAGAGGGCATTAAACATTAAATAGCTGCAAAGTCCCCTAAGTATTGGGTTCTTGGGAGTGAGGGTGCTGGAGTGGAGAGATGAGAGAGGATGGTGGTGGCGGCAGTAGTGGAGGGGGAGCCGGAGATCAGAGCTTCAGAAGGGTTTTTGTTTGGGCCGCAGATGGCTGGTTTCACCACACTTGGTACCTCCTGGGGTGTATAGCCCAGGAGATAGTGTAACTATCTATTATTGATGCTTGTTTAGAAGGCTGTGCTGCGCTTCGTTGCCTTTGCTTATCAGTTTCCATGTGTCTTCCAGTGAAAGGCTTCCTCACAATGTTAAAAAGAGAAGAAATATAACAATATCAGCAGACAAGGATCTCCCACGGTCTGCTGTCCACATTCACGGCTCTTCCTATTTTGAGCTTTTCAATTCATGGCTTCTGAGAATTGTTACGCAGATGTTCTGTAACAGCTTTATTCAAACATAACAGTCGCATGTTGTTCGTTCAGTATTTGCATGTTGCTCTGTGAAAATGGCCATCTGCTGAGCTGAGACAGCGTTCATCTCACTGGCTGCATCACTGATGCACTTCATTTATTTTTATTTTCTCATTGAAGCCTTAACCCTAACATCCTCCAGGTCATGGGCAACCCATCTAAAGTTCAGCTTTTGCTTTGAAACTTGCAATGTTCCTTTTGGTTTTACTGTTTTTCTATTTCTCTCTCCCAAACAGGTAGAAATTCAGTAAAAATTATATTATTTGAATCTAAATCCTTCTCCTAACCTTAGACCTGCTGACCCATCTAGGGTTAGGACTGTCCACTTGTTTTTGTTAATATAATTTATGGCTTTTTGGAAAGCCCAAGCTCTTAACATCAGTCAGGTCACTGATGGATCACCTGTGGCTGGGGATAATATCATTTTATCCACATGCTCAACAAATCTGAGAAGCTGAAGTTATCTTTGAAATCAGCCCTCTTATTTTGGCCTTGCAGTTCTTTTTTTCACATAAAAAAAAAAATCACATAAAAATGATCCTTTCATCAATCAAGTAAAATGCAGCTGAATTTATTTTTTCAAAGAATTCATTATAAAGGATAAATGTGCTTGGTATAAACTGAATGCACACTGATCAAGTAAGTTTCATTTGACCATAAATGTAACATTTTATACTGGATGTGTGTAACAAAGAATTTGCATGTAAACAAATTACTTACAGTCGGCGCGTGGACATAAATATTTTTTTGAGTGCAAGATTTCATTTCGGACATGCAAAATTGGTAGCATTTAAAATGTGATCTCATTTGAAATTTAATATCTTTTATTTTTAATGAGTGGCACAATAAGCACGAAGCTAAAACTAAACCTGCCCCTAATCCCAGAAGACACCAGGCTGACATCTGGCAGATGTTGAGAGTCAGTAAAGGTGAGAAAGTTGGATCCTCACAGACTTCTCATTTCAGTCTTGAAGAATAATGGGACGGGATTCTTAAATGCATTCCTCAGTACCTTATCACACTCTCTATAATGCATTCATTAAATCATCATTAAATTAAACACTTGACCCCAGTTCATCAAACTGTTTGTCTTTAACAAAGTCATCAAGGTGCTGCAGAGACGTCTGCTGATGATGAGATTAATGGGTTAGTGAGGTATGCTGAGCCTTAAAGCAGAGTTGTCAGTATTATGAAGCTGGTTCTCTCTGAACTTGGTAAGGAAAGTCAAACTCTGGTCCAGACCAGGCAATGCTCAGAGCTTTGAAAAACCAGCTGTTAATCCTGCTTTATTACTGATTCTTTCATTGAGTGTCCTGATTCCCAAGTGCCCCATGCTCTTTCTCTATTTGCTTCTCTCTCTTCGCTCAGGTGGAATTGGGCAGGGCCCTGATCTTTTTTTTTTTTTTTTAGTTTTCTCATCTGAGAAGTACAAGAAAGACTAAGGTGGCCATCCATCGTCTCACTTGCCTGTGAATTTCCTGGCAGTCCACGTCCAACATCACCACTACCTTGAAACTTTGTATTTTTCATGTCAATTTTCAGGCAGGAGGTAGACAAATGATACAAATGTCTCTGTGCTGCAATATTTACATAATGAAACGGATGATTTCATTCTCATCTGAGTAAATAAAAATCTTCCATTGGTTTTTGGTTTTGCATCCTTTCATTCTTGCAGATATGGCAGAGAGAAGCTGTACATTGAAGTTTGAGCAGTATAAAGTGTATGTATCTCATTGCCACTTACATTTGCATGGATTCAGTTGGTAAGGCAGAAAATCTATGAGTGTTTTAATGGTTGGTCCTAATCTGCTGCCGAGTCTGTTTTACTGGGCTGGAATTGCAGCTAACAGAGCCCAGATTAGAAAACTGTTCATTCTGTCTTTAGGACATTTATAGCAGAGAATATTAAACAAAAACAAAAACAAAATGCCACTTTGATCTGAACACCAATTCAAGTGATTTCCATGACTTCTGTACTAGCCAATGGGGTGGACTCAAAACTCAATGCGCTGAGGAGCCTTTGATGTTAGTTGCTATTTTAGCTTCACATGATTATGAAAATGACATTAGGATAAAATAATTATTGTTCTACATTTATTTTCTTTATATTATAAATCAGATGTGTCTCTTTACCTTATAGCAGTGCATAGCAGTGCTGTCTCAGTCAGCAAACTTTGTCTAGAGTTGGTGAAACTCTGAAGGTTTCTGCAGGTGAACCTGTAGAAGGATTATTGGCTGCCTTTGTCTTCAGATCACTCTCACAGTCAGCTTTTTGCTGGCATTCAGCAGTTGGCTGTCAGCTTCAGCATACTGTTGCTCTCCCCATGGCTGCCATGCTAAGTCTCCAGAGACATGTGAGTCCATGGCCGCTTGGGGCTGTCTTTGACCCCTCCTGCACCCACAGACTTCCCAAGGTGGAGGCAGGCTGACAGGGGCAGGCGGCTGCCTCCTGTCAAAAACACCCCTTAGTGAATATCTGACTGACTAGTGACCTGTGTCCTCCACGTAAAAACTCAACTCAACTAAAATCCCAGTGTTTTAAACAGCCTGATTTTTAAGCTAATGCGTCATTGTGTTAAATTATTATGAATATGATTTCTGACTGGACAGGTTTAATTAGACTGAGTTTAAATGTTTAAACTAGGGGGTAAAATATATATATTAAGTCCAATATCCACAAGATTAACAGCATTCATTTTGCCATGTCTATTTGATTTACAGCCTATAGAACATAAGAAGTTGTAGAAGGTGTATTTTATTGTGTTATCTAATTAATTGGGAAAGAAAAACCCACAATAATTTAGTGGTGCATTGTTTGTTAGTGTGTGTTAAAATGTATTCAGAATTTGCATTTAGATGATGCTTCATCTGATAAATCATGACACACTGCTCTCACCTACATTTATATTGCATTTATAGTTAAAAGTATCAGTACTGGTATCAGCAATCCTGGCTTTTTATTTACTTGGTATGGATAGGACTACTGAACTCCCGCTTATAACCTTATAATCAGTAATAAATGTGAGGGCTGTGATCAATAGACATTGTATATTTATTGTCAGACTATAATCAAATCTGCAGTCTCAATCTTTCTCTGACTCTGTGGACATTTACTGCACAGAGTCCAGGAGTCATAGTTTAAATAAAATTCCCCTGTTTGAAATTATTCTCACACTAAAATCGGAAAAATCAGAAGAACCAGAATCTGACTGCAATAATCTAACTATTCACAAAAATAGAGATTCTAATATAAAACTTTGACATAACGAGTATTAAAATATAAAAAAAAATCGATATGTACATATATGTTTGTGCCATTGCAACCGCCCTGCAACCCTGAAATTCACTGACAAGGATTTCTTAGAGTCTAAAAATGTAAAGTTTGAACCTGTTTGACCAAAATTAAAGATCCAGAATTAAAAATCTGTCTTATCTGTTCGATGCATATTTTTATCTTTAATTGCGGTTGGGTTACAGCTGATTAATTTAAAAGTCAAATGTATAATTTGGTTGGATTCCAGATTTCTATATGAAGGAAAATTTAATTTGATTAAATGGTGACTGAGTGGATGACGCTGATTAAAATGACCCTTTTCCCCTTTCCTGTTTTTTATTTTATTTTAAGATAGATAAACGTGAAAGGCATTCATATATATTTTTAGCAATTTATTGTTTTACGGGATAGGAACAGTCAGCAGGAAAGTGGGGGAGAAGAATGAGAAGGCGGACTGGAACACTGGGAAAGATGCTGCTTCGGTCTAGACTCGAGAAGAAGAGCTATGGTGCCTCCTGAAACACATTCATGATTATATTACTAGCAAATTCAAATAGAGGCTCTTTATTTATGCATTGCCATGGTGAATGGCTCTCACAAGCTTTTGTTAAACCAAAATCTCAGAGCTTAACATCTCAGGGTGTGACTTTGTAGCAGATATCTGCCGGCTAGTCAACATTACATACTCTCATTGTTTGGATATGCCTCCAATGCAAGGCTGTCAAATGTATTTTTACATTTTAGACTTTTAACTGTATTTTCAAAAGTTTTCCTACTGATAAAGACCTCCCTCCATTGTCATTCATTCATTCATACTACACCAAATTAATAAAGTAAAATATAACCAATTAAATCACACAAAAGTTTGTTTTTTAAGTTGCTCTAAAGTGAAAAAAATTTGATATTTTCTGCGAATGAACAAAAACTTTCTGTTTCAAATAGTCAGTTGCAGAATAGTCAGTGAAATGAGAAACCTGAACTTTTTCAATAATTTCTTAGAAGTTGAGCCCATTTGACCAAAATGACATATGTGGTTATAATCGCACTTCTTTAACTCAGTACAAACTGAAGCAGATATACGATAAGGATTGTTTCCGCTTCAGATGTGTGTTGTTGTGAAGTGGGGCTGTAGTCATACAGTTGAAATGAATGACATACCTCCATGTCAGTGCCTTAAACCCAATAATATACGCATGTTTCAGAATCAAGTACACTCTCCTACATACATAACACACTGCCTGGAACTGGTTTTGGTTTTGATACGTGAGAAGAAAGCATAAGCATTCCTTCACTCCTCAGAATCTGGGCTTACTTTGTACCCATACCCCCCACAAAATGTTTTCAGTTGGAGTTAAAAGTATTTTTGTTGTATATATGCTCCAGTGTGTGTTACATTAACGCTTGCCGCAGCTTTTCTTCTTCATTTAGTCTTGCATTTGACACCACCATTAGCTGCTCTCGAGCTTTAGCAGACACTTTTGAGGAGATTACATTTTTATTTGGGCAGAAAGTTGAAGAATTCCAGAAATGTCAAAACTGGAATAAACACACCGTCTCGTGACTGATGTACAGAATATAAGCGTGCACATGTGCGATTGAGTAAAAATGAGCAGGCTGTGCTGTAAAATGTATACACAGTGTTGTGAGTTGGACATAAGAAACACTGAAACCTGCCAAGTCATTAAGAAAGAGCAGAATCTGGCTGTGGCTGTCATGTAATGTAACAAATGGATTCCTGTTTTCTGCAGGCTGAAATTTGCCTGTGACAGTTTCTAATAAATTACAAATCCCTCTCTGAAAAGGCTAAATAACATTTACACTGGGTGCAGTTTGTTCTCTGCAGGTCTCTTGTGGCGAAATTGGAAAATAAAGCCTGCTTCTGCTTTGCGTGACCTCACTTTGCATCCCCATCGCGTGATCCTGCAAATGAAAATGAGACACGACAGACTGCCTGTCATTTCCGCCTTTTCATTAATTACACTTGGAAAAGAAAAGTCACAGAAAAGAACCCAGAGAAACAAACTTTTTGTCGGTTGCTTGCTGGCACCCGTCGTTGTTTCTCTTCTTTGAAGTGGCAGCTGATTTGAAAGCGAGTGACCCCAGGTTTTCCTCCCACTCTCATTCTTTCCCTCCAATTTCTCCCATCTGAGCGCTGACTTACTCATCAAGGAGGCTGAAATCAAATTAGCAGCCTCTTAGTCAATCACATGTGGATCTTTGGCTCATTACGGTTCTCCCAGAGCTCACCTTCAGCAGAGATATTATTGCTTCTTGCTTTATTTTCATGCTGTCAGCAAACGAGCGCTGAGTGCATCCTAACTTGATTTGCCTGTTCGTATTTACACTTTCCATCACAAAGTGCTCTGACCTAGAAGTCCCCCTGATTTCTCTCGAGTCTTTCTAATGCGCAGTTCTTCGGTTACAACAAAGGTAATAAAAACTCAGTGGGAGGACTTTTTTTCATGAACATATCTCCAAGAGTGTCTCCTCTTGTATTGCTAAACAAACTGACAGAAAGTGCAGCAAGTTGTTCAAGAAATTCAAATCAGCAGTTTTTTTTTTCTTGGTAAGAAAATCTTTCCTGTATAATATTAGTGTTCTACATCAAAACCAACCAGTTCTTATTTCCACAACTTCTTACTCTTGTTGAGTCAGATCTACCACCAGAGGTGTGTGTCACTAGCTGGTGTATCTAAGATATCCATCTTGGTATTTTTCCTGTGTCATCATAATAATGTTAGTCTAGGATCAACATTGCAACTGGCTAAGTATGTTGCTGTGATGGCACTGCTTTGCAATGTGGGGAAAAATGAAAAAAAAAATTCATTGTTTATATAAAACTCTCTTCTTGAAGGAATGGTATGTGATTAAGTGATTGCTTTTTTTAATCTATAAAATTTTATAAATATATTATCAAGTTAGCCGTTAGCTAAGTTTAGGTTATTCACATTGGTTTGCTAATGATAGCTTTTTAAAGCATTAGCTAATTTCTTGGCAAATGCTAAATGAATGCTCAGACAACGTCACTAACCAGTTACAATGTTGATCTTGGACCAACATTATTATGATGATGTGGGAACAACACAGAGATATCAGATCGCGCGTCACTACCCAGTTTCGGCCGATTAGTTCTAGTATGTTTGTTCTTCCCCAAGTCATTCCTTTGTCTTCTGCCAACAAAGGAATGACTTTGTTGGCAGTTTTAGGTTCAAACTACGGTTAGTTAGGGTTTACTCCAACATCTGTGTTGAAGAGAAATGCAGACTTTGATTAAAGACAAGCACTGTGGAAGCAGAAATACAAAGTATCAAACTGATTCCTTCTGTTGCCAAACTCTTCATCATCTATGTGTGTGTGTGTGTGTGTGTGTGTGTGTGTGTGTGCGCGCAAAGGTTTAGATGAATAGGAGTGCTTAGACATCCATTCTAATAAAAATAGGATTAATGTAACTTTTACAAAACATAAAGAATTATTATACATCATTTTTCATAAGGAAAAAATCCCAGTAAAAAAAAAGAAAACACAGAACCTGACACAGAACACAGAACCTGTGTCAGTTCTGAGGATCAGATATAATTCAAAAAATTACCTGGTGCTAAACGTTTTTAAATACAAGTTTAGATGAATGACACGTATCGTATATCACTTGCTTGGTTCAAGTTTTCAATGGTTCATCATTTCGCAGCATGCCAGCAGTGTTCAAAAGTCAGATACGGGTCATATCTCATTGCATTAGCTCATCTGTAAACAGGGAAATAGGTTTTTATTGTAAAAGTTGTAGTCTCTGAAAGCCGTCCTTGATCGGCACTGAACAGTCGGACTGCTAAAGCTCCATCTTTGAGTTGAGTGTTCAAAGCTCATTTTTTCAAAACACCAGCTTGTTGGCTGTATGTTCAGAACTCTGCACTAATGTGACCTGCATCTGGATCTGTGAAAGACAAAGTCTTTGCTGTCCCAAAACAGTCTGTCTCTCTGATTGTAGATGCAGACTTTCTTTTCCCATCAAATAGTCTCTTCTAGGGGTTAATTTGTGGGGTCGACCAGTCCTTCAAAAATTGCAGACTATTTTCTGTACACTGGAATGATATATCCTTCAAAATCCCACTCCAGACTCATCAGCATCCACTGACTGTCTCTTTGTGATGGCCTTAGAGGGCAGCTTTTTAAATCTTGGCATCTCAACAGGATGCATTTTGGGCAGCGACAAGAAACAATGTAATTTGGTTGAGAGGGACTGTTGGCAATTTTACAGTGACACAATGATTTGCTAGAATTAATCTGAATTAATACAGACACTGTGATACATCCGTCCTTCCTTCTTAAACCTTTTTTCCCTGAAGGTCTTTGGTGTGGTCTCATTTATTTTCCAACTAGCAGCTACTAAAATAGCTAACCTCATCGCAAATCACACAGAGAACTGAGGCTTTCATGCTTTATTCTGTATCAAAACCATTTTTATGGTGTTGAATCGCACCAACTACAGTCAAAATCAGAAAACAACGTGAACGTGTACCGTATATTTAAAGATTTTATCAGACTGTGCACTATGTGACTGTAATCGGTGGATGATAAAGGTTTTCTGGTGCTGCTGACTAACAGTTTTCTTGGTTTTCACCTTTTCTGTTGAGGCTGTCTTAGATCACACCATAACATCCATCCAGACATCAGCCTTTGTTTCCTGCCAAACAGATTAAACAAAAGTCCAAAGTTTCCTCTCAGGGTGAAGCCGCAGCTTAAATTCAGGGAGTGTGAGCTGAAGCCTTTCCACATATACATACAGCCTGCCAGTTATGCCACTAGCAGACAATTTGGCAGCATTACAGAGGCTCACAGAGGAATACTGTGTGTTGTGGCTGCTAATGAGGTGTTAGTCCAGACTCTACCTTGTTGAAAATCTTGTTGGTGAGTGCCTCTTTTGTCATGGCCTCCTTCTAGTCCTGAAATGCATTTCATAAGAGTTTTCACTGCAAGGATGTCGTCCTTTGAGGGGGGATTTCCAGACGCCTAGCTCAGCGCTGACAAGCAGCATGTTTGATCAGAGTTATGGCCACATTCAGCTGCAGTACTCGCATGTAGCCTCTTCAATCAGGAATTGAACTCTCACCTTTATGTGCACTTCCATCCAAGCAGCCAAGCTTGCTGTCAGTAGTGGGTGTTTTTTTGGGTGTTTTCATGACACTAGCTGCTGTTTTTAGTAATACTGAGGAGACACTGTAATGCTCAGCTCACACAACACAGTATAGACTTCATTAATGTCTTGTGTCTTGAAACATTGCATCACAAGAGCCTCTCAGACACCTCACAGCGAGCGGTTAGTAGGCTGTGTGATTAATTATCTAACTGTCTTCCCATTTCTGTCCTCTTCGGACTTATTTGCTTTTGGTCCAAAAATACAAACTAATGAGAAAACAAGTACGGTCTCTGATAAATTGCCTGTTAGTGGAAGGTCAGACGAGCCATCTGGAAGACCTGACAGAGCCTGTTCCAGCGGTGGTGGTGGTGGTGGTGTGTGTAGTGTATGACTGCTAATGATAATAATGCTGCCTAACAGCCTCATGGGCACCTTGGGAAATTTTAAAGTGGAGAAAAGGACAGTCTTATGGACAGTCAATATATTTATTTATTCATTTTAATGTCAACTTAGATCTCCATACATATAATTAGATTTCCATTTCCATAAAATGCCACAATTGCTTTTAGTTTTTAGGACAAGCTTTACAAACAGAAGCAAATAGTGCATCTGTTCAGGACTATTTTTAGTTGTAAACTGAAGCAACATTCAGTGCTGTTGGTTCTTCAAAATAAATTTTATTTGTATACTTTGTTTGTACATGAGGCCAATTCACAGTGCTTTGCATAATACATGAACAACAAAAAGCCCGAGAGCTATAAGAAAAATACATTTAAAACCTTTGTTTTTTTACACGGCCAAATAACATAAATCGGATTAATGAAATCAGAACTTAAAACTTAGGACACTAAAAACTGCAGTAAAGAAAGTTGAACATCAAACCAGTATGAAGTGACCATTGATGTGAACCTGTGCTACATACATAAGACCTAAAATGAATGTATATGAACAGGGAACCCATCATGGCCCATAGCAACTGCTAATCACGCTCCACTACCTTGAGCCAGCTGACATTCCCCACCAACTTTCAGGCACACGCCCCTCATCAGGCGTTGAAGCAACGCATTAAAGCATTACAGCTTACAGCATTAAAATCCTGTAAGCTTCTTCAGTTCTAAGGTCAAATGGCAGAGAGTCCCAGATTTAAACCCAGTGGGAGTATCCCCCCAAAGAGGGACAAAAGGACCCCCTGATGATCCTCTAATTGGGTCCCAATCAGCCAGGGACCCACACCCATTTTCACACCACGCCATTTGACCTTAGAACTGAAGAAGCTTCTCGGATGAGAAGTGAAACGTCTTCAAGCAACTTAAAGAAGTCCAGACGCTTTTCTTTGCAAGCTCCTTTGACTACGATGACCTGGATGACTGAGAACCTTCACAGATCTACAAGTAATAAATCTAAACTGTGGCCACAGTGCATTGTTTCTACATAAAAGGAAGTCATTGATATTCAGGTAGAAGAAGCCTCCCCCAGTTCTCCAGCCAACACTCGAGTGGTTATTAATTCAGAGTCTGAGGAACAATAATCATAATTGCATCTGATTGTTTGCCTGAGTTGCTTATTTGTATGACTTTGACCAAATGTCATTATCTGCTGCTGCACAAATTCACCAACGGCACCTTCAGCAGGAGCAAAATCTGCAGAAACAATAATCTTCTTTCCTCAGGAGATAAGGTCATAATATCTGTCAAGACGCAACAATTTAATCGTACTGGTTTATCAGCACGGCCATGCCTCAGTGTCCTCTACCGCCATTATCATAAATGAGGCTGTAATGGGAGGTATTAGACAGGAAAATCCTTGACAAAACATCTCCATTAGTACATCTCGCTGTTTGGTTGGTGAAGTGTTCACTGCGATATTTACACTGGAGGTTAAACATATTTCAGGGCAGCTAAAACCTTGCAGGATTTAGTGCAAATGCCTCAAAATAAGTAGATTATTTCCTGACTGACAACCATAAAGAAAGTCATAAAAAAGGGAAACCATAGCAAAGTCACAGGCAGCAATTTCTCCATCACTTCCAATCTCCAGTCACCACTTTTCGATGTGTATTTTCATGTAGAGTCATTTCTAACATTTCTTATTACATTTACCTTTAACGTTTTTGTGCACCATTTCATTTTTGTGGCAACATTTCAAAAAATTTTATGACTAGCTGGAATGAGCCACTACTCTACTCAGTCCTGCCAAACTGCAGTTTAACTTGTGCATCTTATACTGAGTCATGGTTTTGGCTGTCAGTCATATCAATAGATCTGAATTTCTGTTTGGAGACATTATACTCCAAATAAGCAGCTCTCTGGAAGCTACAGTGAAGCCTTGGATGGAAGCTAACACATGGCAGGTTTATTAAACTTGACCGAGATTTTGTGGGAAAGTGCCCTGTGAAGACCCACGAGCCAAGTCAAACTTGAAGTTTACAAATTAGCAACTGTTAATAGTTTTGCTCTAACAGGTACTTATATATACACAGAAGAGGTCAAAATATTTTAAGATTTTGTCTGTAGAATGGGTCGGACACTAAAAGGATTGAACCCTGCTCTAATAGACCCATCCCGTTAATGGTAAATCCCAAAAGTTACATGACCCCTTGTTAGCATGACTTGAAAAAAAGTGGGAAGGAAAAACAACTTTTTAACAGAAAGAAACCTCCAACAGAACCAAGTTCAGAGAGGCATCCAAAGGCTTTGGTTGAAAGATGACTCATTAGCATAGTGATGCACGAACAAAACCAAAGTCACGATGCTGGTGGGGTTGTAAAGTAGAGCTCGAGGATAGACGTGGATTTTGGATGAGACTTCCTGAACACTGAGGAGGATGAAGTGTTTATGGGGAGGACGACTGCATATTAATATGACCAGTTGTCAGGGATATTTGAAGAAAAGAGACCAGTAATTGTCTCAAAGGATATGAGAAGAAAGTTCACTGGATAATGTTTGATACTCTCTCAAATAAAAAGTGAGTCACATTTAATGCTTTAAGAATTCAGGTACTTTCCAACCACACACTTGCTCACTGAGGTCAATGTCCTAAACACCAGTCAAATGCAGCGGTTTCTCTTGTTATTTTAAATACCTTTTTCATTGTTCTTTTTTAAACCACAAGTAAATTCTTCTGGACAATTTAATTGTTTTTAACCAATCACACAGTCTTCGTGAAGCTCGATGTTAAGATAAAGACAAAATAGAAACTCAAGTGTCACTTAGGAATCAAAAACCACATGGCTTACAAACCAACACTAATTCTTGCAAGAGCATCTACGTTGATTTTCTCTTGAAGGTTGCAGAAATAAGAGTGTCACAGCTGGACTCATACACACTTCTTCTACATTCTGCACCAACCCCAAAGGAAAAGCCGTCTCAGAGTAAGGCCTGTGGAAGCTGCTCTCTCTTGTTAACCCAGCAGGAGAGTAATAGAAAAGGCTTCTACACAGTGCAATGCTTTTCCCCAAAATAAACTATTCTGTGGTTGTGTGTGTACATTTGTAGCTATAATAAGACTTGTATTCCACACTGTTGTTTGGATCTTATTGTTGTCTGGTACTTCCCAGGCTTCGTGTATGGAACGTGACATATTTTGCACTCTGACCTATTAAAGGTTGTGGTTTGAGGGGGCCTGGTGGGGTTTTCCTTGCATTGAAACCAAAGTAATGTTAAAATGTGACAGCACAGCGGCTCCCTCAAAGGGCAGCCTATAGGCCGAGCAGCACATGATGTGTGTTTCTCTGTGTTTACATGCTGGCTAAACATGGCAAAAGCAAACAACAAATTTAATATTCTTAACATTATGCGTGTTAGTATATGTTGTGACTGCAGCTACAAGTAGCTACAAATATGCTCTGCAGTTAATTGTGTTTGCAGACTCTATTTTAAGATAACAAAGCCTGATTAGGCATTTTAATGAGAGCAATGCCTTTTGGATTGCAGTGGACTCTGTGACAAATCCTATTAACATTCATGATTTAAGAATTAAGTAATGTAAATAACATTTTGAGGTCAGCGTGAGTTCTCGTGAATTGCTTTGAAACAATTGCTGCAAAAAAGAAATTATCCTCAAGGAGAAGGAAAAGCCTATTTTTTTCAGTTTTTCATTCTAAATAAATGTCTCAGGGTAATTTAAATGAGTATAGCATCAGCAGTGGCAGGTAACAGACCCAAGCCCAGATCAGCTGATGGTAAATCTCACATGGGTTTCTATTTGAATTGCTACCCACCTCCAGCTCCCCCCTTACATGCTGTTCACGGGAGTCATTGTGATGCTGTATTCTACAAGGGGTTCTTCCTGACCCAGAAGAGAGCCATATCAGGTGTCCTATCCATCGGGTCCGCAACCTAAACCCATATAAGCGGAATGGACAGGAAGCAAAACATTCTAAATGGCTCTTTTTAGTTTGAGGTACCAGTTGCTAAAACTGGTTCCGAGCCAACCCGCTAAATGACTGCAAGTGCTAATATCAATCAATCAGATCCACCATTTCAGCCCTGACAGAATGATGCAAAGCATTCTAACACAAGAACATTCAGACATTGGGATCCTGACATATTCTTGAAAAAAAAAAA
>NW_005187541.1:223157-228660 GCF_000239375.1 Pundamilia nyererei | reverse complement strand
TTAGGGAGTTTTCCTTTTCTTAACTAGATGTAAGTAACCTTGCCTATGTGATTTAGGGTTTTTAGCCATCTTTTCAAAGATCTTTTTGAAATTTCTTCTTGGCAATAAAAGCACAAATAAACATTCTGATTGGCACACATTGAAAATTGTTAAAAATTTCTCCAGATGTCATTTTTCTTGTTATTTTTCTTCAAAAAAATACGGTTGGGGATTAGAGTTCAGGTTAAGATTCCGACTCACATCACTGGGATAATTTCAGTATTCATATATTGCTTAAGCGTATAGTTGAGTGATAAATTGAAGGAAAACTTGTTGACCCCTCCAGGGATGGGGATGTGGAGACCTTGTTTTGCATTGTTGGGACCTTTAACAGGTATGATTTGAGTCCAGTATGTCAGGACCAACATCACATCACAAACCCAGTATAATAGCAGATAATCATCTGTGATATGTTGTTTTCTGCAAGCAAGTACAGTAAAATCCAATGCAACACCAATACTGTTCCATATTTTGAAAGCTTCATAGGTGGATGGACTAGTACTGCGTATTAAAGCAAATTCAAAGGAAAAAAGCACTGAGATGGATGTAAAATTGCCGGTGATTGTGGATTCGAGTTGTTCATCTAAAAGGCTGAAAGCCATAGTAATACGTTATTACCAAGACATCCTTCAGCTGCACTGCAGAAGACAAATGTTTAACACTATTCAGCATGTTTGGTCACTACGAGACCTCCACAAACTGCAATTTAAGAAAGGACAAAAAACCTGCAATCAAACCACAAATAAATCACCGGACAGAAAATGTGTGAATAGTTTGGCAAAAATGCATCAAACACAGCCCAAAAAGTCGAACAGTATTATTGGAAGTTGGAAGTCTCGTTCACACCTGTTTTTTATCTTTAACTCTCCTCACAAAAAGCAGCCGACTGCATACATGTGTATTTAATTATGCACGGCAGCAAGCCAGAAAGTTTACGAGTGCAGGTGTTTTATATCTAATAAATGCTCCACATAAACACATTTATTTCCTTTAGCAGAAATATATGTGTATTTACTCCATTCTGCTTGCTCTACCATATCTCAAATTTCACACATAATAACAGCTCAATTGCTTCTTTTCGGTGAGATGTGACAGAAGAGGCTCATTTGGCATGATGTGCTGTTACAAGGCTCATCTTTATCATGTGAAGGTGGTTGGGATTACTGTGCAGATGCCTCATAACAGAGCTCACGCCTGCTCCAGCATCCATCTATGCCAGGCCCAACAGGGGCTCACACACTCATTCACAATAAACATCCATTTACGCATTAAATATGAGGATTATTTCTCTAAACGTGCATTTATTTTTTTTCACCTTTGTGTCTGTAATTGTCTTGAAGATAAAGAAGCGTGGTGAATGATTGTTCTGTTTACCTGAGGCAGTTTGGTCCCACTAAAGTGAGTTCTGAATGACGGATTGCTCTCTTAATCTAAATCTAATGTACATGTGGTCTCCCATTTCAGCTGAAACCATTATTGGAGTCAGTGCAGGTCACAGCCATATCTTTGCAGATTATGTTCAGTCTTATACTATTAACTGAATTAAACCTGCAGCGCATCCATATTTCATGAGATGAGTTTAAAAGGACATGAGGCTTCCCATTTTTGATCATTCTCCTCATATAACGATGCACAGGTAGCCAGCAGCATCCACTATTTCCCTTTTATAATATGCATAGGTAAAACTGACCTGTCCTCCCACTCATTGTAGTAACTATAATCAAATAATAAGGGAATGGATAGGTGGTTGGAAATCTTATGATTTTTGTATAGTACTGTAGCTTCCATATTTGGGTTTCTCACACACAGAATGAGCTCTCCTCTCAGCTGTTGAACAGTGGATATGTTATTAACATGAACAAATACAAAAATTCTAAAAAAATAAAAGGAAAATGGATCTGCAATCGTTGGGCTTTAACACTTTTGGAGCTTCACTTTGTATCATGATGTAAACACGTTGGACATTTCAACATGGGAGCCGGTGGGGAATGACTAATGCTGGAGCCTTGAGAAGATATTAGAGGAACTGCAGGTTTTGACATTTTATTTTTCAGCCTTGTAAGTTGCTACTTGGTTTCAAGCAACATTTCTTTTAAGCACGACTGGGCTGTAAACTCAAACAGATATTTATTCTTTTAAGTGTGACATCAAAGGTTTTTTAGATCCTATCTTTCCCTCTGTTTGGTTACCTAAACCTGACCAGAAATTGAAAAAAATTAAATAAATAAAAGTCTTTTAGAGCTCTAGGAGGACGTCTTCTCAAAATCAACCCTGAAAATATTTTAGTGTCACAAAAATGAGGCATAAACACTTTCTGGTTTCTCTGAAATGTTTACTGAACGTCTTCTGGAGATGTCCTTATTCAAAATACTTTAAAGAAGATGAGAGTTCAGAACTTTCTCTGCTGTTTGTTTGCTCTCTGTGTGGTTTGCTAGTGCCTTTTTTGCATCCTTCTTGTTGTTGACTTCCCTTTTAATTGCCCCCTGAGCAACTGCCCTGCAAACGCATTTTCGAAGAAGTAACGTGGACGAGGTTTAGTGATTGAAAGATGCTGAGCTTCCCTCGAGCAGAAACATTCGGTAAATCACTGTATCTGCTGTAATTAAGGAATGGAAATGAAGAGGCCTGTATTATTTGTGGTTTTGGCGATACACTTTATGATATGAGTGCAGGATTTGTGTGTGGCCTTAATTTGTAGGTTTTTCAGAAATTCCTCACAGACTGGATTTGATTTCTGGTGCTTGATATGAAATACGAGTTGAATTAAAGCTTTTCATATCTCTCTGCCAATCGCATAGATAGCTTTTAGTGGCCTGAAATAAATGGATGCAACATATAGCACCGCAAAAATTTAGAGAATACACATCCCGCCTTCGGTCCCCAGAGGACAGCAGATGGATTCAAAAAGGATATATTTGTTTTTGTCTCCAAGCAATCAGTGCTTCCTCCACTCCAACAAGACAAACCTCCGGATGAAACGGGGAAAAGCTCAAAGCACATATCTCATTACAGGCTTTTGTTTATGGCTTTGGCTGTCCTGTGAACGGAGCCTCTCAGTGTGTATTGCCTTTGAATCATCCTCTTTGTGTCTGACAAATTCCATGAATTATTTGGATTTCATGGGAGTTACTTAAATAGCTACTTAAATGGGAAATCCAAATCCGTGGAACTGCAGTCCACCTGAGGTGACAGCTCATAGAAATGAACACATTTTGTTAATGCTTACTGAAAAACGTTTGAGGCCTAGGGTGCAAGGGAAACACATGAGTTCCGTATTATATTGCTTTTGTGCATTTATTGTAAGACTAAATATTTCCATTTGCAAAAACTGCTGTAATGAGCTGATTTATTTGACTGTTAATGGTGTTTTGACTGTCAATAAACTTTGCAAACAATATCTGTTCCTAATATGTTCATAAAGCTTTTCAACTGTTAGAGCCAATATAAGCAAACTGTGATTTGGTTTCGTGGGCTGATGGATGAAACAGTAGATTAGTGTGTTCTAGTTGGTATGGTATTCTTTCATAATTAGAACCCTTTACTTTTTAAAATTATATTTCTGTGAATTAATTTACCACCTTTAGCACGGTTCCAACTAAACTCCAGATAGGCATGCTAGGTTAACTGGATATTCTAAAGTGGCTGTAGGTGAACGTGAGCATCGTCTGCAACAGGCTGATGATCTCTCACCCCAAGAAAGCTGGGAGAGGCTTCAGCTCCACTGAGACACCACGGATGGATGGATATTTATTAACTTTTACATAACCAAGAGGTGAAACTCAAGATTAAGACTGTTTTTTCAAAGAGTGTCTTAAGCAATGGCAGGCAGCATTAACCTGAAATATTTTTTGATGGCAGGAGAAACCAGAGCTCGAAGATAACATGCAATCTCCACACGGAAGGGTCCTGCACAGGCTCAAAGCCAGAAGCTGCTTCCAGTGCAGGCGTGTTGTGTTTAGACGATGAACACCAATTATGAAAGTCCATATATAAAATAATTAATCATTAGAAGAAGCGATGCATTATATCAGATGTAGTTACTGGATAATGTCCACTGGGCAGGTTGGCTAATAAACACACCAACGCATTCATAGTTGTCTACAAATTAGATTATTTAATAGACTGGGATTAGGTTGCATTTTATTCACATGCTAAACAAGCTAAGTTTCAGAACCGAGAAGATGTTACCTTTTAAAACACATTTTCGTACGTGCAGTTTGAGTTGTTCTGTCAAAGAAGCAGATTGAAGTAAAGCAAACAGGTGAAAGTTTTATATAAAGAGGTGGATGTGTACCTCCGAAACCAACCTATGGAGTCAGTCCATAGAACAGCAGCCTGCTGGAACCAGGACATCAGCTGATGTTAGGTACTGTAATTCTCGCTGTGAAAAAGTACTACTCAGAGTTGCAGCATGGCTATGTTGGTTTGTCACTGTCTTTTCACTGTTGGACTTTACTACCGTAACTTTGTTTCAGGCTTAAGCAAAATTTTTATTTTTGAACAGTGAATGATGCAAAGTGTTTTAGCTCCTCCCACTTTAAACTTTCTGTTTGCGAAGTGTAGCCAGTCACAAGTAAGTCATCTTAAAATGTGTGAAATGTTGCTGAAAGGACCACATTTGGGATATTCACCCTCTACAATGTTATTCAGATACAACAGAAGAAAAAAACTGTGATATATTGTAATTATGTTTTTAATTACAACCACATCCGGAACCACAGATATATTAGGAGATAAGGAAGATGAATACTTCAGTAGAAAATATTTATTAGTGTAGTTTGGCCACTGGTCAGTTTATCATCAAAAAAGCTGATAATGACCATATATCCATATGAACTGCAGAATAACATAAGGGGCCTTGAAGCAGATTGTTTGTGAATGTGAGCATGTGTATCTGTGCCAAACACACCGCAGCAACATTTGTTGTGCTGACATTGCTGCACACATCTCTCCAGAGCTTTCCATCCTCTGTAATTGTACATTCACTTTTTTGGAGGGAATCACTGAATTGTTTAAAGAGACAAAAGAATCCATATAATCAATCTTTAACAATGTGGGAACAGCTCTGGTTTTGTCTCTGAGACAGCAAATGTAAACTCGTTCCTTGAAGAAAAAGGGGGCGCCTTGATGTTGGATATGGATGGAGGCATGCCGCCAAACTCGGCAGCTCAAACAATCACATCGTCCGTGACAGGAATCAGAAAGCTTCTGTCTTCATGGGAATGATCACAGCCGACCTTTCCTTGATGACTTGCACTGTTCAAAAGTGTATTATTTTACCATTCCTGACCAAAACCGCAGACCAAACCTTATGGAATGAAAAGGAAAACAAATGTCAATTTAAGAGATTACTATTTTTATTGTTCTTCATATCATAATGCACATGTGTTTCTCATTAGAAGAGGGACCCAGATTCAGTGGGGGGTAAAAAAAACTTCATTCAAGCAAAAGAGAAAAAAAAGAA
>NW_005187541.1:219998-223038 GCF_000239375.1 Pundamilia nyererei | reverse complement strand
CCCCCCCGAGACTCACATCTACTCCCATGTATGCATATGAGAGTGCATGAAACAGCACACATCCACACAGCAGCCTACCCCCTTCACATACAGCCCAGCAGAACACGCTCGCCGGGAGGCCCGACATAATTGTATTAATTGTTAACATAATGATGCATTTATGTTTAATGCTTACCTTCTGGTAATTACCGAGGAGGTACCTTTAGGCCTGGAACCTGTGCCTCCTCCTCTCCCTCTCTCTCTCCTCTCCACTTTTTCATTCTCTTTGTTATAACGGCGCCTGATCTCCTCACAGATTCAAAGACTTTCATCATTTCATCAGTGGTAGCCGGTTTCTCTCAGGTGCGCCACGGAAACGTATCATTAAGTTATCACAGATTAATTTGGCTGGTAGAGTTCGATGGCATCCTGTGAAGTTCCTTGTGATGAGGAAGAGCAAATGTGTGCCTTTCATTAGAGTTTGAGGAGACAAAGAGAAAAAGGTGCAGGGATCTGGATGTTTTTAATAAAAGCTCATTAAGGGGACATGTTAATGCTTATGAAATGAAAGCGAGTGAAAGCCGAAAGCACATCTCGTTACTCTAACTTGTTTCAAAGAGTCAGCACAGTGAGTTTGGAGATGGAGTCAGGATGTGTTCAATCTCACTCCTAAATCATGTGGGTGCTACATAGATCTTTGCAGACAGCGGACTACAGTTTGTAGCTGTGTGCTGTCACAGGGGGGAGGGGGAGGGGGGCAGAGTCACGAGTGTGTTGATTGAAGCGTTTGGTGCGCCTGGTCTTAGATAGGATTCACACTCATTGCAGGCTTCTTGTGATGTCAAACCAAATTATAGAATTAATCATATCTGCTGCTTCACTTTGCTCAAAGAGTTTAATTTTTAAGTGCAAGAACAGATGTCATCAAATCATGCTCCCCACTAATTGAATTAAGTCACATCAAGAAAAAAATGTCTCGAGAGCGAGAATGTGGGAGAAGCTGATGAATAGTCAGTATTTTAAATAGGGACCAAGTTAGCAAGTGGCAGGAATTTCAGCTAAAGCTAACTACTCATCAAAAGTTGGCTAGCTTGATTAGTGGTGATTAGTTATTACTGCTTCGATGATCCCACTAGTACAAAGATATTTTCACAAAGCATGTCCCCTATCGAACATTGAAGAAACAGCCACATGTGAATCCAGGCTGACTCCTAAAACACCTGGCATGGCTGTTTATTGGTAGATGTTAAGCAGAGCTTTGCAAACTGCAAATGTGGAACAAACGACAGGATAAACCTAAATTTGGCTTTGTGCTTGTGCTGTTGGTCCTTAGCTTAATCAGTCATACCTTTGTCAGCAATTTTCGATAGAAAGCGTAACGTTGTGACTGATCATATTTATCTTAATGTAGGAAGACACCAACCTTCATCTTTTCTGCACAACATTCAATTCAGATTTATTTATATAGCGCAAAATCACAACAACAGTCGTCTCAAGACACTTTTATTGTAAGGCGAAGACCGTACAATAATACAGAGAAAATGTAACAATCAGACCTGGCACTTGGCTAAAGTGGGAAGGAAAAGCTCCCTTTTAGCAGGAAGAAACCTCTTGCAAAACCTGGCTCAGGGAGTTGTGGCTATCTGCTGTGACTGTTGGGGGGTCATTCGTTCATATTTCCATTTCTGTGGAGCATACCAGCTAAAATATTTTTGGTGAATTCATTTTATTGTCTACCTACTTATTACCAAATAGGTCAGCATAACTGGCTCTATTACTGTCATGTCTTTACAATATAAAACTCCTTGAGACGACTGTTGTTGTGATTGGATGCTTTAGAAATAATCCATCCATCCATTCGCAACCGCTTATCCTTTTTAGGGTCACGGGGGGTGCTGGAGCCAATCCCAGCTGTCATAGGATGAGAGGTGGGGTACACCCTGGACAGGTCGCCAGTCTGTCACAGGGCTAACACACAAGGACAGCCAACCATTCGCACTCACATTCACTCGCACATTCACACCTAGTGGCAATTTGGATTATCCAATTAACCTATCCCCACAAACTGCATGTCTTTGGACGGTGGGAGGAAGCCGGAGTACCCGGAGGGAACCCACGCAGACATGGGGAGAACATGCAAACTCCACACAGAAAGACCCTGGCCTGATGGTGGAATTGAACTCAGGACCTTCTTGCTGTGCAGCAACAGTGCTAACCACCGCGCCACCGTGCTGCTTTAGAAATAATATTGAACTGAACTGAATAACTTTGATTAATTAGTCTAATATCATCATCAAAGCATTCCCATGCTGAGTTATGACTTTTTGTTCCCTCGACGTCCCACCACATATTGACTCCATTCTTGTTTTGTCTTGAAGCCATCATGGAGGCAACAGTAAAGGCTAGCCATGACATGCTATACAAGATTACCGTTATTGATGACTCATCGATCAAACAGCTAGGCCGCAGTAATCAAGCACAACGTCTCCAGGGCCCCCGAGGATCAAGGCCTAAATCATGACTCCCCTGGCAGAGAGGCTGCTCCAAGAGATAAGTGTGTGTGTGTGTGTGTGTGTGTGAGTGAGAGAGAGAGAGACTGTCTTGGAATGAGTTTATAATTACATGAGAACATTTGCTGCTCAGTATTTGTGTGTGATTATTGTGTCTGTGTTGTCAGTATAATGATGTTGCAAAATTCATCACAGCTTTTAGCTCGTAACACGCTGCACGTTTTATCGGTTCACATCCGTTTGCCTAAGCAGGGAAAATCGATTCTTTCAAGGGCAGACGCAGAAACATTCATGTCAGCGTCGGTCTGCTGCTTCTGCATATCAGACCGGACAGCGGCATATTGCATGTTATAGATTTTCAAATGTTATTGATCTGTGATGGAGACTTCCTTACGGGTGAATGTAATGTTGATAAATTGCTGACAGCCAACTGTGGAACCATGCTTGAACATGGAGGAGGAGGGTCAGGTTCAGGACCTACCCTCATATTGAATGCGTAAATTGTGTTTGGGTGAATAGATGTGTGTTTACCTGTGTGTGTGTGTGTGTGT
>NW_005187541.1:210092-219978 GCF_000239375.1 Pundamilia nyererei | reverse complement strand
GTGTGTGTGTGTGTGTGTGTGTGTGTGTGTGTGTGTGTGTTGAGAGTAGAGGTAATCTTTCTAAACAATGGCAAGGTAATTACATTTCTCATTGTGCCATCTAAAGCCTGAGAGTTACACACAGACACATACACACACCCACACAAAAGCACACACGTAGTGTTTGTCTGTAATGTTTAGCTCCAGCTTCTCTTTATTCATGTCTATTAACAACAGTAATTTCTGTCCTCAGTCTTTAGAACTACAGAGCTATAGAATCCAAAGTCTTTTGCATCTTTTGCATGTTAGGCACATGATGATAGAGCAGATTATGAGTTTCAGATGATTGAAAGAGAGAGACATGCATGATTATGAAGCTATACAACAGAAAATAAACAAGTTGTCAGAACTGAAAATGGGTTGATATAACCTTGTGCTCTTTGTTGACCACGTTCTTGAATTAAAAAAGGGCAGGACGTACAGCAGGTCATCTACAGGTTTAGAATGGTGCTGTGGTGGTTAGCATTGTTTTTTTTAAAGCAATAAGTCCTGGGTTTGAATCTGCCATCTGAATCGGTTCTTTGTATGTCGAGTTCTCCACGTGTGTGTCTTTTTTATTTTCATTGTGTATCCTGCCTCTCCTCCTGAGGCAGCTAGAATATGCTCCATTCCCCACACTGCTCTGAACTGGATAAACTGAAGAAAATGGATGGATGAGTTGTCTGCAGTAATTATATTTGGTGGTATGGCACTGTCTTGAGACCTTCTCATTTTTTCAAACGCATTCATGAAAAGCTCAAAGAGTCATCCATAACATACTAGCGGAAATATGGTGAGTAGAAACCATGAAATGTCAGGAAAAGTTTCTAGCAGTTGTAGCTGAATTTCAGTCATTCTGCATGCACCAGGAAAGAAGGAATGGATGTCTTTGACTGACATATGGGGATTAATAAATACATAGAAGATTCCCTATGCAACCGAAACCTGGAATATCCAGCAATGGAATCAAGTTACATATAGACATGAGTTGAGGTGGGAAGAGCAGGAGCAAGAGTCCCAAAAGAAAACAGAGCTGTCACAGTAGATAGGACATCAAGTTAGTCAAAGTCAAAGTCAACTTTATTTGTCAATTCTGCCACATGTACAGGACATACAGAGAATAGACATTTCGTTACTCTCAAACCCTAGATGAAATAGCAAATGAACATTTAAATATAAGAGAGTGATTAAAAAATGCAAATAAAATAATTAAAAAGTAAAAATTTAAATAAATACAATACAATTTAACAAGAAAGCTATGCAATATACAATATACAATATACAATATTCAGGTAAGGGTAAATGACATTGAGTGTAAAACTAGATCGTTATGGCATGAATTACTGGCATATATACTGTCATACAATTTGACTTTATTTCACTATTTGTTCCACAAACCACTCTCAAATGAGACGTTTTCTTGAACTTGCTGAAATCAGAGCCATAGCTCCTTCCTTTTTGTTCCTGTATGACATTCAAGGTCATACAGTAAGAAAAAGTGGACTAATTTACAAGATTCTTGGTTCTGAAGGTAGGTTGTATGATTTACATTTTGATCACTCTTTCAGTTTAATCATCTGTCAAAATAACAAAAATCTGTAGCCATCCTTACTTCCACTGGGAAGCCTAACCTGAGAAAATGTGGCCCTTGTGGATCTAGAAGTGCATTATGGTTGAAGTGGCACCACTCCGGCACCAGAAAAGGAGTTATTAAAATAATTTCTTCAGTATCTGCTTGGCAAACTTGGGTAATTGCCTTTTATTAACCACAGAGGTGCCTGAAACCAATAGAGCCTTCAGCTGCTTTCAGCTCACAAAAACCCCTCGCATCTCACGAGTATTCTGTTTGTGATGATGATAATTCACCTTGCATCTAGCCTTTACTTCAACTTACATTTCACACTTGTTTTCGCCTAGTAATCCTCTGCTTTTCTTCCTGCACTTTATTTCCTCTCAGAGCTGCTTCCACACTGATTTTCCTCCACTTTCAGTGCTTGTTTCAGTACTTAAACACTAAACCTAAACTTCAGCTTCGAGTAATTTTTGTCTTTCTTTAAAATATTCCATTTCTCAAACAATTACTAGTCCTGCAATTTATCGACCATCATCCGCTGCTGAAATCCCTTTTCCAACATACAATTTGGTTCCCAGGGTTTGAGTTCTGCTCCCACGAATTCCTCCTCTGCACTTCAGCGGCCATCTATCACCCTCTTCAGGAAAAAGTGTTTTTTTAGTTTTAAATCTTTTCTTGACATTTGATAACAGTGTGAAAATCAAAGAATAAATGGCACAGTCATCCTTTAACTGTACACCACCATCAGCAGCACCATCACTCTCGTTAACGTCCCATATTCTTCCTGCTTTGGATCCGACAGGCACGACAGCTTACACCGCACCCGCTGCATTAACCTTCCCGCCTGCCAATCGATGCCGCGTCACTGTTAATCTTCATTGCGCATATGTGACCTTTGAGAAACTTCAATGCCCTTGCTCCCGTCTGATTAATAGTAGTCGTGGTAATTGGATGTTAATTGGACAGACTATTGACCAAAGTACAGAGAAAACAGTGAGGGAGCAATTTGATGTCGCTAATATTGATAAGCAGGAAGGAGCAAGACAATCACTAGGTGATCGTATCAATTCATCATTGTTATTATTGGTTGTTTGCAGAGCAAACATCGTCTTCCTTTAGAAAAGTCCTTTAACATGTGCCTTGAGAATTAAATCCATTTGTTTCTTTTTCTTCAAATGGGAAGCTGTGGTTGTCATTTAGGTTTATGTTTATTTAAAAGGAAGCTGGTCTTCAACAGCAGGATGTTGTTTTTTACTGTTTCTAATTTGCATTACTGGTTTGTTTTGTGCATTGTCTGTTTTCTTTTTGTTTAAGCAGGATTACTCAAAAAGTTATGGTTAGATTTGCATGAAAATATTACCAGATATGGAGTTTGTCACAACCTCAATGTTATTAATGTTTGCCAGCCTGATCTGGATCCAGGGATTCGGTTAGCGTGGTGTGAAGGTATTAGCTGCTGAAGAGATCTGGTGCCACTGCCATGAGTGATTTGAGTCAGAGTTGGAGCAAATTAAAAATGCTTTGTTTTTGCAGTTCCCATCGGAGTTTCTGCCACAGTTTCCTGAGTTAACATGCAGATTGTGAAATAAGCTTTCTCACCTTTGGTTTTTGATTTACTTTTTCTGTCGGCTCAAAAGTGAAATGAAATTTTTTAAAGAAACAGACTCAAATGCTGGTCTTCACCATCCACCACACCACCTGCCTCCTAAAGCCATTTTTTTCCTTCCTCTGTTCCCTCTGTCCATCAAATATGAGGCTGGGTATCCTCAGCATTAGGAAATCACTCTCAGGCCAGCTAAGGTTTCAGTGAGGACGCTGAACTTAGGATCAGGACAGGAATAATCCAAACCACCCAGCAACATGTAGTTAACTGAACTTATGTTGTGGCTGGATCGTCTCAGTTATTCTCTTAGCTGAAGATCATTCGGTTTTCTTGCCATATGATGGTGTTTGTTTCTGCCCATCAGGGACCCTCAATGTAAACTTCCACTGAAAACAGTTTAACCCTCACTCTCCATCTTTTCTGTGCTAATGTGTTTATTTTAGCCTAACCATATCTCATACATTACACATCATACAACTAGGTCACATTCAGTAACCAGCCAAACTCCCCAGTTATTTATTTCCCATCTTTGTGTAGAGCATTGCTATAACTGGATGCAGACAGAGGCTTTCCCAGGCTTGGGTCTCCCTGCAAGTGCTGGTGGTGAGTGAATAGAGAAAGAGAGGTCATGTTGTATGTGCTGCCCCCATGGCCCAGAGTGGGTTAAGCAGCAAGAGATGGATGGATAGATGGATGCCTGAACATTAAACTTTATTGTAACAACAGGGAGAACAAATACTTCTCAGTGTGGCTATTTGATTTTGAAAGCTGAAGTTGTATTTGGATCAGTCTGAACAAGCAAATGGCCTTCTGCTGTCTCCATCAGTAATGTGTACCCTTCCACAGGAAAGTTTCCTTTTGAGAAGGACTGTGTTTACAAAAAGGTCCAGCCGCTCTGAAAGAAATCCAACAAGTGCAGGCAGAACTGAGAAATTAAGACCATATGCTGAGGTTAGAGACCAGGTCAGGGCCTAGACATGATATCCACAGACAGACACATGTATCAAAGTTGTCCTCTTAAGCCAGTAAAATCCTGTGTCTGAGCCCCACCATAATCAGTCAGATAATTGATGAGATTTCTGATTTTCGTGTGTCCTCAGCCTTTTCGGCTTTTGCTTCCAGCAGTGCCACGCAGTATAAATGACCAGTTATTTTATTGTTATTACCTTTAACAACCTCTCTCTATTATCTTGACAGTTGGAAAGTCGGCAGCTCATTTGCTGCTCACACATTTCAGTTTATTATCTGAAATTGTTAAAGATAATTGATTTCCAACTTTGTTCACCTCTAATAAAGCGGTGGTGCGCTAATGAAACGCTCACTGATACATTAATGGATAAAGAGAATAACAATGAGGCTTCGGCAGAAAATTTTGAGTAATCTTCTTTAATCCCTTACGTGGGTAGTAAATCCTGCCTTTCTCGGCTCCGCTGTTCACAAAGAGCTTTAATAATATGAGACGTGAAAATGCCTCCATGCAGTTCCTGCATCTCTGTTCAACAGCTCTAACCATCCCAGGGACCTTGTAATGTCCAGCCATGCCCTGAGACGGACAATTTTCATAGATGCCCTGCGTGTTTTCTAGATTAGCAGCAATACAGTTGAGCACATTTCTGTACTGTAAACACCGAGTCAGTGAATTCTCACTCGTGCATGAAGCAAGCTCACAGCAGGAGTCAGGGCACAGAGCCAAAGCCATGAGGTCACCGCTCACCTGCCTCACAAATCACTCTTTGTCTCCCGCTGGCCTTTTTTTGGGGTATAATTGTGAAACAATATAGCTGCAGACGTAATAAAAAAGCCCTACTGGTGTTTTTGATGGAGACCGGCCATCTTGTGATCGGAGAGGCAGGAAATTCAGGGTGACACAGCTCAAGTAGCACACCTGCGTGCCAGCAACCACCTGCCCCTCCACTGCAGGCTAGAAACATACTCACTCACACACACACACACACACACACGTAGAGCAAGAATGTAAACTGATGCTCGGGAATTAAATGCCTGTTGGATGAAGTCTAACGCTAATTGCAGTTAGTTGAAAAAAAAAATACTTGCAGTTACTTATATGAGAGTTAACATTTGGAGGTCACAGATGCACAGCACAAGAGGCGAGATGGTAAAATGAGATCAGCACAAGGTTGTGCAAAGCAAGCGGACAGGCATAGAGAGAGTCCTGAATTCAGGTAAAAGGCCAAAGAAATACGATCAGAAAATAAGAAAAAACACTGAAGAGCAAACAGACATAGAAATACGATGGTGTTTATTGAGTGGAAGTAAAGGTAGGTTTAAATACTGACAGGGTTAAGAGGTGAGAAGAAGGGTGGAAAAGATCAACAGCACTTCCATTTTAAGCCTTCAGGGTTAACTCTGTACTTTGTGCTGTGTTACAAACATGGCTTTTTCATTACTGCGGTACATCGCCATGGTAACTTATGCTGGAGGCCTAACATGTTCACAAGGAAGAACTGTTTGTGAGATGAGAGATCAACATGCATAAAGCAAGCACCTCCTGACCAATCAGCTCTTCAAAGAAGAAGCATAACCGTTCCTGGAAGATGTCTAAGACTCGTAAAATGTAAATTCGAACAACTTTATCATTCTATAAGCTTCAATATAGCGATGACCCTAAGATATAAGACTTGCACTATTTTAGCTTGCAAATAAAAGTTGCAAGTAGGATTTTGTGTCAGTTATTTAGTTCTTCTGAAAAGTCAAATTTCACACAGTTTTTCCTCCTGGCTTCAAATAGACACACACACACACACACACACACACACACACACACACACACACACACACACTTATACATTGCTCTTTAATACTATACATATACTGCACAGCTCTTTGGTTTGATGTTTTCAGTCTGTATTCTGTGTTTAACCTCCCTGTATTTTTCATTATAGAGTTCTCTTCCTCTGTACAATGACACTGTGCTGCCAGGCAGCCTGCCCATGTTTCTGATAGGTCACTCGCTGCAAAATCTCTTTAATGTGAACACATGCATACATACATACATGCTAGATTGGGATATCCTGTGTTGACTTATTGAGATGATAACCCTCTTCATGGGAATGTGAGTGTGATCGATGATGTTAGCAGAGCCATCTTTCAGCTCTTCTCTTTAGGAATCACCACAGCAGATTTTACATTTCAGCCTGTCCCTAACTCTGTCACACCAACCCTCTGCATGTCCTTCATGTCCATTTTCTCTGTGGTCTTTAGTACATATTCCATTTTCTGATGTTGTCCTTCCTGGTCACTCGTGGAAACTCCGAGGCGCTTCAGCTCAGCTTTCTATCTTTTTGTCAGTGACACAGTCTCCAAAAAATACATCATAGCAAGTCTCACTACCAGCTTGTAAACATTTCTTTTCACTCTTGCTGCTATACTTCTGTCACATATCACTCTCAACACACTCTGACACTCGCTCTCACCTACTCCACCCTGCCTGGGCTATTTAAACTTATCTACATTTACCATCTCTTCTTCTTGCAGCTTCACTGTTACACTCATCTCCTGCTAACTCCTTTCATTAATCCGGGTAAAAGTGCAATTGAGATTAAAAGATAGGTGAAACCAGATGATGAAAAGAAATCAGTTAAGTTATTTTATCATCTTATATTTCATTTTGTTTCCTTCCCACCCTCATTAGTACCTGGCAGAGTTCACCTGTGCCTTGTTATCCTCCTCCTGGTATGTTTTCTCTCAGTCTTTGTCCTACTTTGTATCTTTAACCTTCGTTTCCCTGCTCACTCCCCCGATGTATTTTTCCTTGTTTGTTTTTTTTTTTTATCTTCATTATCTTGTTGTATTTCCTTCGTTCAGCTCCTTTTGTTACCTGTAAGTTGAAAATTAATGTTGAGTATATTTTTATCACTGAAAGTCCAACTCTTGTCAGCTGCTTCTGAACTTCCTCATAAAATGTGCCAGAAAACCAAACCTCGCACTTATTAAAATGTACTTTATTTAGAGCAGTTTAATCAAATGTGCCTTTAAATAACTCCAAAGCTGCTTCAACAACATGTCTCATCTTGTGAAAACCGAAGCATAACACTGTTGTTAATTTGTTTCTTTAATTAGTATTATTTTTGTAAGAAAGCACCAGAATCGTTTCAGTTCATCTCTCAGTGAATTTCTCATTGACTTCTTAGACTGCACGGCTCAGCCTCAGGTCTGCTGCTTCTAAAGATGGAAATTTATAAAATAGGACACAAATGTCAGAATCTTAAAAGGCTCAGTCAGATCCTCAAACATAAGGAAATTGTGCAGTTTCTTGGAAATGGTATAGCACATCATCAAAAACTCCTTTCTGTGTGATCTGTTGCTCTGCCATGTAATAATAGCTGTAATATTTCTATACAGAACGATGACTGTATTAGCTCCGCTTGTGTAAAACTTGTGCTCTTCCTCTCATCCTCTGAGTAAGGCCATGCATCTTAATCATTTTCCTTTATTACCGAGGTCATTGTGGGTGGTGCTGATGTATTGGATTGCATTTATATTTAACTATTCCTAATATTCTGCCTCTCTCATGTGAGTTTATAGGTCTGCTAATGAGATGTGACCTCATTTAACATAAAGAAAAATAGAGAAAATTAGACATCAGGACAGAGCAGCTGCTTCCAGTCGTGACTGAGTTCACATGCCCGCCTTATAAAGTGGCCAATTAGTGTATACCCAAGTTAAAAAGACACTTGGATGGACACACCCATTTATTTTAGATGCTAATATTGGTGTATTTGCCACCACTGAGGTGGCCATATTTGGACTGCAGGGGTGCAGAGCCATGTCATCAGAGAATGCTAGCTAGTGCTGGTCATCAGTCAGCATCCACAGACAGACACGGATACCTGCTAATTAGTGCTCAGCATCAAACACATTCTAGAGTTTCACTCACCCACACTTGAGCTCAGGCTTCTTGGATGGTCTGTTGGTAAAATTAACTACACGGCAGCCATATTATTTGTCAGATAATTGCATTAAAAATGTTGGTTTCACTTTTCAGCCCTGGAGGCTGCTGTGCGGCGTAAACCTAAAATGATCCAGTATTAAATGAGGCAAATTTGTCTTTTTAACGTTTTAATAGATTTAATAATGGAGAAACAGATGTATTTAATTCTCCTTTTCCACTTCTGCTTTTTCATTGTCTCCGTTAAACACTCTTCTTTAGTCTTAATCACTGAGGTCTTCATATTTACTTTCCATAACATAATACTTAAAGTATTCCTTTAAAGATCACTGATGAATGAAACGAGCTTGATGCATGAATTGAGATTCATCTGGATATGTAACTAAGCGACAGGAAACAGTTAGCTCACAGAATGGAATTGGTTGTGTATATTTCACCGAAATCAACTCATAGCTGCTATCTTTTTGAAATTACTGCCCGATGATATAACACCTGAAATACTAATGCACAGCTATTACCAGCCTTCAGTGTGATTTGGTTGTGATTGAAGGCTGTATTTAAAAGGAGTTGACTCTTTTCTGTGACTCTTTATCTGGAAAATCACCAGTAAACGTTCCACATATATGTTGTAGGTGAAAGCCTGGACGGCAGGCAGGCCAAAAGTCAGTGATGAATTCAGACTCATGTTGGTGTTGTTTTGTGGTCAGTGTCCCTAAAAGAACTTGAGCAGCAGGTCCTGTGAGGTGATGGTTAAGTGCACAAAACGGCAAAGTCCTGGTTAAATTCAGCAGCCAAGACTCAGTTGAATTAAACTGTAAACTGTAGAGGACACAGGGCAGGGAGACCATTGAGAACGGGTACAAGCAGGACTTGTGAGGGTTCATTCTCTGCTGTAAATAACGGACATGGTAAATGACATAAAGGGCTTTTCTCAAACAGCCTTTATTCTTTTTTGTTTGTAGGCCATCGCTGGGCTGGAGACATCTGATCTTACTCCGAGATCTTGTCATCGAATCATGACTTTGTAGGCAACAGGAAGGAAATCCCAAGAAAAGAGTGATGGCAAGACTTATTCTGGTGAAGCGTTTACATTAGCTGCTATGAAAACTAAAAGGTTGAAAGAAGTGTGACAAACACAGGTATTTAATCTGCTTGTGGTGGTAGGTGCCATTTTACTTTGTGATACGATGTTTGAGTTGCGACATGGAGACAATTATTACAGCTGTGACTCCTGAGTACGAAGAAGTCTGAGAAGCACGGTGCTTCCGGTAATTCTTGATTCACTTTTTTTTAAGTTGCTGTTAAAACCTCGGGTTGTCATCTTTAAACATTTTAAAAATGAGCGTATATTGTAGTGGCAGCACCGTTGGGGTTACAGGCTCACATTGTAGTTTATCACGGTTCTATCAGTAACTACAGCTGCAGTATTTTCTCTCTTCAGCAGCTCCGACAGTTTCTATCACACAAGATTTTACTCAAACCCAACAAGTCAGACTGAGTCACTCACACAGGTGTAGCTAAACTCAGGTATTATTTCTTCGTGTAATCACTATTTTGTTGTCTTCTCTGCGTTCTGAGCATTTGAGTTTATGCTAGCTGGTCTTCGCAGCACCTGGCCTGATTGAGTCACTGCAGTGTGATGCTTTAAATTGTGGAGTGACTGCAGATATCAGTGACATTTATTTATGCTGGTTTAGCCAGCTTTTTGGCCAATCTGCCTTACTGCAGACAGTATTGTGACTTCTTTTGGCTCTTGTGTAATCTGAATCTTCTTGAACTGAAA
>NW_005187541.1:196912-209844 GCF_000239375.1 Pundamilia nyererei | reverse complement strand
ACGCCTGCACAACTCCCGTCTTACAAATCCAAAATGCAGCGAGCGCTTGTTAATTAGGACAAAATTCTGGTTTGTAATTAGTTTAAACAAGAAGTAACAACTGAAACATGAGGCTGAGGCCAACATGCAATAACCTAAAAATGCAAAGAGACATTGTGCTTCACTCTAAAAATCCCGAGTCACGTGTTTTGCTTCAGAATGAGTTAGTGCAACAAGTTAGATAGAGGTAGACAGATGAATACTTTACCGATCCCACAAGGGAAAATTGTTGTCTTTCAGCAGCACCATAAAGGATAAAAACAGCACTGTCTACAAAAAACAACAAATATACAAAACAGTTTAAATCAAAAGTGGTGCCTGGTGAGGGCCTCATACTATGAGAAGTTAATGGAAAAAGCGGCACTTGGGCTTCTGATAAAGTCACATTGTTTTGATTTTGTTGGTGATCTTGCACACAAAAGGAAGACAATGAATCCAGGCATTAAACTGTATTGGTTTCATTTTTAAGACATTTAAACTACTGTTTCTATTGATACAGTTTTGAGGTTGTACTACTGTTGAGGTTGGTGGTTAACATGAAAGGGACCAGATGATGGGAAAACAACCATAATAGACTTCAGTCATTTTCCAGAGCTCTGAATAAATGTCTGTTACAGATACAAAGGTTCAACACTCTCAGCAGCAGCACATCTTAACATGAACAACCTCACCCAAAAAAACCCCCCAAAAAAAAAACAACCCCTCCTTAAATAGCCACCGATCATACGACCAATAAAAATAAAGAGATTCACCACTACACACTCCAGCTACCAATAAACATAAACAGTGAAATACTCCACTCAGTTTAACACACCCAACATGCTTCTGACTACAAAACAAACCCCAGTTAAATAATATAAAAACTAACTAAATCAAATGAAACTGAAGCTTCAGCCCGCTCCCACCCTCAGCTCTCATCTAATGGTTTACCCCACTAACAGTGGCTAATTAGGGAATTCCTTTCAGGTGAACGTCATTAGCCTTTAATCACGTGTGCGCTCCATGAATCAGGCCTTCAGGAAGTTGACCTCAAAAAAGAAAGTAGTTATTGGACTTCAAAATAAAAGCATAACAAAACTAAAACTTCCTATCAGACATTGCGAGTGCTTCACCTTAGTGAGGGAGATGCTTCCCTGCACCCTCACAACTACATGAAGCGTTTTCCTCACTAAAACTGTCGGTATTTGCAGTTATTGTTTAATTTGCACTCGTGACTAGACAGCTTCTTTTCAGAACACAGATAAATTCAATTTAACCTGTCAGATTAAAGGATCTGTGATCTCTGTGACGATTCAGTGTGGAACATTAGTGTTAAGTTGGATCGAAAATCACTCAATAGCAATAACCAACCAGCTGACGTGGCAGAATATGAACATCCCCCATGTTTTATGACCTAAAATAATAGTTTTTTTGTTAGTGGAGTTTTGTGACGTGTAACTTAACTATCTTGTTCAGAATGTTCTAAAGATTCTGATTCTTTTTGTGGTAAAATCCATCTTTCTGCTGACCATGTCCACAGTGCTAAATCCTGTCTGCTTGGTGGCATGGCCTGCTGCCATCGACTGCAGGTAACACTGACTGTGGATCAGAGCTAACATATCTGTGGCGCCAGATACCACAGGAAACCTCTCAGAGGTCTCGCAGAGTCTCAGTGGGTCTGGCTATTTTGGCAGCATGTGTTGGACCGACATATTGTTTTGTTTTGACTGCATGTGTAAAACTTCATACCATGCTTCAGAATGAAAATAATCTGCGCAGCCATGGTTTTAATTCTAGTTAATAAATTAACTATAATTGGTATTTTGTGGTGCAACTTTTAATAGCGCAGATCTTCATTAGCCCTCCTGTTCACAACATACAAAGAACGATGGGAATGTTTACATTGTGCCGAATGTTTCTGCACATTCTGCGCATTCAGACATTCATACAGATGCTCGCTGTATGTTGAAACCGTGTGAACAAACGAGCGGAGACTGTCAAAACGTATAGTAGGACTGATGGTGGCAGTCCCATCAAAGGACGGGGAGGCCTTTGAAGGCCTATGTAAATAGCAGCTTCTACCTGAGCAAAGCAGATGGTGTATTTGCAGGAAAAGGTGGATAGCACTTTGGTACAGTATGACAGTGGCTGAGTTTTTTTTTAAACTTTTTCCCGAAACTGAATTCTTCTTTGTTTCCACACCAATGACATTCAGATGAGAAGAAATGACTCTTTTGACCTCTTTCATTCGGCCTTTTATTCAGTCGAGCTTAACTTGTCAATTGATGGCACCGTTTTGATGAAGAAACAACAAAGAAAAATATCCCGGCAGGAGGTCTGAGGGGGGAATATAATTGCTGCTGTAGTGTGCTGAAAAGGCCATTCAGATGCCATTCTGTGTGCATTGATTGGCTTTCCTCTCCCCCTCCCATTCGCCCTCTCTCAATGCTTTCCCTGTCATTCAAAACATGAGGAGGCCTTTTCACAAGCTTGGAATAGTTTGCATGTCAGAATAACAAGCTAATTAGAGCTCCTCCAGTGATGGATGGCTCTGAGAGGGTACGAGATGTGGGCACGAGGGCAGCACGGCACCCCGATAGCGTCACAACCATCTGCCCCACTTTGACGGCTTAATTGGAAGAGCGATGGGGGGGATATTTGGGATCCAGCCTAATGGCTGTCCTGACCCTGTGCGGCTGGTAATGCCTTATTGCCCCTATTTGTAGCCCATAAATTTGGCACTCAGTCTCCCCTTTATATCATTTCTCAGGTTGTGATTGGCTTGAGGTCAACAGGGGTCAAAAAGTTGCCTAGAGCAACCGTCTTTGTGTCAAATTCAGAATGAAGGATTAGGAGGCTTGAAAATAGTAGCATCTGAATTTAACACTTGAAGCAAAAGGGACTTTTGTATGTATGAGCACATTTTGTGAAATGAGCTGAAAGCATTTCAGAAGACCTTTGCATTCAACCCACCCCATCTCCTAAAAGTCATGTTTATTTGCCACTAGTTGTTTCCTTTGAATTCCTACTAGAGGTGAATGATGTAATTTACTTGTCCACTGGTAAAGACTGGAACTTTTGGAGACTGGAACTTTTGGTTTATCAGAGCACCTTTGGTTCAAGCTCATCTGCCTCTGACGTGCACAGAATCAAAAAGGTCTGAAGGTAAAACTCCAGTGACAGTCCGAATATAAGGACATTAAAAAAATAAATGAGCATAATGAGTATGAAGCAAAACTTGGCTAAATGCATTAAATGAATACAATACAAGCGATATGTACTGACAGATGTCAAATAACTAAGCAAAATTAATTATGAGATTTTCTTGGTGTCTAAAATAGGATCAGAGCAATTGGATGAATGTTGAAAGTTTCCTGGGTAAAAGCCAAATGGCATCACCTCCTGATGTGCACTTTGTTGCTCCGATCTGTGGAGAGAGAAACTTGATATACGACGTCAGAGCAGGTCTACAGGAAAGACTGGAGTGGAGTATCATGTTTCAACTTCAAAGGATTTATTGTGAAACTGATGTGAGACTGGATTGGATCGGTAATCGTTAATCATAGCCACGAGGATGGGTGGACAGAAGGGGCATCTCCATTGTTTTCAGTGACGTCGTCGTAATGATGAGATGTCTCTGCTCCGCAGTATACAGTGCATTTAACCCTGATGATACAAAGGAGTTTGATAACTAACAACTCTAAGTTGTATATGCCCTGCTCTTTTAAACTTTTATTCAATAGATTTGTCATTATGAAAAATCTTTTATAATCATGTCCTTGATGCTCCTGATCCATTTGTGCAGGGTGGGGAAAAAAGAGAATAAAGTGACCAGTAGTGATTCATGAGGCAGTTTCATCCTTTACATTACTTTGAACTAATGCAAAAGTTCTGCACTTTTCTCCTCTAAGTTTTGCTTTTTCCCCCCCAAGGATGGATCTAATTTTGCTAAGCCATACGTCTTCCCTGCCATCATTCCTCACCAAGACCTCTTAAAGGCTATTTGTCTGCCCCCCTCTTCCTTTGCCCATTTAGAGTACACAGCCTTGCCCTGAGAGGTAAGTTGCTGATGAGGCAAATATATTATTAAAAACGCATTAGGCATCAGTGCAAGAGAGATAATTTGTCCTGCAGCAAGCCCTGCGTCAGATATTGGATTGCAACTGTTGGATCTATCTCTGCGTTGTAGAGGAACCAATAAAGCTTTGTTGCACTACGTTTGTACACTGTTCTAAAAACCACAGAGAATGCATGCAAGATGGACGCACCCCACGTGATTTCAGTTATTTGTTAGTGAAATCCTTATATAAAAGCTTAATTTAAACTAAATTTCTGCACTTTCTCTTTCCTTATATTTAATATTTAGGATGGAGGCCTAATTTATCATCCATAGTAGGCAGAGTGGGTTGTTTGAAACACAGACTAGGAGAGGCCGGGATCAAAGTGTTTTTGGGAAAGAGGCTGAACCCCAAACTGGCCTCAAGTCATCTGTCAGTGAGAGTATGTTAGAAACCACTTTAAAGGTAAAGCGCTGTCTGAATGGGTGGCTGTGGCTTGCAATAAAAAGTGCTTTGGTTGATTGGATTGGTTTGGTTGAGATAGTATAAGAGAAGAAATCAATATGAATCCTTACTCTGGATATTTTGGATTATTTTCAAAAGCTGCCAGGTAACATAAGATTCTGTTAATTCTTGACCTCACTTCCTGCTCCTTGAACGCACAATAAAGGGTAACCACACACGCACACGTGGCACTAAATGAGTGCAGTCACCCCCTAAACCCACCCACCTGCAAACATTTCTCCTGTTGGCCATCTGAAAGATGGCAGCAAGCACAGGCTCTTTCACTCAGGTAGTGAGAGCTTGATTCACAATGTCACATTTATTGAAGAGAGGGAGACCAGCCGGGCCTGGTCCTCATTAGTGCATATTTGGCTTCAGGTTAGAGTCGGACCCTGGCCTATTGTCACAGCGGATCAGATGGCCAGTGTAAACACCTTTAATCAAAGGAGGGTGTCTGCTCAGCGCTGCCCCCAAACACAAAGTGGCAGGCCCGTTCGGCCTTAAAGTAACCGCAGACTTGCTGTAAGATTCGAGCAGCATTTCAAAGGATCTGCATATTTCCCTCCAGTCCCCCCCACCCCCCACCACCATGTAATCCACAAGCTTGTTAGTTTTCCTCATTAAGCTTGAGGTCAGTTTAAACAGGGCAGACCACCCATGGAGATCAAATTGGCACCGCCATCTTCGCTCCGACCGTCCTCCACCTACGGTCTTCTGAATTCATCATCGGCAGACGCTTGCCACACACCTCAAAAATAACTATGATGCCACGTCTAGGAGATGAAACGAGGGAGTGAAACATTTGGTCGTTTGTCTCAACACTGTTATCATGGGAGGTTCTGTGCAAATACGTGGAAAGAAAAAAAAAGATAGGGAATGGGCTTGATGCAGAGGATGAAAGACATAGTGGGGGATTGGAACAGATTAGTGTAGGGGAAGTAGTTATTTGGAGAGCGGCGTTGTAGTTTTGGGGTGATAAGTGAGCAGAGGCCTGCGGGGGCGTGGTGTGCCTGCAAGTGGATTGATGAGTTGGCGAATTGGGCCTGCTGCAGCGGCGAGGGAAGACAGAACCCTGCCATTATCTGGAAATGAGTTACATGTCCTCCCTGCCGTGACACGGGCCCCCGTCTCATACACACACCTCTGACTGAATGATAACAGCTGTGAGGACACACCGCTAGGGGACATCAGCATACACAAGTGAACAAAAATATGGGTTTGGGTTTCAGCAATGAGGGTGATTTATTGAGTTTTCATTGTCAATTGGATTTAAAAATATCTTCCATCTTATTGAAATGTTTCATGTTTTTTCCTGTAACACAATGTTGTTAGTATGTAAAGCCTTTGGGGTAAAACTACCAGAACTAAAGTGATAAGAATATGGATTATAATGGATTTTTATTAGTTGGAAAGAAGGTGAAGCTTCTGAGTATTCAGCTGGTTAATTTCATCATATCCAGGTCAAACAGTTTGGACACAGAACAAAACAAAACAGAAGATAAAGTAATTTATCTATGGCTGTGTAGATACTGATTCGGTCTGGTTTTAGTCAAAAAAGCTTGGGTCCTGACTACTTCAGAGTCTGAACAAAATTCCCCCAAATCTCTCATCAGTTGTTGTGGTGCCATTGAACGTGCATATTGAAGAATTTGGCCGAAATCGTCTTCCTAATACTCCACAAAACATGGAGCTGCTGAATATTTGGCTGGTTTTATGCAAATAGTTAAAGTCAAAAAATTTAGACACCTTTCTTCATTTCTTGTTTCTAGAAAAAAAAACTGAAGATGATTCAAAACTTAATTTTCTGGAGATGCTGGGTCAGTTGTTGTTTTCATGAGCATGCTGGTGGCAGTCAAGTGCCTAAACCAATCAACCTTCTGGCCCTCTGGAGGACTGGATGCCAGCTTAGAGATTGTTCCCTTGATTCTGTTTTCTTTGCAGCCGTTGTCCACAATGATGAATCGAAACATTTACGACCAGGTGTGTATTCTAAAGCAGGATTTGGGACTTAAGCAATGTAACTCCAGGTTTAGTCCTGTGCTTCAGGGTTACAAACGGAGTTTACTTCCTACCAGGACATATTGCCATGGTAACTCATGCTGCGCTGCAGCAGGTTATATTAGATTAGAGATCATCAGGTACAAACTCATCACCTGCTCTCTCATTAGCTCTCTGGAAAATAGCATCAGTGTTCCTGGAAAAACCCACAGACCTCTGTGCATAAACAGTAATGCACCTTATGTTGCACCGACCTGCTGCGCTCTGTCTGTGAAACATAATTTTATTAGTCGCTCAGGGTTTTTATATGTATTGTATATGCTCCGAGTCCCCCTCATTGTGCATGTCTATTGGTTGTGTGTCACACACAGCGTTATGCACGGGTGCTCCATGGTCGGCATGTTTGACTGTACTTTGTTCAACACAGCAGGAAACCATTACTGAAAGGTGCTAGCCATAGAAAACAATGGATTTCACAGTGCAGTGGTGCTGTTGTTGTATTCTATGTGAAGGGCTCTTAAAGTTTTTAAAGACTGTTTCTAGTCTGTCTATACTTTCCTTATCCTTTTTATGCTATCTTGGGACCTTGTATTTTCACTTCCAGTTATTGGTGAGTTTAGGCCCTACTTAGTGCTAGGAAGGAAGATCATGGTTTGGGTTAAAAACCGACCCTTCACAATGGTGATCCTGCTCACTGATAAAAGTTGGGAGTGACCAGTCATCCTTTTTCATAACTCGGTGCATCAGGACACAAACACACCAAAAAATGGCACCGACACCCTGGGGATGAGAATGGGCTGTAATGGTACAAACTACAGATGCATTTATTATGGAACATGAGGGAGTTCTAACCTCATACAGAGTTTCATAAACCTCCTCCTATCTGTACTGCAGATTAGGAAACAGAGTGTTCCTGCACAGCGTGCAGTTCAGCACCACTGAGACTGACCTTTATTCAAACCATCCACAAAAAGTTACTTCCAGTATACTGTAGAGTGCTGCTTTGGTGTGCATCACAAGAGCATAGCTGGACTGGCCATCAGGCATACCGGGCATTGGCCTGGTGTGCCGATGTGATTTTTCGTTTTTATGGGCCGATCTTTTTTTGTTTTTTGTTTTTCCGTAACGGTATAAACACTGAAAGGTGGTGGATTGGCCAGATGCTGGGAGATGTGTAAAAATAACTCAGTTGTTTGGTGGTGGCTATCGCGGAGCTTCCACAGATTCAGTAACATTAGCAAGTGGTGGAGGCCAGCAGGGGAGGCAGGAGAAGGAGAGACCCGAGGCGGCCGCCGGTCCGAGTGTCAGGTGAACTGAACTTCAGGTAAGAAGTTATGACCTGCAGTCTATCTGGGTCAGATATAAACCAAGTTTAGGTGGAGTTTATTTTCAATGTGCTGACTTTTTACCGTCAGTTACAATAACTGGTACTGCGTGCTAGCTAGCATGACTTTTTACCGTCAGTTACAATAACTGGTAGTGCGTGCTAGCTAGCATGACGGAGTTTCTATACAGCTGGGTGGGTGCTATGATGTTACCGATAGTGAAATTTATTTAATTCATAAGGTTAGTTAGTGGAGTTGCCAACCGTCCCGGAATCGTCTCGTATTCAGAGAAAATATTAAAATTTTCGTATTGAGGTGAAAAGGAACACAGTTTGTCCGGTACTTCAGCTACAATGAAAAAGACACAAAGCTGGAGTTATGCTGTGTCTTTAAGGTGCACAGCTGTTTCTTCTTCTCTCATTCTCTCCCCCCGGTTGTTATTTCAATCATGAAACTGATCAATAATCAGCTGATCGCTTTTCTTATTGCTCACTTTCTCCCAGAAAGAGGAAACCGCCAGATGTCGCGCTAAACAACAGCAGCACATTTAAGCTTGATCAGCTGTTGTTAGAATTTATTTGATATTAATTTCTAGTATCAACTGATGTTTGCTGGAGCCTCAGCTGTAAAAGCTGCTGGTCATGATGTCGGTTTGGATATGTGGTGAGAGGGAAACATGAAGATGAAACCAGGAGATGTCCTTACTGAATCATCAGAGCATGAGTTGAAGCAAAGTTATAAACTGTTTCTGAGAAACAAATAACACCAGGATCCTTTTCTAAGCAGCTGACAGCTGGTAACTGTGCAGGGGCGGATCTAGCAAAGTTTTGCCAGGGGGCCAGGTAGGGCATTAACAGGGAAAGGGGGGCACTAAGAAATATTTTTCTTTGTTATGTCATTTAAAAACTTTGAATACACAATTATCTGAATCTTACAACAAAAGTGGTCATCTGACTAAATGTATAGAAATCCATTATTGTTCATAGTAATTTTTTTCAGGGTCCCATCATAATTTCTTCAGAAATAAGTACTGTATATGATGCCAGTTTTTTCCCTCATTTTCTAGATTCTGTACCAGTACTGTGTGTAAAATGCCATCAAAAAGTCAATTAAGTTATATTCTTTCTCAGCTGTCTCCTTTCACTTTTTAAAGGTTACCATGTTAGAAAAAATATTTTGCCCTGCCATGCTGTTTATTGATGTGGTAAATAAATAGTTTATGAAAATATCACTAAATCTGTCATTTATTATTTTTAATATTCACTAATGGTCATGTCTCACCTGTAGTCTTCTCTGTCTTAATTTCAGGTTTCCACCATGTGTTGTAGATAGTTAGCTAGATCAAGCAGTCTTTGGGTTTCTGTACTGTTTAGAATGCCAGCATAGGGAGGATGGTGTATATGTATCAATCTAATAAACTTTTAAGTTTATTAAATTGATACATATATGCCAACAAGACAGTGTACATCACTGTGACAACAGCGTTTGTTTTCATTCAAAGGCTTTATGGTTTTTCCTATAATACCCGGTGGGTCGGTCTCTAGTCAAAATGCCCGGGCTGATTTTTTGTCCCAGTCCAGCCCTGCACAAGAGTGAAGCACATCAAACGCTACAAAAACATCTGCAGAAGTAAATTCACATTTGTACAACAGCTTTACTGTATTAACTTCACCCTAAACCAAAAAAACTTATCAGCACTGATTTTCTCATAGACTCTCTGCTGATATTGCCGACAATCAGAAATTGAGGAGGAGATTACTGATGCAATTTGAGGCATCTGAAGCAGAAAAGTGAGTGAAATTTCAGGACTCCATGGTAAGGGTAAGTTCTAAAAATATGTTAGAACCCTGCTCGTCCTCACTATTCCTAGTGAACCACTTGTTCACTAGGAATAGCACGATGGTATTCATGTGAGAAACACCTTGTTTCAGGGATACTTAATGGAAGTGAGTTCATTTTAATTAAATCTGCCTTGCATTGGCTGTTCTTGCTACTGCAAATATCTACAATGAAATACATCCACCGGCCTCGCTATCAGTTAATATCTCACCTTTTAGAAATTGCATCATCCTTCCTAGTTCTTCTCTAAGTTATGTTAATCTTTTATAAACTAATCTGTGTTTGCAGCCCCACAACCCTCTGGCTAATTAACAGTAACAGGCCATTATATATATATATATATATTTTCTTAAATTATTGAAGGAAAAGGGTACATTTAGTGCATGCGTGCACGTTTCCTCCTGTTAGACACTGTTTGCATCATTCTTTCTGCACTGAAGAAGGTTCAGCATAGCGATAACAGCAAACTTTATATCACTTTAATGAAGTCCAAAGGCCGCTTGGTTAATGCTATGATCCCAGGCATTTGTGGTTTATTATTAGAGATTTTGTGATTATTTTATTATAGTTTCCTGTTTAATTTTGGTACTCATTTGTCTCCTGTGTTGTGCTTTTTGTTTTGCTCCCCCTGTGTTATTCTTACTGGTTTCAGCTGTGTAAAGGTCATTTTTGTGAGTGTTTTTAAAAGTTCAGTTCATAAGAGAGTAACATGCTGCTCTAAAACTAACTAAAGGGTACCATAAGGTTGAATTAACTCATTACTGTTTGACTGGAATACTTGCATTGTTTTTCTTTATATGTTTTAGGGTCTGCAGGGTGTTAATCTGAGACATTTCTGAGCCAACCTTGTAATGTGGCGCCTCTCTGAGACTCTGCATTCAGACGTTAGCCTGCCATTCTTCATTTCCAGTGCCACAACAAACACTGCTGTTTGCTTTAACAAAGTATATATAGAAGCAGGAAGTTTTTTCTTTAGGTCTGCTTATTATCAGAAAGTAGGAGGGCTGGAACAAAGAGAGCCACCAGCTTCAAAACTTCCCACTCAAAGCTGGGCAGCGATTTATCCCCAGCCCACAGGGGAGTCTGTTTTAGACTGTTAGCTTGTTTTTTCATAGGTTCTACTATGAAATGCAGTTTAGCAGCTATTAAAATATGTAAGTTATGTTCTCAGCAGTTTCATAACTACCTCAAGTGCCAACTATTTTACTCGGAAATGTGCTCATTCTTCACATCAGGTTTAACCTCTGCCTTGTTGTTCTGATGCCGGTCGACTCAGTATTTGGCCGGCTAAACAAAACTGCCTACATGTTTGAGCAGATATGGAAGCAGCCTCTGTTTGGCTAATAGGTTAGTGACTGTATTCAAGAGGAGAGCAGCTACCGCTGATAAGGGCCTGGCTGAGCTGAAAGTGATGTTTTCTCTCTTGACAAAACAATAGTGTTAAAGAGAACCGGTTATTTAGATTCACATTAATCCATCCATTTACACCCTAATCTCGGTGATCGTTACACCACCGAGGTAAATATGGCTGACTCAGACGCATTTAACCTCTCAAGGTTTGTGACTCATCAGTCCATCCATCCTATCCTCCATCTGCACTGACACACACACAAACAATGTCATTTTGTCTTATCAGCAAGTGTCTCTCCTAATTGCCTCTCAGACCCTGTGGAGCAAATTAAAAAGTTGGTCACATTTTGCTTACTTGCTTTTCTCTTTGTTTCACATTGCTGCTCACCATTACTGTAAATAGAAGAGCATTACAGTGAAAAATAAGGTGTACACTGTGCCCCTCTAGACTTCTAGGTAGAAACAGTGGAGTCGAAGAGTCCAGGTGTTTGTGTGCGAGTTTCTGTGATTGCACTCTCTCACCTCTCATTTGCTGTGGATGGGGTGGTGCCATGTTTTGCAGAACTGAAATCTGGATGTGTTGCTTTGCTTAAAGTAAAGTTTTAAGAAGAGATCAACTCTTAAACATTACATCAGTCAGCCAGCATAGTTTAGCAGCTAGCCATCAAATCACTTTATGTCATTTTATGAAACTGTAGAAGTGAAAATGGTTGAGCAGGTGGATCATTAAGTAATCACCATGTGATCGATCTATGGCTGTATCCCAATTCAGGGTCTGCAGCCTTAAAGTATGCATTTCAAGGCCGATTACGTCACAGCGGCGCGCCGAAGGCTGTCCCAATTCAAAGGCTGCTCGAAATGCGGCCCTGAAATGCGTCCTTCATTTCCCTGAATTTTAAGGCTGTGGCAGTGTAGACTTCGTGGTCCAACATATCCCAGAATGCATAACAACTCCATATTTTTAATACTCATCTCTACTAGAGCAGCTTTGTATTATTCACTGCTCCAAATAATCCTTCTTTATCTTGCACTTTGCCTTGGTGCATCTCTTAGTTCATCTTGTCTCAAACAAGCTGGTTTAGCTCCTGCCCATAAAAAACAATTCCCTTCTGATTGGCTGCCCCTCACTTTCAAACAGCAGGTGGTTGGGTGGGATTACTATACATAATGACATCCGTGTTAGAAACACCGGCCATGAACATTCATCACTGGAATAAAAATTGTGGATATTATGATTTTATTGAGTAACCACAATGCTTTTAGGGTTATTTAAACCTAAATAAACCATGAAATGTCCTTATGTCCTTCAAGCTGACTCTGTTCCAGTTACTTCAATTTATTAATTCATTTTTTTCCATACTATAAGGTATATTTTTATTTCATTGTGATGAAAAGAATCGGAACAACAGCCTTAGAGAATCTGTAACAGTAGGAAGTAATGTGTGTAGAAATTAGATTTAAAAATGATTTGCTCCAATAAAGGCTTCAACAAATGTCATGGAAATAAAATCTTCCCAAGTCAGTGAGCTAAATGATTTTTGCAATAGATTAAAGTAATTCTTTTTTTCTGTGTTTATTTGTCATAGTCCAGCGAAAAAAGAAAAATTCTAAACTTGAAGACATTAGAATAGATCAAACTGAACCGTTTTATTTTAGCTCTAATATGTCATTCATGGATTCTTTTTAAAAGTTGAATTAAATCACACGATCCATAAAATATAAATATATATCTATATCTATATCTATATCTATATCTATATATATATCTATATCTATATACAGTGGGGCAAAAAAGTATTTAGTCAGCCACCGATTGTGCAAGTTCCCCCACTTAAAATGA
>NW_005187541.1:164005-196867 GCF_000239375.1 Pundamilia nyererei | reverse complement strand
CCCTGCAGGACAGAAATAATATTTTTTAACTTGAGAAATTCCCGTTAAACTGTTAAACCCCAAACAACAACCATCACAGTCTGAAATATTGTCACAAATTAGTTTAAATTCTGCATTTATGAAGCTGCAACAAACCATGCAAATGACCCACTAACCCTTATGTTTCAGATAATCACAGCATTTTAAAGGTCAAAAGGTCCATATCATAAGTATTGGTCTATTAACATTGGGTTATTGTTACTAATGTATTTCTATCCAAGATAATACAGCATTGCTGAGCTTTAGCTATATGGGAAGGCTGTCAGCGCACTGTTTACCTCAGCTGTCAATATGTTGGGTGTCCACGTCTATTCCTCTGGTGGAGGCTGTTAATGAGTTAATGTTAATGAGTTCACTTCTGTCCAATGACAGCAATACTAAGGTTGAGGATTTCCTGAAATTTTCTGTCTGTAAGATCATTGGAGGAACTGCAGGTTTTGATGCCAACTTGCATTGGCTTAATTGTTCAGCCCCAGAGGTTCAATCAAAGATTAATCAGCCATGAAAACAGGAAATAACTGTTGTCTTTTAAGACAGCATATTTAAACATCTGGAATTGTATGCATGTAATTATGCAGCTGTTTTGTTTGTGTTTTTTTATGACTTCCGTGTTGGTTTAATTTTTCAACCCTGGGGGTTATTGCTTGGCATTTACTGAATAGAGATAGCTTGGAGCTTTGAGAGGCTTCAAAAGTGACATTCAGTGTCCATTATTTCTGCTGTTGGTAATAAAACCTGTCTGCTTATTTTCAGAAAACAAGCAAGTGCTTTTTAAACAAAGCCGTTTATGCTCTTAGTTGCAAGGTTAACCTACACTTTGATGCTGAACCCTCCGTTAAGGTAGGCGTTGTATAGAAACTCTTAAATAGAGCAATGTGAAATACTTACACATCATGAAGGGGAAATATTTGCAGTGTAAACCCACTCAAGTGTTTCCTTCACCCAGGAGGATTTCAAATGTTGTCACCGCTCAAACAAACTTGAGTTTCCTCTAAAATCCAGAAGCAGAATTCATCACTGTTCTGTTATACTTTCATTTGATTTCTCTGTTCCACAGTTTCCCTCATTTATTTTTTCTTTTATAAAGGATGCTGGTGTGATTTCTAAGGTTCTAAGTCCCATTTCTTTTAACTTTTCAAGACATTATTGAGCCAGTAATTTCTTCCACTTAGAGATTTCTGGGTCAAAGCCCTCACTGAGGAGGCTTCCTAATCAAAAAATAATTTTCCACCGCACACCTTACCTTTTTCACTCGGCAGTGAAATGTCTGTCTGCTGTTACTTTGCCTGAGGGGAAAAGAAGAATCATCAGCAGGTTTACTTCACAGAAATACCTGAACTATGGCTGTAATTGTGCACCAATATGAGGAGCTGATTTAATTTCTGTGGGAGGGGAGGGAGGCAGGGGTGTTTGGGCAGGGGAGAGGGGAAGGAACCAGCTGTGAATGACAGGAAGCCGCAATGCATTGGAAGGAGACATGGGGCAGGACAAACCCTGGGAAAAGCTCCGTACACCCTGTGCAGATACACATCCAGACAATACAGCCAGGCGCTGCACAATGACGGAGCCCCTCCCAGAGAGAGAGAGAGGGGGAGAGAGAGGGGCCGGCTGAGCTCTACGAGGTACATACCGGCTGCACAGGGAGGAGGGGGGCGGGCTGCTAAACTCCCTTCTCTCTCCCTTTCTGTGTGTCTTTATGTGCGAGTGGGTTTGTCATTTCTCTGTCTGAGAAAACTCCTCTCACTCACTTTTTCTCTGTGTGACTCAAGAGTGCCCCCCATGGGAGGAACATGAATATTCCAGCACGCTGAAGACATGAACACAGCATCAGCACACAGAAAAACACTGTGTTCTGATTAACAGTTAATTAATAGAACTAAGACATCAAAAAATGTTTAAAAAGGTACATTCTTCCCTGCTGTGCCTCATGTGGTGCTGTTTTTTGAAAGTTCTGTATTGAAGACAAATACTACCCCCGAAAAAGTAAGTACATTACATACAAAATGAATTCACATGATTGCTTTCAAAATCATAGGAACATGAAGGAATTACAGCTGTCAGAATATATATACATAGATATATAAAATAAGGCAAAAGTGTTATCAAGGTCTTCTATAAGTTTGTTCTGGTAATTATCTTGTTCTGTTCTGTAATCCTAAATAATTATATTATAGTCTTTGCATGACTAATATATTATTCAGTATTAAGTATCACTGTATAAAAAGTGACACATCATATTTATTTACCCTTTGTCTTAATTCCTCATTCATTTCCCATTTTTATAGATATAGTTTGTATTATAGAAATGAATATGACCCCACTTTGAGGAACAACTGTTAATTTTCATAGTGAAGAGGAATACATAAGAAAATCTAAAAAAGAAAATATAGAATTGACAAAGTTTGGCAAAATGAATGCAAAGGGGGAATTTAGTATTCAACCGGAAAATAAAGTGGAAAAGCTGTTGAGTAGTGCATAGTTGCTAATTTGTAACTAGTAAATGGTACTAACAGTATAACCAAAACATAGAAGAAGTTGCCTTTGTCAGTTTGGTTGCTTTTAATTTAGTATTAATATTTTTATCGCAGTGGAAAAAGATACAAACAGACTATTTAGTGAAATTAGGTAATGTGGTCAGCTGTTGGCTAAGCACTGGATATCAACAAGCCGTTATGAAGTGTCAATGCGACAGCTGACCACGGCTCCATAAACACACTCGTGGATATTACACCTCCAGATCAAACAGATTCCTGCACCATGTGTCTTCATTATTCACCTAAAACAGCAGGATTTTAACATGTAGACTGAACCACACGTTCAAATCCTGCCTTATATTTAAGTGAGGTAAATGGACAAAAGATAAAGGTTCTGCACACGGGGTAACATTCGTGCTCTGTTAGGTCTTCATTAGGCAAATGGCCAAAATGACAAAGAAGAAGAAATGTATCACATGATTCATTCATGACAGAAGTAAACACGCAATCAAATTCAAAATGCTGCCAGAGCTCCAGGAAATTCATGAAGTCATAGTTCAGGCTAACATACACATCTATAATTAGTACATAAATAAATAATTGCAAAATATAAACAGAAACAAACGATGCACAACAAGGCTGGACCATACATTTTTATGACTTTTTAATAAGGTTTGCTGGACAGAGTAGAACATTCTTAAAAGAGGGTATAAAGGAAACGCTATTACATCTGATACTGATTATATCATTGATATCTCGTTATTCCTTTTATTAAATCCAACTAACTGACAGCAGCTGTTAGACTGTAATTAGCATCAATCGTCAGGTGGCTTGAATCTTATTGTACCTGTACGTAACTGATGTGGGTCCATCTTTACGCCAGTGATTTCCAAGCAAACCCCTAATCCTAACTTCTATGCCAGATAAAAGCAAACTGTAGATAAAATATAGATTTGTTTCTCATTTTTTTTCTTAAATAGATTCTCCACTCAATATATTTAATCACCTATAACACCTGAACAAAAGTACTGGATAAAAAGCCTATAAGGGCTAGCTAAATGTAGCCTTTAAGCTGTGAAATGTAACCAATGCTCACTGTAAATATGGTAGTGAGTAAATATTGTAACAGATGAAAGACCGGGTGGAATAACAACCTAAAGGCAGTGAATACATTTTTGCAAGAATTTACTACAGCTACTTACATGGAAGGACATGGATAACTATTGATAGGTAAATTGCTAGAAAAGTAATGTATAAATGTGAATGATACGATATTTTAGCCTTTGTCTCATGACAATGTATCAAGTCGATCATTTAACAGAAATGAGCTTTATTGGTCACATACACAATCATACAGAGTACAACATGCAATGAAATGTGTCTTGTCCGAGCTGCGGACAGGCTGCAGACGTAGCTGCGCCATTCCAGGGCTTGGTGTTTTTGGCATAGGGGGCCTAGCCAGGACCCTTACTGGATACTGGGAGGGAATCGAACTTGCGACTTCCGCTCCAAAGGTACATTTAGTGTACATTGACCCAAATTTTCCTTTTTTGCTTAAAAATCTTTATGATGTCACACCTGCAACTTGTCGATCCTGTAGCTCATGTCTACATTCTGGATATAGAGAGCTGAAATTAGTGACTGAGGCCATAAAGTTATTAGAAAGGTGTTTAGTGATGTCTCATGGCCTTCGTTTTGTATCCAGAGGACACATCATAAAGATACAGGGTTAAGGCACTTTTCATTCATTTTTTTCTTCTTGGACTGGAAAGCTACGTCCATCTTTTATGAATAGCCTTAAACTGAATGCTTCATAACACATTTTGCTGCTGTTTCAGGCTGGAAGCTCTACAGTTCATTGCCATAAATGAAGCAATCGATCACACTGTGACTTCGAACCTGAAACCAACATGAGTAAACATTTAAATTTGAAAATGTCAGAGTTACTAAATACCAAAGAGCTATTTCAGATGCATTCAGTTTGAAATGGCTCTTCAAAGTCAATTTGAGTTCACTTAAGCGCCGTCACAATATCCTGATTTTGTATATCATTTGTCAAATATTGGAGTGAACATGTAGCAGAGAGATATTTTATATTCACACACCATAATTATTCCCTGCACTCTAACACCAATTTATTAAGATTACATGTTATTACATGAATGTAATTTGTTTGGGGAAGAGTGAGGTAACGCTGCGCTGCACATTCGCATACATTCACGTGTGGTGTGTTCCTGTGTAAACCCATTACACACATGCAGATTCATGAAATTATTCCAACTCTATATGAGCCCATTCACATTCACAGCCGCCGACGGTTAAACACATGCACATACACATGGAGAATCTCCCACTTTATGTAGAAACATAAATATACCCACCTACTCTGTTCATGCTCGTGCACACTCTCAGAAAATGTACACGATAAATACTCAGACTCCTACACTTCCTCGTACACACTCCCACCTACCCAAACAGACTCTCACACTTCCCACATGCACAGTCTCACTCACCACGATCGCACACTCTCACACTACCCACACCGAGAACATGCACACGCTCCCCGAAAACAAGCAGGGGGGACACGAGCCTTCTATAACCCGTTCAGTTAGCATTAGCATCAACCCTGTGCAGGGTTACTCAGCAGATGGAAAGGCTGCACCCCCACCCCACATCCCTGCCCTGTACTGTACTGTAAGGAAGGCTTTGTTGGCTGCTGTTTCTCTTTCCCTGGACAGTCTCAAGTGGAGCCCTTTGCCCCCCCTACTCGAAAAATCACTTCCTCCTCTCAACCGTTGCTGCAATGACGTCCAGACACGGAGCAGGAGCTGTCGGCCTGAGTGCCTGCCCATCATTCCCCACAGCGTGTAAATCAGCCGAGGCCGAGCTGGGCTTCTACCGTGTGCCAAGGTGACGACAGATTTACAAGAGGGCAACCTCATCATGAACCTGGCCTGTGCCGTATGTCCAAGACCTGCTTTAAATCCACAAACAGAGACTGACACGTTTAGCTTTCCATAAATGGATGAAAAGGAAAACTTGACTGGATTTTTGAGCAAAAATGAAATTAATGAAATAATTAATCTACTAGCAAATTAAACTAGCTGTTTAAACTTTTTTTTGGCTTTTCTCACATTCAGAAGAGTCTGTTTCATAACAGCCTTTTGATTATACATAATGATTTGGCAGTCACTTCTTTTATTTTGGCTGATTTTCACTTTAATATGTGATTTTAAGTGGCAACGCTGTGCTGAGGACCCATTCTTGGTAATCACAGGTGGTCCTGCTGGGTTTTTTTTTTTAAATATCCTGGCAGATTCTCACTAAATTGCTTGAATTTTGAATTTAAAAAATTGAATGTTTGGGGGTGTTAATGCTGCTTTAATTTTTGTTTTTGTTTTATGACCTTTCTCTAACTTGGTGTATGTAACTCCGAACAGTCAAGCAGACACGGACGAACCTCTTCATTCTTTTAAAGTCATGTTTATCGCAACTAATAGCTGGATGCCAGTTTTGTTTTTGTGTCACATTTTGCTGCCCCTAAGTGACCAAAAAATAAATAAATAAATAATATACAACAGGCTTTTTATGTGTGACGAATAACCCTTTTCCATTAGTACATAATCAGATCAGCTCAGCTAGAATCAGCGCTACGTTTTTAGGGTTTCCCATAGGTGATAGTACCTGGTACCAAGTACCCGAGTCTGACAAAAAGCCAAACACCAAGCAATGGGTATACCATCGCCTCAATGTGCTTCTTTGTTTTTACTTTATTGTGGCAGCATGCAAAAATAAATATTTTGTGTTCTTCCTTTACCAACCAATGAGTGTGCGTGTTCATGCCTCAGGTCATCCGCCAGTTGGAATGAGTAAGATTTAGAAAATAAACTTTTTTTTTTTTCAAAACAATCTAAAACAAATAATTGAGCTCTAACCTCAGCTGGAAAGTGTTTAAGTCAGAAACTGGATTTCCTGTTCACATCTATAGGACTGGAAATACCAGACGTCTTTTTGAAACCACAGCTATCGCCATCTGGTGGCCTTCAGATATAATGCAGCTATAAAACCCCTACTCATTGGCTCAATTTTTCCAACCCAGACGTGACGTCCATGTTTCATACAGTATATGGATAAATCCTAAACAAAGCTGAGCTGTTCTATACAATATATCCAAAGACTGACTCGGCCTGATCTCTATGACCTTATACAGTTTTCATCTATTGCTTGCATCAAAACACACCGCGTTTCCTTCAGCTGACTCCCATCGATCTGAATTCCTATGCAGTTTTCAGAGAGGAAAACACACACAAGACCTGCACTTACACTGTGTTATGTTTTTAGATTACTTGCTTCCACATAAGGTCACCTTGTTTGTGACCAGCTAACTGACACTGATAGATACTAAAATGAACTTACTGCATACATATTCATAAATTTGCACACCAAAATAACTTTCTGCTCTTTTGCACTCTTTTATGATAGCAGCCTTGCTCTAATCTGTTTTGCTGAGTGTCTCTTGCGCACAGTCTAAAGCCTCAGAACTCTTCCTATCAACCCAAAGTCAGTCCAGGGTTTGGTCTTCTTTCACTTTGGGTTTCTCTCATTCAAGTGTTTTTTCTCCTCGTTAGTCCACTGCTATTTTCCTGTTTTGGCCATACAGTTAAGCCTTTCTTTTGGCAAACTTATGCCAAACAGAGGGAACCAATCAGTGTCATCATTCTACAGCCCAATAAACTGTTTTGAAACTAAAGCAAGAGTTACTACCCATTAATTTCCATGTTAAATCCACATATTACACACCAAACTTTAGAGCAGAAATATGTTTTAAGCCTGATATAAAATCTGTTTTGGTCCTTCTAGCTAACTTTAAGTGAAGTTTCAACATTTTATAATAAGATATAAGATATAACTTACCACTCATGTGGAACATCTTCTTACTGTTGTGTAACAAATACCTGCATTCACAAATAATATTGTTTGCCCCTTGAAATTTCCTTTTCTAAGTAATGCTAACTCTTAATGCCTAAGCCACTTCTTTTTTAAAATTGCTTTTAAATAAATGGTGCTACAGATGTTAATGTTTTAATTGTGTCTAAAACAAATACAAAATTATAATTCTGGGCTTTTAGTTCTTTTCCTTTTAAGAGCCAGTTTAAACCAGGATTCAGATTAGACCTTTGATAATAAAGTGGAAGGTTTCAGTGAAATGGCGGTGTGCGTATCACTGTGCCATACTTACAACAGATTAACTATGGACTGATTTTATCATTGTGTCATGTGATGCCAGGATGTGTGCGTTGGGACTTTTCTCCATAAAGCATCAATTGTTTCAGCTAATGGATTCAGTTTGCTCTTCACTCACTACTATAATTTCCAATCCAAACAGGCAACAATAGTCTATTGTCTGCCCCCCCTTCCATATCTCTTAATTAAACACTCTGTGCCTATGAATAGTCCTGTCTGTGTGTGTTTGTGTTGGTGTGTGTTTGTATTAATACACTTTCAGATGCTGATTTCATTCTCTGACCAAGGTAAAACGATGGGGAATACCCAGTGAGCTCTTTCCAAATGAGGTAATCTGGAGATAATGGGGATTATAGGGAGTGCTAGCAGCACAATAATAAAACAATAACAAACTTTCCAAAGGCTGCAAAGAAAATCATTAGCCTAATCCCCGTTGTTTCTGACGGAGCATCACTTGAGACTTGACAGCTATAACTGCAAAGTACTGCCTAAGTCTGCTGAAGTGGTGAGTTCATGTTCCTGTTGCTTCATCCAGAAGAAGCCAAGCATCACTGAGTGTACTTACATGAAAAGAAGCACACACAAATACTTGAAGATGAGAGGACTCCTGGCTCCGTATATGTGTTTGGCTATGTTAGTATGCAAAAACACACACTGTTGTCATCTTCAGCTCCTGTCACTTAGGCTCCACATGGTCGCCACAAGACTCATGAGCCTCACACAGAGCACAAATCTGCACTCTGACAGCGTCTCTTTCCGGGAATGAAATCCTGATCAGTGTGCTGGACGGTCAGATGAAGAATGAACACTGCCATGTGAGCTTGTGGTTACCTGTCTTGACCCTGAATGCCTGCACTGCTTGATAAGATAACCCTTGTAACATCGTCGCCCCTGTGTGTGTTTGTCATACAGTTAGAGAAAGTGACTTGTTAACCAGGAATGTGCTCTGAAAAAAATGCAGATCCATCACGATGGGGGAACTACTTACCGTAGTGATTTTTAAAAAGGCTGTAAAAACAAATTATCCACAATGTTGTTTTTGCATCGGCAGGGTGGACATTCTCACCAAAGCGTTTCTCTCTTTATTTCTCTGTTTTCCTCTTCCTGTTTTTACCTCATATTAAATCTTGGCCTGCTATCTGCGACTGTCTGCCTGCTGTTTCATTCAGGTCTCCTCACACACCCTGCTGTTTCTATCCAGCCTGATGACTGTCTTGACCAAACCGCAGGTGAAAGGTCACACTGCCCTCCCACGGACCAATACAAACACAGACTTAAATATTTAAAAAGTACTTTTACAGTTCAACCCAGTGGCTCTTAGCTCTGTTTGCCATTCTCCCCCCTACAGAAAAGAGCAGTTTCAAATAGAGTGTTAACTTATTATACATGCTGCTTCGCCTGATTCCAGTCTCATTAAAGAAGTCATCAACCTACAGGGTACTACCCAGTAGGCTCACTGCCTCTGAGGCAGTAAGTCAACAACCTTCCTGTGCAATTATGTTGTCCAGAGGAGCATACCTGCAGAACTAATGTTCTTCTGCAATGAAGGATGTCACTGAAAAGTTGTGTTCCAACATGTAATAAACCACTGTCTGCAGAGACCCTCGCTCCAAGCCAGGTGATGTAATTAAAGCATGCAGATCTTAAATGAAATAAAATGGAAAATAAGGGAGTGACACAAACATTTATGCATTAGATCTTTTTTTACAGAGGGTTTTTTTTTTTGTTTTTTTTTTTTAAGGATTAAATTTCTTCGGTTTTTTTTTTTTTTTTTTTTTTTCAACAATAGTCTAGTATTTACCTTTTTGGTGCTGCAGGGTTGGTTCTTTTAAGCCAGACATAACCATTTTGGTTAAAGATATTTGGTAGAGTGCAATGCTTTCAACAATGATTATACTACAGTAAAAGCAGAACAGCAACATGCCTGTGACTAGGAATAATCGGTGCTTGGACTGTAGTTGTGTTGAATTGTTTTGCTGTTGGGACCAGTAGCAAGTAGGGCAACTGGTTACTCCAAGATTGAATGTGCAACCTCCTTAGCATCTGAGGGGCCAATTTCAGATCGATTGCCTGCTGGTGCCAACCTGTCTACAAATAATTGTGAGCCGACTCAAATTGATCGCAGTCACTCTCACAGAGATTGCTAAAGATTTGCAAATAATTGCTACCTAAAATTTATCTGTATTTGTACTTTTCTGTGTCTCTTTGTAACAGGGAACTCGACCAGACTACAACCGACTGGCAACCAGTTCAGCCATGTTCCTGTATGGTCAAAGCATGTAAAAGCATGGTCCTTCAATTTTGCAGTTAATTCACCATCTGACAGAAACTGGTCATAATTTGTACAGGTATTTCTGTTTTAGATCTATGAGTTTCTGTCTGGGCTGAATGTGAAGTCAGACTGCAGAAGATTCACCATTTTGGCTGATTTATCACAGTTAATTGCCGTATTATCTCAGTCAGATTGCTTGTAATTGCCAATCTGACCTCATTCAACTGCAGATTGATGGCAGAATGTGATTTTGTGATTCGTGAGAACTTTTAGGAAGATAAGGTACTTTTTTTTGTCTAACTTGCATCCACAATTTTTACTGGCTGACGAATCCGAGGTCAAAATACTCAAGATCTTTACAAGGGTTTTCAGGGTAACAAAGGAGATTTAGACAGAACAAGTGGTTGGAGCTTAAATGTGGCATTACTCCTTTTCTTCTGCTGCCTTGTTATGAATGGAGCATTTAAAGTAAACATAGCTCTCCACAACAAGAGCCCAGACTGGAGAGGTCATAAATGTAAATACGAAACACAATGGCATTTAAGAGCCTTTAGAGTCGGTGCTGACAGATGTTCCTCTGTGTCCTCGTTAGTGCCACACTTGGAGCTAATGAAAACGCTGACAGCAATATTTGTACAAGGCCTTTAGCATGTGTACTTTAAGTATGGCTGGCTGTACTGCTATATGTTCAACACGGCACAAATATCTCCACCTGTCTTCGTGTTTTTGGACCAAATGTCACAACAAGGCATTGACTGTGTTTCTTCAATGGTTTATTTGGGGGTTAATGGAAATACTTGGAGTATGTTAGAAGTTCTCCAGCTTCTCCTTACACTGTCAGTTAACTCCATAGCGTGACATTTAGCCAACCGGCCACCACCTGTCAGTCAAGGTACTTCTATGAGAACGCTGCTTTTAAAGTTTAATTCCAGCAGGTCAGCTCCTGGCATAGAGTGATTTTCATCCACAGTATGCCTGAGCACCTTTTGGCCTTTAATTTTAATTGAACAGGGAATCACTTTACATTCTGGGATCATCCTCACAGCCTTTTTGAAGGGTTTATGACAGGCAGCTTATCCTCAGCAAAGCCCCACAGCAATAAAAGGTGCTTCTTCCTTCTTCCTTCTCAACTGTAATCTAATGGAGCTCTAAATGTGAGGTAAATTCCACTTTCTAGGACTGACCTTTGGTTGTTGTTGCTCCTCTCCATTTTTATTAATCAGAGAACAAACCCAATAGGATAATAAGTACAAGCTATGCCATCTACACCTCATGTAGAGCACGTTCACATGTTGAATTAAGAGAGTGGAACAAAAACGACATTACACACAACATCACAGCCTGATACCTGCAAGTCTGACAGCAGCAGGTGTATCACTCCTTTTTCTACCTGGAGACAGCAGTCGCCTCATTGTTCTGACACACAACACAAAACTATCCGCAACACTACATGTTAACTACACAAGACAACACATTAACTCCACACCCCAAACACGCTAAACGTCACAAATCTCTCACATCTCAAAACTCGCTCTCTCTCTTTTTCTGCTGTCTTTCTCTCTTGCGCTCTCTCTCTCTCACTCCTAAAACTTCCCCTGTTTTTTTTTTTTTTTGGGGGGGGGGTCATAAGCAAAGCGTGCTTGCTAGCGCTGTCCTTAGACAGCAAACGTGACGAAACTATTCAGGAAAAAACGCCTCGTATATATATTGTTTATCATGACTCTAGTTTTACGTGGCCTATCAACACAATTTAAAAACTGGTATATATCACCTTGTTGCTTTCTCTATAAGTGGTCATGTGATTGGCTTACCACGACTACTTTATTCTTCCTCAGTCAAACAGCAGCACTCATGCGATTGTTTTGCCCCCTTAGCTCCAGGTCTTATGCTAGACAGTGATCATGATTATCGTCCGTGGGAGCGCGCGCAGCTGCTTAAAGCTTTAGCGTCCAGATTACTTACGTAATCAGCTACTTCCGTGTAACTGATATAAGATGCGGTAAGCTGAACACAGCTTCAACCGTCTGTTTGTTGAAAAATAGTAACACCCTGCATTTTCTTGTTAGTAACTGAATAGTAATTAGTTAGATTACTCGTTACTGAAAAAAGTAACGCCGTTATTCTCATCACTGTAAACAAGTATTGTGTCCAAAGCCTGATATGGATCTCATTCCTCTGTGCTAAGGAGTTCTATTGCTGTCAGATCTATTAACAACAATTTAGTTGTGTTACCTGGCGTGTCCTTTTATTACAATGGCCATTGCATGAAGTTACTAGAACACAAACTGTGTATTAGTCCACTCTGAATTTATGAGATTCAAACTGATAAGTCTTTTGAAGAACTATAACATAAATAAAGTCTGAATAGAAAACATTTCTTTTCACATTCTGGAAGCTTTATCAACATAATTCACTGCAAATAGTTGAAATAATGACATTGATAACAACTGTTTAAGAAACAGAATAAAAATCAGAGTTTTTACACTGTACTTCCAAAAGTTCAGATCAAGCTAAATGCATTAAAAAAAGATTTGAAAGGGGAAATCTGAGCAGACGATTTTAACTCAGGTAGTGAATGCATGTCTCAGACTAACATAACTGCATCATGTTAATCTATGGAGCTCTTAGCAGGTTCACTGGTTAGAAGTAGAGTACAGCAGACACAGTATGTGGTAGATGAACAGAAAGGTTCAGAGAAAACAATTTCAGAGTGCATTGAGAGGAAATGATTTCAAAAGACATTCCAAAAGATGCTATTCCTTCACTCTTTCAGTCTTTAGTTCAACCTCCAGCTGCTTGAGGCAGATGGCTGCTCCTCCTTAAGCATGATTCTATTGAAGTTCTCCCTTACATCACCAAGTGCTGCTCATTAGGGTCATCTGATATCTGATTGTTTTAATGAACCCACAAATGTTTACCTCATAACATGAGAATTAGAGTTTTTATTTTTTCCATATGTATGTGTACCTGGGTGGGTTATAAAAAAAAAAAAACACTGTTGCCTTCACCCTACACATCTTCTCAAGCTCTTCTCTGAGCCCTTGGCACTTCTCCAACTTCTCGTCTTCCTTCCTCCTGATGTTGCTATTACTTAGTAACTATCTATCTATCACTACAGCTGTCATCCTCTGCTTGTCCACCACTACTATGTCTGATTGGTTAGTTATCACCCTTTTGTCCGTCTGTATTTGGAAGTCCAACAGGACTTCTTAGCTCGGTCATTATTAACCACACTAGGGGGTGTGTCCCTTTTGACCATGGGACTTCTAGGCCATACTTGGCACAGATGTTCCTGTACACTAGTGCCGACCACTTGGTTATGGAATTCCATGTATGTGCTGCCTGCTAACATCTTTCAACCTCCTGTTATGTGGTGGAGAAGGTATTCGATTGTATCCCTCGGGATATGGGGCATCTGGCCCATTGCTACTGGCCATTGGATCCTTATACAACCGTTACAAGAGCTTGGTCTGCATAGCCAGCAATAAGTCGGACTCGTATCCGGTGGGTGATGGACTCCACCAGGGCTGCCCTTTGTCAATGATTCTGTTCATAATTCTTATGGAAGAGAGAGCTGAGTGTAAAACCAAAGCTCTCGATTTACTGGTCGATCTATGTCCCTACCCTTACCTATGGTCACGAGCTGTGGGTAGTGACCAAAAGAACAAGATCGCTGGCTTCACCCTAGGGTGAGAGTGGGCTTCTCTGCTTAGGCTGCTGCCCCTGTGACCCGCCCCTGGATAAGCTGAAGAAGATGGATGGATGGTTGCAGTAGGGATTGTCTACATTCACATCTTCTAGTAGACCTTCAGAGAGTACTTAACATAGTCTTGGTAATCTGCTATGGAGGTTCCAGGTTTCCAGTTTTCCCATGATTCTATCTCTCAGGTCAGTTGCTTTTACACTCAACACACCTTCAATCATACTTGGGGCTTGGTCTCCAATCTCAGGTGGGGGTGATGATCCAGTTGTTGCTTCTTCTGAATGTTGGGACACTAAGCTACTAATTGTTTCGCCGTCAGTCTGGATGGTGATTGCCTGCTCTACATTACATTTTGGACAGAGAACATCAATCAAACAACTTTAGGCCTGGAGCAGTTTTTCTAAATCCTTGAAGGATCTGTATCACTGACGGCCTCAGGAGGAGTGAGCGCTCTCTTGAGCCTGTGACAGTTTTCTTTTATCATAAGATGACAAATTCATTTTCCTTACTTTACAAAGCTTTAGTGGAGAACATACCCAGAGGATGCACTGATTAATACATTGGCTTCATGCACAGAGAACTGATATTTAGCTGATTATTTCACACCAGGCTTTTGGTCACATAGTTGTTGTTATTTTTACATACTAATGTCTTCACAATTAACCCAAACATTGAGAATGAGGCATTTGACCTTTTTGCTTGCGCTCCAGGGGAACTGTGTGTGCAATAGAAGCTAGCAGCCACATTCTGTGTGTGTGTGTGTGTGTGTTTACTGAACCCACCAAGCTCGTCTTGAGACCTGTTCTGTTCAGATGTGTTAGAACTGATCACACCCCTCACAGTCAGAGCAAAGACAAAGCCAGAGCCCTCATACTGTGATCTGTGCCAGTTCGTATTCTTGATGTTATTTGAGGAATACAGTAGCACAAGTTGGAGGATGAATAATGCATTGTGTTTTGATTGTGTCTCTTCGCTCGGCTTCGCTGGACCGTGCCCCCTCCATCTGAACGCATCCACTCAAATCTTCACACCTGACATTCTCTTTCAAGTTGCGTTCAAGGTGCTTTTCATCCCCTCTGTCTTCAGACAGCTTTGAGAGATATTACTGCACGAAGTCATGAGTTTATTTAGTGTGAGTGCATGTTTTTTTTTTACTGTTTTTATAATCAAACAAAGACAAGAAATCAGATTTGAACACACTAAAGATGCATGTGTGCCTGTGGGTATGTGATATGTAGTATAAATGTTTTTTTTCCTGGACTCCCTAGCTGATTGGAAAAATGTGACAGTTCATGGGGATTTTCAGAGAAGAGGACAACAAGAATACTGGAGGATGAGAGGATGAAGCCATGTTCCAATTCTGAGAGCACGTGTTTACTTTTTATCTTCTCTTCACAGGCTGGTGTTGGCTCAGACCAGGGCCTGAAACAACGAGAGAAGGACCAAAGCACAGAAATCAAAGAGGAACCTTCCAATGAACTGGGCACACTTTGCAGGTATTTCCCTTTGCTTTCCATATATCATCACCATGGGTCATCAAGGAGCCTCAGTGTTTCAGCACTGGAAAAAAAAGAAAGCATTTTTGTTTTTGGCCATCTTGTTTGTTTGTTTCTTTTTTGGGGGCACAAGTAGCCTTGATCTGACCAAGACACTAAATACATTCTGTGGTACCGCCTCTTCAGCGAGAAGTTAGCTATAACCTAAACCATAACATGCTTTAATGATTTCATTTTTTTAATATTGTTCCTGTTCATTACAACATGTGTTTCACTTCACTGATAGTAAGGTAAATATTCTGAGATGCCAAACGTTTCGATGCCCCCTTTAGAGCAAGACTTGGCGACTTGGGAGGAAGAAATTCTTTTTCACAGAAAGAGACCTCCAACAGAAACAGGTAGAGGGAAGGGCGACTATCTGATTGGTTTTGTTGGTTGTGGGAAAGAGACTATGAACAAAAAGATGACCATGAGTTTGTGACCCTGTCAAAATAGGGCCTTCTTATAAATCTTTTCAGTAACTGTATTCTTAATGTTCGCTCTTGACTCTAACGTCTCTCTATTTGAAATTGATTCTATCAATCCATCCATTGATCCCGAGGTGTTCCTAGGCCAGATGAGAGAGATACTCTTTTGAGGGTGTTCTGTGTTTAAACCCTTCCAGTTGGGAGTGACTGGAAAACCTTCAAGAGGAGATGTCCAGAAGGTGTTGTGATCAGTTTCTAAGTAGAAACAAGATGTCCTGGACAACTCATTCTGATGGTGTGCATCTGCACCTAGCTGTTCTGACCAACTCCCACAGCTTCTGACCACAGATTATAGTAACTCCTAACTTGAAAGCTTCAACCTCCAACTCAGCATTATGGTGAGTTTGGATGCCACATCAATCCACTGATCCAACTTAAACTGCCTTACCTTTTTATAAGTGCTGTGCATAAACTTTATTAGCACTTTTATTCCTACAAGAAAGTATTTGTTGAGTCATAGATCATTTTCTTACTGACTGACTACTGACTGACTGAAATTGGGCCCTTCTTGCTATTAGTAAGAATGCAGGCACTCAAACACAACCTTCAGTTTACTGAATCTATCTTTATTCTTTTTGCTTCCATCCACATGCCTGACTACAGTCACTGAAGACAACACGAAGACCTTTTCAGAAGTTTTTCTAAAGAAATTAGAGTTGCATTCACCTCGCCTTAAAAGCATCTAAGAAGTATCAACAGACACTGGTTCAATGCAGTTTATGTAAAACCATAAAAAACAGAGCAGACCAAACAATTGTCTAAATAAATTTTAATAAATAAATGTTTTTTTACCTGCACATATATATAATCAGTGTTGGGAAGTAACGGAATACATGTACCGCCATTACGTATTTAAAATACCACATATGCGTAACTGTATTCCGTTACAGTTACCATTTAAAAAGGTGGTATTTAGAATACAGTTACTTTGTTGAAATAAATGGATTACACAGCGGTATTTTCCTGTTTCATATTGTCGCAGGTCAGGACTGTTTGAGTTTTGTTTGATAGCTATGTTCCAGGCGGCAGCGTTATGGTTGCCATGGTTACAGGGTGATGCGCTCTCTCTGCGACTGTGTGTTTCCTGGGTGAGAGAGCGCCTTTTTGTTGTTGTTGTTGTGCTAAGCTAACAGGCAGAATGCTACAGGCATAGCTCTAAAGAATGTAGCCTCGTGGGCAGTGTAGTCCGTGCTGCAAGGAGAATAGACTGCGACACGTTATGTGTCTGTGAGTGCGAGGAGGAAGAAAAAGGAGAGTGGAAAAGTACGAGCTGTCATCGAGCAGAAACGGGAGCTGGAAGCGTGTAAATATAATAATAACCACTGCAGCCAAAAAGAGTGCCTGAAGAGCCCAGTTGTAAGTAAGCTATTAAGACTCGACTGTACACTGTGCTCGTGTTTTCCTCTGAAACAATAAGCTCCGTTGGAGCAGCCTTTCAACGCCTCTCTCTGTCTCTCGCTAGCAAAGCTGACCCAGACAACAAAGTAAAGCTAGTTTTCAGCTACGAGCTCGACACGAACCCGACGTACTAGCCAGAGGTCCTTTAATACGGTTCGGAGCCGCGGACCTCCAGTAATAGTAATAAATCACACAGCAATAGTACATTCATGTAGTTGTAAAAAGCATGATAATATATTAAGTAATCCAAAGTATTCAGAATACGTTACTCTCATTGAGTAACGTAATGGAATACGTTACAAAATACATTCTGGGGCATGTATTCTGTAATCTGTAGTGGAATACATTTTAAAAGTAACCTTCCCAACACTGTATATAATGGAGAGTTTGTCATATGTGTCCTGTGTATGTGTGTGTAAAATGGCTGCAGTGGCAGTAAATTGGCCCTCCAGAAGTTAATACCAACATAATACCTTCCTTTAACACTTTTTGATCCAGTACAGATTAGACTGTGTCGTGTTCGTTGCCTTCTTACTCATCTGCAAATGATGTTTCCCCTTTCACCTAAGAATATACATAAAGCTTACACATCTTTCTACTCGCTGCCAAACATAACCCTAAGGTATCTCGCTTTCATCTGGAGAGCACTTTATCGTAAATAATAGCACATCTTGTGTTTGTGAGCAGTGCATAGAGAGATTTCTCTGATTTTTATTGATGTTTAATAATGCCATGAATCACTTGCTGATGCAGCCGCTTGACATTGAAAATGCAGCCGAGGTTAACAGCGGTCTCAGTGCCAAAATAAAAGTCTGATATTTCATTAAGGCACTAGAGAGGGAGAGGAAGGGATACTGTGATGGTACTTAGGGGACTCATCACACTAATTACATTTTGCATGCTGACTGGAGGTTGGAGAGCTGTGTTCCCAGCTGATCCCTAATTTTTGCAGCTTTCAATTTATGCTTATTTGGAGTCTGTTTGGAGTGTCTCTATGTATCTGTAGGTATAGCAATGTAGATATGAGATGGATGAGTACTTGGCCAAATTATCCTAGTGTTGCCTCCTGGGTCTGTAGAAGGTAGGTAGTCAATTAGACCGGTAGCTGTGCATGATTTCATTTTTAGATTACATTTATCTTCACACATGGAGAAATGTGTCTATTAGTATGTATGTAATTAGTTTAGTCATCACATTTTATTGAAAATTTGGTATTGAATGTGCTATTTTTGTAAAATGGAATTCAAAGTTTGGAAGATTTGCATAATTATTAAACTTTTTAGAGAGGCCAGTCTTCATTCCTAGATTATCACTGATGTTTGGTCAGAGCCCTCTGAAGTCACATTCATAGACTGACCGTTATTATCATTCTTCAACAAGCAGGGGTGTCTTTTTGATGAAATGTGATGTTTGCCTTTAACATTAGAACCATCAGAAGTGCTCAATTTGACCCCATCCTACAACAACAGCAGTAACTGCAAAGATGTTTTTTTCAGAAAGTCGAGTTTCTTATTTTCATCCCATTTTCTGAATTTAAGTAAGGTTTGACAAAAGTAAGACAAAGAAATTTTATTATTTAATTTGTTTATATATTTTCATTATAGATTCTAAAGTTAAAAAACAGGGTAAGCTACTAAGCAAAGGGTACAACAAGCAACACAATAGCTAACACAAAATACATTTTCATTAATGGGTGGGATTCGTTTCAAGATGGTATAAAAACAGAGCGCTCACTTTAAAACAAAGTGAATAGCTCATTTCTGACATTTTAAAACTGACCACATAGCTGACTACAAAAAGACAAGAAACACATTGTAATAAATATGTTAATTATTTTCAAAGTAAAACAGTCAAAGTTTATCATCTCGTCCGCATCTGCTTTTAATCACCAGATTTAGAGCCTCTCATTGAGGGTCCACATTGCTCCAGTCTGCAGCTTCAAACTGAAACATCTCTGCTGCGACTTTCACTCTTTCATTTCACTCTAGATTAGTTCTTTACACTTTGGACTCTGTTCAGTCAGGGTTTCCCCGCTCAGCCAAAGGGTGATATCTGAAGTTTTTTTGTGTTTTTATGTCTAGGATCGTTGCTTATGTTTGTAAATATGCTGTAGTCAGCAGGTTTTAGGAAGCAGTTACATATAAAATAAAGAAATGACCTGTTTTGCAAATATTATCATGACTATGTTATTGTACCTACATTGTGTTATATACATTGTCATCAATCAGTCTTTTTACAGAACTGTTATGTTATATTTGTTTGCATTTCTGATGATCTTTTGGCTAGATATCTCATGAGGAAAGACATTTTGAAAGCCAGAGTTTTTACCTTGATAAATAAAGAATATATGAATATCACAACTGATTGCAGTTTCTGTCTTGTAATGAGAACAACTCCTTTACAACAGTTTAAATACACTAAATCCCTTGGTGGCATAATAATAACTTTTTTTCTTTTTATCCTGCACACCCCAAAATTTAACTCGAACTGTGATATTTTCCTAAAACAAACTAAATATAACTGCAGTGTGACTAAAAGCATAGGTCATAGTACAAATACTCCAAGTCAGTCAATACATTCACCCCCAACAAATGATGTCCCACTTGGGTCGGGCCCACTCAGATGTTAATAATCTAGCAAGTTTCATTAACCTGACTGAAGCATAATACTTAGCTATAAGCCATAATCTTCAAAAATAAACAAAAACGGGACTTGGTATTTCACATGTATAAAGAATATATATAAGTTTACCTTTTTAAGATGCACTAGTGCATCCTCATTGTTTGACAGTTCTTTTTTTACCTCACCCAGTTTTCCTTGAATCATGTCATCGTCTTCCAGCCGAAATACAAAAATAAAACCCAATTCGCATTAAACCACAATCATCTTTCAACAAATGCTTTTGGCTCGGCATGGAGAACTTTTGAGGGATGCTTCCTAACGTTGAGATAATGACATTCGCTTTCCTCGCAGCACCGTCTCTGCAGCCGTTTTTAGCGTCGGAAGCTCTCTGGGAATCGACCCTCAGAGGCTGGCAGCATTCACCAGGGATTTATAGAGTTACACGTTAAAATGATGTTTCAGCAGCCGGAGTTGTCATCGCATAAAACAGTAGGTTTGATTTGGCCCAGATATGCTGTTCCCAGCCTGACAGATAGGAACAGCATGTATGTTAGCCCTTGAGGGCATGTGTTGTGAGCACAATGCGACACATTCAGCTCAGACCAACAGAAACGGCTAGTTTGTGTGATGTAACCTTTTCACGGGCAGAGATGTGCTTCTGAACAAATATATACATGCAACTCTATTGGTCTAATGATATAGAACTGACTGCTGAGGCCATTATCTGTAATTATTACAATTAAAATGAGCACATTACTTTCCTCACACGTGTTTCACAGGCTTAATCGAGGCACCAAAGTCATGACACTTATTGCTGCATTTGAGCTGGTGCCTTGTGCTCTCCATTGACTTGAATATCATTATAAAAATGATAATGACAATAGGAAAATCACAGTTAATGACTATGTTTCATTGCTCATTATGCTCAGAAAGTATGGCACTATTGTTATTTTCTGCACCTACACACATTTTCTGCAAATTTCTTTCCCCATCTGGAGAAAAGAGAAGTTATCAGGAGGATTTCCAGTCGCTATAAAGTGTAATTAGTCAATAATTACAGAGTGATAATTACATCTGAGAGGAAACCCGGGCTTGATTCGCAGCAGGGAGTGCTTCTGAAGACACCTCCTGCTGTCGCTCTCCTTTTTGCTCAAACATGAGCAGACATGCCAACGGAAGTGGAAACAAATAGTACGCATACACCTACGGCACATGGTGAACACCATTAATGATTTATTCATACAAATGTGCCACTATTACAAACATAATCACAAGCACAAACATATCTCATGGATGCACACATGCTCTCTGGGGTCTGTGTTCATTTATTTTCCACTTTGATATGATGGCGTTAAATTTCCCTGAAGAAACCATCACACAGTGGTGGCTCAGGCTAATGGCCGGGTGTGCAAGAAATTACAATACGTTACAAGTTACAATCATTTCCTTGAAGACCAAAATGAGCTTCTCAGTTTTTGGTTTGTTTGTTTGTAAATGAGAACCTATTATGCTCATTTCCAGCTTCATGCTTTTAGTCTTGGTCTCTCCTAAAGCTGCATGACTCAGTTTAAGCCTTGTATTAGCTAATCTTGGTTTAACTAATACAAAGCTGCACTGCAGAACTGAGGGCCTGCAGTTCATCCTGTCTGTTTTTAGCTCCTCCCCCTTCATCTAAAACAATTTTAGTACACTTTGAAAGTTGATAATTGTTTCGTTTTCCTTTATTATGATATTAATATTTATTTAGTAATAAAATGTATATCTGTCTACACTTATTCATTCTGTAGTAAGGCAATGAAGCACAGGAAACTTGGTATGGAGACAGGCATAGTGGACTTTTGCCTAAGCTGTAAATACTGTTATGCTCCATTGGTTCATGAAAAACACTTAAATTAATCAGATTCTTATATACAAAGCTCCTGACAGAAATGTTCTTCCTCATTGCATTCCAATCACATTTAAACATACATATGCACAAGCACACCCACGCCTCACCTCACTGAGGTCCAAACCACATCAGAGACCCGCACACAGCTCCCCTCCCTCTCCGCTTTCCTGTTTATCCGCAGGTATCGTTCAGTCTATCACCACCTTCCACCCTGCAATCCCTCCATCCCCCTCACCCCTCGGCTGGACCCGTCTCACGCACTGTGTTAAACACACACGTGTTATCCTCATCAGGAGATGTGTTATAAACCAGAGTAATCTCACATCTCTGGCTGCTCTTGCACCTTTTCAATTTCCTGGTAACTTAATCCTCTCTTTTTCTCAATACCTCATCATAGCCCGAGAGAAAGAGCGAACAGAGGGGAATGCAAGAAGAGAAAGGATAATAAATTGTGTCTTTTGATATAAGTTGGATTAGGGAAATGGCATACGCATGTGTGTGCTGATGGGGTCAGGCTGTACGTGAGGTTGTAATCCATCATGAATGCTAGAAGTGATGGGTGCTAAAACCAACAATACACAGTGCAGTTTACTAAGTACACTGCTGTCTGACTGTTTATTTTCATTTGGTCAACATTAAAATGTAACATAACTTAATGACATGATATGTAATCACCTTTTTCTCTTAAGAAACTATAAATTTAAGACCTTTTTAATACTGCTGGTCACATGCCTCTCAATAACTTCCTCCATAGAGTTTCCTGGGTCTACACACCCTGCTCCACCTGAACAGCTTGAGCTGGCTCCTTGTGCGGTGCTTATGCAGTGAGTCTGAGCTCAACCTGAGTGGCCAACCTCCTAAATTCTAAGGGTGCAGTCACACCAAACACAATGCAAAGCTTTACCTCATGTTACTTATGTGACGCACACAAATATTTGCCCCGAAAGCCAAACAGGGCAAGGAGGCGCACAACCGATTGTTGGACACAATTACTGTAGCATAATAATACCTTATCCTTTTTCACTGTTGTTAAAAGTTAAGTTGAACAATTTAGGTCCAGCTGCCGTCTAATGCCATTTCTAAGTCTCCATTTCTGATACTCAGTGATGCTGGGAGAATTCCAGCTCACTGGTTTTCGTGGGAGTGAATATTTTAATTTGTGAAAGCACTGGCTCATGTCTACCTGCATGGGTTGACCTCAGTGGATAGACTTCATGTGTAACCAGACCAGGCAAAAAGTAAATTCTCTTTGTATTTTCGTAAACACACCATAAGACTGAGTCCGAACACCATTCAGATGAAATTCTGCCATTTGAATCCACAATCTTATCTTTCTATTATCACTACTGAAAACTTGTGGTCGAAGGTGAGGATAGAAACACAGTTGAACAGATCATTTGATAGCTTCACTTTGATGGTCAACTATCTTAACACCACAGCACTAAAAAAAACACACTACTCTTTTAGAAATTCAGAGATAAAGGCAGTAAAATCAAATACGGATTAAGGTGTGGCAGAACTCGATTCCACTAAACATTTTAATTCAGTTTCATTTATGCAGCACTGTACACAACTTTATAAGGTCACTTTTTACGGTAAATTGATGAGTCCATAATATAAAAGATAAAAACATAATGATCAATTGATTTATTAGGAGCATAAGTTGGGGTCAGTGTGAAGAAAGAACAGGAAGAAGCCTCAAACAGAACCAGGTTTAGGATGTCCATCAGGGCTGAGTTTTGGCTATTTTCTTTCAATTTTTGCAGACTACTTGACTTAAATCCTGTTTAATCTGCTTGTAAATTCTTAATTCAGGCTCAGGAACAGCCATTTGCTGTGACTGGTTGGGGGTGAGGGTAAGAAGAAGCATCAAACATCACTGAGACCATCAAATCAATAGAATTCTTACTGATTCTATTGATTTTATTGTTTATTGGAAACACAGATGAGAATAAACAAAAACATCATCTGTATATATTTATTGCATGTTATATCTTTAAGCAGTGTCAGTTGATGTTGGAGATCTTTGTACATTTGTCCCAATTCTATTAAGCATGACATTGCAGAAGAGCTGACTCGACAGCCTTTAAATTCTGAAATGTTGCAGACATCAATCAATAAAACTGAACTTAAAACAAACTTGTAAAGTTTATTTTCACAAGGTTTCCATTGAAATTGAAGCTGGCAATGTTTATGACATTCCTTTATGGTGCGTGTCTCTTTTTGATCACCTTCAGCAGCGAGAATCTCACAATCCTGGTTTGCAGTTAGTCGTAGCGCTCTTTTACAGTTTACTATAGCACATATTACGATGGAAAGCAAGATGTTTCCAGTCAGAAAGCCCTAAGCCGTGGCTGGCAGTCTGATTCAGATTCGATTAGAGTGCAACAGAGGATATATTGTAAATGATTTTAAGGATGCCCCGTCTGCCCTAAAGAAGGCTTTTGGAAAGGCGATCCCTGTCCCTCTCACTTATAGCATTCCCTGAATAACCACTTCATCCCTCCACTGCTCGTAAACCAGCTAGCATGGATCTGGGCTCTATTGAAAACACATTGGCTCATAATCTATGCCCTCTCATAATATGAAGGGATCCCACATCAGTCTCAAGGTCAAATACCAATAAAATCAAAGACGGCAATTTGTCAGAAGTCTGGAGTCACTCCGTGCTTGGACCCTGACGTCATGTGCAGTCTTACGGCGCAAGCCTAGCAATATGTGCTGAGTGCACCAGATGTAAATCATATATTTTTCCACGTCAGCTTCTGATGCAGCAGCAGCTACACATCTGGATGATTTTTCTGTCATCTCTGGAACATGAACGTCTACCTGATCATGGGAACCTGCTATCGGCCATGGGGAAGGCCCCTCAAATCAACAATTTATTTAAAGGGGGTTAGTGGGTGAGGCAGGTGGGCATCTGCAGTCAGCAAGCATTCACAACCACCCAGTCCTTATTAAAGTCCCGCATGAAAGTGGGCTGATTTCACATCACGCTGAAGTTATTGTACTGAAGAGGGCTTCTTTTGGCTGTGCTGTCCCTCCAAGTGGCTTCCTCTGACTTCCTGGTCCCTGAGCTGCATTCCCGGGCTTGCTGCCTGGAAGCCATTGTACGCTCTATCAGGTGCAAAGCGGGAGCTCTCCTTTCTTCATGACGGCTTCGACGATGCCCAGCAACTGTCATCTGTCGGCAGCATCTGTGGGAAGCAGCTTGTTTGCAACGACTGTGGATTTTCTGGCCCTACCTGTCAATCCGACTCGTAGGGGCTCATAGCAGATGCTGTCGCACTTTTAAACTCATTAACTGCATCCCACGCCACATTGTGGTTGTCTTTCATTTGGAGTGACGCCTGGTTTAAAGTGGATCCAAGTGTGTGTGAGTTCAGAAAGAAAGAAATTTTGATTGCTGGTTTATCCAAACCTGCCAAATCAACAGTTTCGTTTGGACTGCTACTTCAAAACACCAATTGACATATAAATGATTTAAATATCAATTCGAATAGATTACATGACCCATATTTGTGGTGCTACCGCTGCCTCAAGTTATTCTACACAATGTCAAGAGCAGTGCCAAGCAGAGTAGAAATCCATCTCCAAAACTCATCCAAGGAAATCTTCACTGATTGCAAAAAAACCTTTCAAGGAGCTGGAATAGTTTCATGTTTAGTTTATGAATAAGTAGAGGCAGCTCTTTCCAAATCCAGCGGAAAAGGATGATATATTGTATATATACATCATAAGTATGCACGATTCCCATAGCAATAGTTTGGAGTTGTGGAAAGGCCCCTGCAGACGTGTGTAATCCCTTTGACGAATTGCCACGGTGCAAATCTGAACTACAGGCATCTCCACATTGAGCCGCCCCGTTCCAGGTCCAATCGGCAGGGCCCATTAGGGGCGTTCACATGCATTTAGATGATCCCTCTGTTTGCATTACCAGGCACAGATAATCTGTGTATACAGTGGGAAATTAGGGCAGAGTAGCCCCAAGCGCTTCAGCAAGAGACCTCCACATGTTGGCTTCAAAGGGACCGCAGCTGAGTGGAAGCAGGTGTGTGTCTCGTCCTGAGTTAGGTGCAGGGTGGGCCCGAGTGGACGGAGGAAGGAAGGCGGGATCCCCGCAGGCTGGTCTGTGTGTGGCGTGAGAGGGGGGCAGTCCACGTGTGTCTGTACACAACAACAAAAAAAGGTTCATGTAGTCATGTACAAAATGTTTTAACTCTAATGAATGAAATGAAAAAGTCCAGTTTATGACTTTAGTTGTTGCACGGTTTATATTTACTGACTGTGTGTGTCCCCTTTATGTGGCTGAAACGGTTCACACTATAGTTTGTGAGGGGAAAAAAAGGAGTGTAATACTATGTCCTCAAGTTCTACAAGCAAGTTGTATTTGACAACCTTCTCACCTTCTCTGTCTTTTCTCATTTTAAATGTTGTTAGAGGCGATCTCTCTGCACCGCTGCTGTCAACTTGTGTTTTTGTTCATTTTCAAATAATGATTTCATCTGCAGCTCGGCGCCTCGATAACGACTTGTGGTCAGCGTGGTATTTATGAACCACGCTCAGATTTCATACTAGTTTTGTTGTCTGACAACAGAAACAGAAGAAAATGTAAATGACAACAACAGCACAATAAAGGCACCCCAGTCACGGGGTACATGAGGGGCTGTCTGCTCTCCATTTCTCCTTTGCTAAATTAAAAATAAATTGTGGTTCAGGTGCCAATAAATACTGTTTTTTACAGCATATATTCGAAATCAGCAACAACAATATTAAAACCTCTTAACTGATCTTGTGCAGGTGCACCTTTTAGTGCCTCTAAAACAACTGTGACCCATCGAAGAGTGGACCCCAGGTGCTCTGGCCACATCTGCCACATGTGTCTGTGGTATTTCTGAGGTGTTGCTGTCACTTCCAACCAAGCATCAACCCTCCAGGACTGACAAAATTAATCAAACAGGTTAGTGCCAAAAACTGCAGTTCCTTTAATGTCCACTTGAGGCTTGCTCCAAAAGTAAGTCAGTCCCATGTTAAAATGTCCAGCTTTGCAGCAGTACCAAGCAGGTTTACAGCCTGCTACAAAAGCTTTCAATTTATCAGTCCGTCATGTCTCAAACCTCGTCTATGGTCATAAAGTATCAGCGATCACTTTAAATCTAAAGGTGTGGCTGAAACGAATCTCCTCCATAGAGTGGCTGTGCTAAGACATCCATAGGGATCTTCAAGTAGATTTTGGAGAGGTTTTCCAGGCACACAGACTGGCAGGAGACTCTGGGGTAGGCCAGAGCCCGCTGGAGAGATTATATGCCTCATATATCCTGGGAGCGCCTTGGGATCCCCCAGGAGGAACTAGGAATTATGGCTGGGAAGAAGGATGTCTTAGCCTGCTGCCACCAAGAGCTGACTTCAGACAAGCAACAGACAGTGGATGGATGGACGATTTCTCTGGATAATTACAAACTTCGAAACAGCTGAAACAGCTGTATGGGGATTAAATTACTTCTTTGTAACTAATCGTCCCAACTAGAGTTAGGGATGATCCTTTTTGGCATGTGTTCCAACACATGTGACTGTAGCTACTAGCTGTCTGCTAACTGCTAATTCGGATTTTTAATGCAGTTATCTGACAAACACAATGGCTTGTTGTGTACTTAATTTTGACAAATGGACCATCAAAGAAGTCTGTGCTTCAGGATTGATGACTTAAATTCCAGAATATTATGTGGATTTTACTAATTACCATATGCGTGTGCCGGCGTCAACAGGAAGCAGATGGTTGGTGGCTTTGTGGGAGAAAATCGGGAAGGACATGTAGTTACTGATAAGAGCCAATCATTAAACGAATATGAGTGAGGGATTTTTTTACATTTCGAAAAGTGTTTTCTTGGTCAGCAGTGTTTCTATGAGTCTGTTTCAGCCACTCCGGATGCAGCAGGTCAGGGTGGAAAGTTGGCAAAATTATTTTAAAAACAAAAACATATGATTATGGACACAAAATTAAAAATCTCCTTTACATTATTTCAGGGAAACTAAGTTTGTTTAGTCTACACATATAAAAGTAATCTACAGAGGTGTTTTTGTGTCCTGATTTCCTCCCAGCACCTGTGTCAGAGCACGTTTTCTATGATAGCACAGCCTTGCATTTGTTTGTGCATTTTCCTCGAGGTTAAACACTTTGTGTTGCTCTAATGGCTCCCCCGTTTGGTCCAGCGGAAGAAGAAAGTAGCGGCGGAGGAGGAGGGGTGATTTGTCAGCGCCTGTCGGAGCTGTGAGGTCCTCGCTGATGCCGTAAATACTTGATAATAGTTCATCTGGAGAAAAGCTGTTCCTTACACTGCTCTTTCCTGGTCTAACCTCATGTGGGGGTTGTTTTGGTCTCCTGTCAGTCCATATGATGAGTTAATGTGTGTTTGTGCTACAGGTGCTGTTCGACTGCATGTTGATGGATGAAATTTCAAGCACTGCTTATGGGTGTTTTGGACAACAGCCTTTCACTATAATTCATAAACATATTTTTATCTCCTCCACTTGAACAAACTTCATTGTAGAAGTCGTCTGTGACTGTTTTTAAATAGATGGATGAGTTATTATAGAAATATATTTACAACGCTGAAATGGGGCCAGCGCTGATCATCCTCCTGAGTGCATAACGAGTAGAGGGAGTTGGGTTTCTTTCAGACTGTGCACTCCATCTACATGCATTTCAGTAAATTACAAGTTTTTGTTTTGTTTTTTCTTCAGTTAATGGATGTTTCTCAAATCAGAGTGCAAGTCTGTTGGATGCCAAGAAATACAAGAAATGACCTGAGATATTATGTTTGCAACAAAAGCAAGGATGCCTAGGACACAAAAGTAGAGAAAGCAAACTAAGGTTAGCTATCTAACTGTCATGTTGGCTATCAAGTCAATATTAGTCCATGATCGCCGGTAAGCTAAACCCATGTTTGCAAGCTGGACTTTTCTCATCAGATAAAAATCGCCATCAATATCAGCAGATCATTTGATTCATACAGAAATCGTAAAGCTACGGGGACAAAATCAAGCAAGCTTGTATTTATTACAAGCTAAAATTGCAAAATACCTCAAGTCTTGTGAGGATAGATCTGGCTAATTTATGCAAATTTAGCAGAATGATCAGAGCCTGGTCTGTAAGGCAAGTTCTGCAGTCTGTAGAGGGATTAGATTTCACCATTCTATTATATATTATATTATATAAAGCAACAATATAACATAGAAACAAAAGAAACACATAATACCTCTACTGAAGCACATCAGTGGATTTTTTTTCTTCTTTGAAGTTATCATTTTTTATTTTTTTTAATTATAATTGTTAGATTAAAAAATATAAACAAGCAACATTAGAAACTCTGCTTAAGAGAATAATTGCTTAGTATTTGATATAATGTGTCCCATCTATGATAAAAGATTCCCTGGGTTTTGCTTTTGGTTTTTCTTTCATGAAATTGAGTTTTCCAAAAGGCAAGTCACACAAGCCGGGATGAGGAGCAAAAATAACCAGACTCTCACAATCAGCATACATATTGAATTTCGTCCTTCCCTTCTTACAGAACTAGGTAAGTGGGCTGAAGTCTGAACTCTGGCCGGGCTCCTTCTTGGTTTGAAGCAATTCTGTAGTAGATTTATTCAAGTGTTTAGGGTCACTAACCTCCTGCTTCTGAGCTTTAGCTCAAAATTCCAACATCAGCAGGAGAAAAGACACACCACAGATGGTCCCAAAATAACCCTAAAGTTTTACAATGCCACTACTGACACTGACCATAACTCAAGAGAAACATGGCAAAGAATCAGGAATGGAAATTGGAGAATTTTGCAATTAACAAATATGGTGATTGTCCTGCTCCTGGCTACAGAAGAGCAAATCAGCAACAAAAACCAAGCACATATGAGCTAGTTGTTTTGAAGTACTTATACAGTGGTTATTCCCAACAGTTTCAGTAATGTGGTGGCAGACATATCTTCAACAATGTTGAGTCGTGAAACATGCTTCAGGAATAACTTTGGTAGGACAGATCAAATGCTTTTATATGTGCCTCGTTGATTGATGAATGTCATGTAAAGGTTCTCCTGTCTCCATTGTGTCTGTACATAGATGGATGAGAGAGTGCATATGTATATGCAGGAAGTAAATATTAGCATGACCGTCTGAGCTGTAAGCATTCAGTTTAGCAGATGAAAGCTAATTTCATTAGTTAGAGAAGTCTCGTTTTCAGCCACGAGTTGTTAGCCAATGAATGTACCTTTCCTAGCCTAATCTAATTGTAATCCTAACCTAATCCGTAAATTATACAACTGTAATTTACAACATTTTATTCTATATAACCTGAAATGAGTGGCTGAACCTATAAACGTATACAAAAGTGTTTACTGACTGATCAGACTTCTGTGAACACTTTGTGCTGTTGCTTTTTGCAACCACGGGGCTCGCCCCCTGGTGGCCATTAGAAAGTATGAAGACTTAAGGCGCTTCTCACAGATGACGATAAAGGCAGACACACAGGGTTGGTGGTTACTCCAAAGGGTGAACCTCTGTTCCCCACTGTCTCCACCTGTTTTGCTCTTCATTTAAAAACCCACTCCATAAAAACATACTTTAAAGTTTTGTAGCTTTAAGTTATAATGTTAAGTATCCGAGACTTTGACTAAACACTAACAAAAGAAAAAAAGGATTCTGACTTTTCATCACTAAAGATGACTTAGATCTGACAGAGTAAGGAACTTTACTTGTCACCTTCGTCTGTATGAGTTCATGTTTCACATTGTTCTAATAACACGGTGAAACATGAACATTAGAGTCTGCTGCACAGTCTCAGGCAGGGCCTTACTGCCTTATTGTTCTGTGTGGAACATTTCCATCGCTCACAACATAAACCAGTAGAAACAACCCTCTCCTGTTTTTCCTTATGGTTGTATGTCATGAGCAACATCTTGAATGATGTTGTTTTCCACAAACCTCTGCACTCCAGCTATGGCAATAAAAACCCTCTGCTGCCAAAACTTTGTCTTGTTGAATTACATGTACATTAAGCATAGCGCTTATTTTGGAGTCGTCGTCTGCTGCTAAACTCTGCTGACATGTGCCATTATCGCATCTGTGTGGAGACACCGTGGCTTTGGAGCAGAAACCACCCCAGTGTTCCCACCGCCCCTCTGGCTTGTCTAATAATCACAGCTAAAGCATCAAGAAACATGTTTTTTATGGTCTGACAGAAGCCATAATATATATCCCTCATGTACTGAGTGCTTGCAAGGTTTTAACCCAGGGGCACTGAAGTACGAGGAAATATTTATATTCTCCTCAGCAGAGGGGCTGTAACTTACAGCAGGGGAGCTAATTTCACATGCTGGAAGTCCATTCTCAGCCGAGCCTGATCTCCCTGCCAGAGTTCCTCATTCCTTCTGCTCTAGTAAGAGCAGTGCTCATATCGAGGGCGAAGGTTATATATATGCAGGCTTTAATAAATTCTTTTAACTAACTCTGATGTACATATGCTTTTCCCCATCACATGATTTTAATCCAAACGGCAAACTCCAGGGCTGATAAATGAAGTCAGCACAAAGTTCCTCTAATATCCACGGTTGGTTCCAGCAGTGAGTCAGCCTGCATAGACTCCCATGGGAAATCCAACTTGACAGCAGATTGTGGACTGAGTTGATGACTTTTGGAGCATTTTAATGCAATTACTTAACAATTAATATGGCTTCTGTGTGACTAATTTAATTACACAACTGTCCAAGAATTCTGTGATCCAGTTTTGGTGAGTGAAATTCTGTGGTTTTGCAACTATGTTTTCCTGAGGGCTTGTAACTAAAATTATTCATAGTACAAAGGTAAAAAAAAAAGTCTTCAAATAAATTGAATCAAGGGGGTCACTCATGAATTTCTTATTGAATGACCCAGTACTAAAAATGGATGAATTCACAGGATATTTGAGGCCTCTGAAGCTCGAGGCTTTCATTGTTGGGGCTGTTGATGTCATCCAAAGCAAAAGTGTTCTTTAACACACTGAGGTCAAATCAGCTTCAAATGTTTTGAGTTGTGTTATACATAGTTGGAGGTCAGATCAGTGAGAAGTAATCAAAATGTCTGAACAGAACATCAGTCAGACGAGATTGAGTGAAAACGTTCATACTTATTTCTATAAACTGATGTAAAACTAAGGGATAAAGGTAGGTCAGAGTGCCGTCAAGATGCCCTGCAGGAACCCACACATATTGTGTGATATGATGAGCCGAGGGATCTGACAGCACCAGGTGGGAGGGCTGTACCACCTCTATAAACCTGATTTTATTCAGTCAGTGTAACAGCGATTGCAGGAATAAATGTCCTGATATTTGCACAGTGCACCCACTTGTCACTTTGAGGATGTGAAAAAGTAGCGCAGCGCTCAGCATTTGACCTCAAGACTGAAAGATTTTTCTGATGGAAGGAGGCTGATCTTTATAAACTCCCCTGCTACACTGTGGCATTTACTCAGCATCGACACTTGATCTTCATAATGTGTCCGTGATGAGGTCACTGCAACCTCCGCTGCCGACTGGAAGCTGTCTCACTGCTTGTCACAGCACATTTGAGCCTCCCACTAAACAGGCGGGGTGTAGCTCTGCATTAACTCTGAGCAGCACCGACACAGCCCTGTTCTCTGTGCAGAAATGCATTTGTGTGGACATCCACAGTGGTTTGAACTGAAGCGACCTGCATGAGCTTGATATTCTCTGCAGGATTTTCACATACTGTACGACTGTAGGCTGTTATCTAACCTCCATTTTATCAGACAGTTCCATGGAGGGAATCAGAGTCCCTCATCCAAGCAACAGAACAAAACAGGGTTCGCAGTTCTTAGTGTGATGACAGATAGAAATGACTACAGAATCTTAGAGGCTTTCACTGCTTTGCTGTACTTGTAGCCGATCATTTCTGACATATCACAGTTTCCTGGTGCCTTATTTTTATACCTGTAGGACTCCACCTTCAGCATGCATCAGCACAATCAAGTAACTGATGAAGCTACAAAAACACACAGCTTGATAGAGTCTGTCGTCTCTTAAAAGATTCCCAAAAGTAATCCGTCTGTTTAGTCTGATGACCATTACAGATCTAAACAACCCCGTAGCTCCTAAACTCAAATAAATTGGCAACACTTGGATATACATATAACTGTCCAAATTATTAAAGTTAGA
>NW_005187541.1:157033-162793 GCF_000239375.1 Pundamilia nyererei | reverse complement strand
TAATAATTATTATTATTATTATTATTATTATTATTATTATTATTATTATTATTATTATTATAATAAATTGTATACACACATGTTATTATCCATCTATGTTATGCATGAAATACTTTTGAATTGTTTTTATTTTTTAAGCCTACAGTGACTGTTTGACTTTAGGTATGCTGTATATTTTAATGATAACTTGTCTATTTAATCCACTTGCTCTACAACCTTAACTGACTAGATCTAGGCCAACTGAACTGATGTAAGGAGATTTCAGGGACACACATATTATCCAAGCTAAAATCATACATAATATCGATTGTAGCATGTATTTATTCCATGACTTATTTCATAACCATATTTATTAATGTAAATTTAAACAAATGGGAGTCCATGCTTTTAAAGATACGATAAATTCTAGTCATTTAAACAACACAAAAACGTAAATAATTTCCAAAATTCAGCAAGAGTGCTACACACCAACAGCTCCACATTTTCTTCATCTGTACTTGGATAGTGCCTGAACACCACAGGACTCTGTGAGCAACTTTTGTCTCACCTTACCAGCACTTGTCCCTGTCCTTGTCTTCAGTTTGCCTCATCGTAAACTCATCATCATCTTTTTTTGTTTGTGTTTGACGAGGTTTGTGGTCTTGCCACAAGTGTCAAAAACTGCATCTTGGCTGTTAACAGGACTCTGCTTACTATCAGCTATTTTATCAACTGAGTGAGGGAGCAATTATACTGCCATATTTTGCACATCACTATGACAGGTGGAAGAAGAAGTACTTTCTAACAATCATTTAGGTCAGGGGTGTCCAACTCCAGGCCTCAAGGGCCGGTGTCCTGCAGGTTTTAGATATCACCCAGGTAGAGTTGGATGTCTCGAGACCAAGACTGGTCTTGGTTTTACGTGGTCTTGGACTTGTCTTGATCTCGACGGACTTTTGTCTTGGTCTTGTCTTGGTCTCGGATCCCTCAGTCTTGTCTTGGTCTCGCTGTCTCAGTCTTGCTTTCTCAGATCGACATAGTGGTCGGGAGATTTGGAGTCAGTCAACAATATCCATGACACACAACGTAAAATTCGATAATGTGTCATTGGCAAAAGCATCATCTCTAAGAGCCGTGCTTAGAGAGTGCTTTGTAGTGAATCAGAGTCGACTCCCATTGAGCGAGAGCCGGCTCCTCACTTAATTTCCTTTCGCTGCTCAGCTCTCACACAGTGGCTTAGCTATGCTCCAATCCCTCCATATTGTGGCCAATCACGTGCGAGGATATAGGATAATATCATTATGTGAAAAACAGAGAGGGTGAGAGACGCGACAGTCAAGTGGAGCGTGCGTCTGTCCTCTCAGTAAGTCAGTGAGACAGTAGACAGCGGTGAAGAGGGCTGTGCGAGTGAATTGCAAAAACACATAAATATGCCCGACACCCATAAACGAAGCAGCATCTGGCTACAGTTTAAAGACTTTTTCGTCTCGACCTGGTCTTGGTCTTGTCTAAGTCTCGATACCCCCTGGTCTTGGTCTTGTCTTGGTCTTGCTTTAGGCGGTCTTGACTGCAAGTCTACACCCAGGGTCAACACACCTGAATCAAATGATTAGTTCATTACCAGGCCTCTGGAGAACTTCAGGACATGTTGAGGAGGTAATTTAGCCATTTAAATCAGCTGTGTTGGATCAAGGACACATCTAAATGCTGCAGGGCGCTGGCCCTTGAGGCCTGGAGTTGGACGTCCCTGATTTAGGTGATCCCAGTAATATAGTTTTTTTCCATTGTGTTGCTGTTAATGACAAAATCCAATTTTCCCCAAATTACTAAAATAGCGATATTTTAATATCAGAATCGATTCTAGAACATAAATATCTGGTATTGAAGGAACTGATATTTCAGAATTGATCTGCACACAACTAGTTACTGCACTCTGAAAATCTTAGAAACATGGTGTGAAACAAGATACATATTTTGGATGCCATTACCCTGGCCTCCGATAACTGTGAGGAATCTTGGACTCATTTTTTACCAGTTTGCATCCTTCCAGGTGGATGTTTGCAATATTTCTAAAATTAGCAACACCCGTGTTAATTCTGTAAAATTAGTTCATCCATTTATTACTTCTAGAACAGACTATTGTAATTTAGCATTATCAGGTTGTCATAAAAAAAGTGAGATCTTCTTCACTGACCTCTTTTCACTGTATGTGTTGTTATACCACTTTGCATTTAATCATTGGTTATTAATAATCTTCTACAGCATGTCTTTTGTCCTATTTTCAGTTTGTTTTGTATTTTCTGTCCCATCTGTTTCCTTTCTGTTGTTGCTTTTACCATGCAATATAAAGTGCTTTGAAGAAATTGTTGTTGTGATTTGGTGCTATATAAATAAAACTGAATTGAATCTTGTGGCTGAGAATTGATAGTTGACTGAAGACTTGGTGTAAACCACACATCACCCTATATGGTATAACTTATCTAGGCAACATACAGCATATCTGCAGTTGGAAGAGCTCTATTTTGTCACTAAAGAACAGATTTCATTTTAAGATGGTCTTAGTAAATCAGAAGCTAAATACTCGTATCACTGTAGGTTTTTATGGTCTGAAAATAAATATGAACAAAAATAATATATAGCAAATAATCAACATTTCAAGCTGATTGTGTAACTAGACTGGCAATTTACATGAAAACTTTGAAAGCTAACAGACGGTTATAGTAATAGCAGCAGGTCTAATAATACCCTTGTAATAATTCACAGAGAAACTGATGTATGGATGCAGAATTGAAGCCATAAAGCTCTCACAACACTTCATTAAATCAGGAGAAATAATTGCAGCAGACGTTGCCAACTCCATTAATGCCGTCTCAGGATAACATCAATAACAGCGGACTCATAGAAATGATTATTCAAACACCAAAAAGCAAGTCTTCAAACCCCTTCAATACTGCCCGACCTACACGTGCTGTAGTTTCCAGCCATGGGATGAGATGAAGGTTAATGACTTGGTGCTAATTAAACTACAACATGATAGGTGCAAGGAACAGAGTGCAGGAATATTTTGACCATGCACCTGTGCACAAGTAATTAGTTACAGCTAAACACCAACACACAGTGCTCATAAAGTGCTCCAAAGGAGTCACCAAACTGTTGTCAAGCAGGTCTCATTCTGGAAGTGAAAAATAATGTCAAAGCTGCACTGCAGATGGTGATATACCTCACTCCTACCTACCTGGTGTGACAAAGTAGTTTGTGGTTCTGCAAGGTGCCTTAAACCTGTATTCTTTTAAATGAGCCACTGGTGGGCAATACCTGTGGTTTTAAAGACACTGCAGTGTTATAGAATTCAAAAATGGCTTTCAGACCTCTGTAAACACCTTTAATGCTCAGTTTATGGGGTCACTCAGTCATTTTGGGTCACACTGAAATGGTCTATTTTGTTAATTTTGGTCATACTTATTTTCAGAAAGTAGGATTACCTGGGGTGTGTTAACTGGCTCCAAGCTGTGTTGATTTCCTAAACCTGAGCAAGAACTTGTAGTAGTGCCTAATGACTTGTAAAGCTGAGCTGGGAAACCTGGTGGGTGTTGTCTTCTTTTTTTTTTAAAATACATTGATGGCCATTTAATTCGTTGTTAGAGTAAGGATAAACTTCCAGTTTCATGTTGTAAAATTCCCTTATGTGTGAACTTTACTGATCAAATGTGAGCTCCAACTGTGTTTAGTGGAATCTATGGAGTTTTAATTAGCCTGCCCTGTTTGCCTGTCCGCTGACTGAACATGTAGCGAATCAACATAATCTATCAAGTTGCTCTCTAGACTCTGTTCTCCTTTCTGTGCTCTAAATGACCTATCTCTTCTTCTCTGTTTGTCTGTAACTATCTGTTTATATCTGAGGTCAGCAAAACACAGAGACTGATAATGTCTCAGTCTGTGATTTAAAATACATTTCAGTGGCTGAAAATGTATAAGTTGGATTTTTAAACGGGGCCTGTGGAGTTTTCTCGTAAATAACCCAAATAAATAAAGTCCTGTTTATATTCAGGATTACTCACCAAACTGCAGTGTATACATCCCTAATCCCTTTTCCACAAAATGTATAGGAGACCTTATGGATAAGATGGAGGCAGTCATGCTGACCTTTCTCTCTCTTGACTCTGTATTTTAAAGCTTAAACATGAGCATTTTGACTGCAGCCATGTTGGTTTTGGGAGCCAGATGTGCCCATATTTAGACAAAAGAATGGAGTACTAAATTATCATCTAAGACTCGCACTACACTGCTGGCTTTGAAGGATGCCACTTTTTACAAGCTAGCTGTTATTTTCTTCTCTGCTTTTGTTGGCACACTGCCTTATATTTTGCTATGCAGATCAGGGGGAAACTAAAAAAATTAAAGCATGAGACCTTTATGCAAATGAACAAATGAGTCCCAATCAAATTCAGGCGAGGCTTCATCATGCAGTGTGAACTTTGTGGAACTAAAAACTGCATCCAACCTGTACACACCTAGACTCTTTCAGCTCGCTATTTAGGCTTAAAGATGGATTCATCTGCAAGACTGAAATATATTTTTATTATATGAGATGTAAAACAACTGAAAAGGCCTGATAATCTGGCTGCACTGTTCTGCATATTTGAAAGAAACCAGAACTCGGTCCATTGGTCATTCTTTGATCGCTCCGTTTCAGGCAATAATTCGATGTCGAGGAAATCAGCAACGCCCGTGTGTGTGTAGATGCAGCTGGTTGTGGTGACTGAAGGAGACGCTGTCAGGAGGCTGCTGCAAAGACTTTATTTCTGCCTTCTTTATTTTTTATACCTTAAATCACGGTGTTGTGACATGCCTACTGGTTACAGAAAGGCATTTTCTACATTGGCCATATGCATTCTGGACTATTCAAGGATTCCACCTTTTTCTCTTTATATCTCTTTTTTTTCCCTCGATCCTGCAGCCAACTCTTTTAGTCTGAGCATCACCCCTTCACCTGTCTTATTATCTCACTGTCTTCAGGACAGATCATCTCCAGACAGGGCGGAGCAGAGAATAACAGGTTTGTACTAAAAAAATATCAGCATTGATGTTCAATGTTTTGTATATCAAAGTGATTTCATTCTATGCTCCAAAGCAGTAAGTCTTGTCCAAACCTTCCTCCAAATGTGTGGCCCGTCCATTCTCAGCCCTTTTCAGCATGAGACTACACAGCAGATGTACAGGTGTTGAGCAGCATTTAAATGCTAATGGTAAATGCCATAAGTGTCAAAGTTCTGATTGATAGAATGGGCCTGATTGTGAACAGTATGAGTCTGATTGCACAGTAAACAGTCATGAGATCCCCCACCAGCAATTTCAGCTAGTCTAGCCCCACAGCATCACTCATTTTTTTTTAAAACCTACAATTACCATGTGAATAGTCTGTAATGGTGATCTATTCCATTTCATGAGTAATACTAAACTCAATTGCTCTTTATTTCCAGTGGTTTCGACTGATGTTGAAGGTCATGGATGACAATATCAGAGTTCTAAAAAGCAGACGGCAGCAATTGAACTATTTAATCATACCCACATGTCATAAGATGAGTGTCTCAGTGAGGGTTGCGTCGTAATTTGGAGAATAAAAGCCATTCTTTGCTGTTCTTTTTCGAAAATACTTCATCAAAAAATCATCGATAACATCAGAAAAAGCTGAGATGATGAGATCTGAGGAGTATGACATAAACTAAATCCTATTTTGTTCTGTGCATTTGTAAGATGATGCAGGGTAACAATTTCTACTGG
>NW_005187541.1:155047-156343 GCF_000239375.1 Pundamilia nyererei | reverse complement strand
TCTGCGAATGTTGGCTTCTCTGGATTTACAGTCCACCTGTTTTCTGGCTTAAACACTTTTTAAAAACTCATGCTATTTTAGAAGTGATCTCAATTGTGTCATTTGAATAAAATGGTGTAGTCAGCAACACCGTGGGTATCAAGAATGTGACTTCGAAGAAACAGATTTATAATGTAAATACATCTACTAACAATGGGAATCTGATAAAAAAAAAAAAACTTAAACAAAACAAAGTCAAGTTTAAGAATAAAAAAATGTCAAAAACTTTGATACAAAATTGAAATGAACACTGACTACTTTAACTGCACTCTGAGTTTTTTAAACAGATGTTCTAAAAGTGCGACGCAGTCGAAGTTCAGGAGCAGGGAGAGCAACCGCCAATCATAGCTGTCAATCAACATCCACACAGCAGACAAAAAGCCTTCTTAAGCCTTCAAATCTTATTCACGCAGCAATCATTTCTGATGTGACACACTTTCTGCAGGTCCCAAATTTAGAAACTAAGGCCATGGTGACTATGTAAGAAAAAAAACTTAAGAAGGCTTGTTTAGTCAATGATTCTGGAGCCAGCATGTATTAGTTGTTAATGGGACTTCACCTTAAGGTTAAACATGAAACTGCAGTAGCTGTGGCTTTATGGAGACTAAAGGAAAGACTACTTCAGACCAGGGCTGCAGCCAAGTTTTCTTAAGAAGGTTTCTGAAGTGATCCTGAAGTATCTGTGTGGCAGCCAAAGTAAGAGCTGCTGGGATTCTATAAATCTATAAGAAAGGTGCTTCAGTTTCCTTTGTTAGCTCCTTTAGCAGAGGATACACTGGAGCATCCTTTATGATGGGAGAGGAAAGAAATACCAACAGCAGCCCGACAATTTGTTTTCCATTTCCTACTATAACCTGCTGATGTATTTTGAACCTTAACAATTGACTTTTTAGATTTTAAAAAACTCTCTAAATAAAGATTATGAGGTCAGTTAAAAAGACCAAAGTTACCATTAAATAATGGTCACTATAATTCACATTACATTAGTTAGTTCGTTGTAAATACTGAAAGACAGGGTTAGGGTTAGACAGGAGTTACACTGGCTCATCACTCCGGCAGGAAGAGAAAATAACAGGACAGGATCTCCGTTTAATTCCACTTCATACATATTACCTGGAAAATACAATCCAACCTTGGTAATGAAATGATATCTTTCTGTGGTATGTCCTTGTTAGCATCTATGAAACAATGATATAAGAGCACATGAGGGAAAATATCTAAGATGAGCTTTTTGTCTTTCCTCAGTTACTTCAGCCT
>NW_005187541.1:153079-154494 GCF_000239375.1 Pundamilia nyererei | reverse complement strand
ACGAAGGGGATAAATAGAATAAATAGGAATAAAAATAAAAATACAAGTGAATTGCACATTTAAAGTGTTTGTCTTCTCTTTCCTGTCCTCCAGCAGAGAGATGTCTACCCCTTCCTTAGCCTGGTTCTGCTGGACGGTCTATTCCTGTTAAAGGGGGTTCTTCTTTCCCACTTTCACCATTTACTTCTCATAGGGGTTCTTTGATTTTTTGGGTTCTTACTCTAATATTGCATGGTCTATACCAAACTAAAACACCTTCAGATGACTGTTGTTATCAACTGGTACTATATAATTAAAATTTAAGTGAACAAAGGACTTGGTATCAGCCATCTAAATATTATTTAAAGATATCAGTTGGTACAGGCTCCAGCCCCTTCTGATCCTCAGTTAAATTGGATGACAAAGTCGATATATGGAGGCATTGGACCACACAAAAAGATCAGTATGTCTGAAAGCTGAGCTGGGTGGTCCATTTCAGGGCAAAGGTGTTTATTTCAAACAGACACACTCAAATGCTGTGAAATGGTGGATAATGGTGCCTTATTTTCACACTTTCACACACCTGCGCAGTCACCTCATGAAGCAGGTGTGCTTTAAAGTTTGTAACTTTCTAAAAGTTAGAAGAATTTTTGGACATCCATCCAATTCCAATGTCGAAAAGGTGTTTCAGATGCTGTCAGACAGTCTAACGGTCACTTTGTTTGAAGCACACTGAGGTCTTCAATCTTCACTCGGGGGTAGTTTCCATTACCCGTCAGCTGGCCTATTGATTTGTTTCCTTCAGGTCACCAGTTCTATTAATCCACCCTACCCCCTCTTCTATCCTGATTCTGAGAAACAAGATCCTAAACAGCTCGAGCTGCTCTGTCCTCACATCGCCATGAGTTAACAAGCCACAACAAGGCAGATCCTCATTTGATGGCTGGCGCAACACCTTTGAGCAAACCTCACACCGGTAATAAGGTGCTCTTAACTGTCTGCAGCTCGACAGTGAATAGTACTAGCACAATATCCCGAGGGCCAGGACAGTTCTCTGGATGTGTTTGATAAAAGAGACAGGTAGGTGTGTGAGAGGATTTGTTTTTGGCTCCTGTCTAGCACCTCTGCTAATCCCAAGACTCTAATGTTAGCAGAAGCTGCAGGGAAAGAGCGGCTAGAAGCCAAATGCTATTGCTCAGCAAGGCTTTATAAAAACACAAAAATAAAGATATGGTACTTGGGTGTTGTCTGTCTTAGAGTCTGCCGTCAGTCGCGTGGCTGATCTTTAGTGAAATATGCTCATACGGTAACATACAAGATTATCATTCTTTTTTTTCTTTTTTTTCTTTTTTTGTGTCCCGTTTGGATCTTTAGCCATCAGAATTGTTGTCTTAAGGCCAAGAAAGATGCCAAGCGGATTTATTTTACCAAGTGGA
>NW_005187541.1:147003-151038 GCF_000239375.1 Pundamilia nyererei | reverse complement strand
TGCTCCTCAAAGCTATAACTGAAAAAGAAGAGAATTAAATTCATCATTCATCATACAAATGAGTTTATCCTCTGTCAGACCAATCAACACATCTCTTCCAGTTCCATTTTTAAACCCTCTTTCGTTTTTTAACTCTTTCCTTTTTTCCTCCTCATTCTGTTTGGTTACTAATCACAAAGAGCGCTGGGATGCTTTGTCTTTTTCTGGTTGCCAAGGGAACCTCATTGTCATCCCGAGTTGTTTGGTTTCCTCTCCAAAGGTCAATGACTTGTCTGATTGAATCACACTTTTCATGCAAATAGTCTTCTCTCGCCAGAGTTTCAGAAAAATTGTGAGGCAGATTTGGAATAAAACACACCCTGTCACATGAAAGTGACATGTATTCAGAGACTAAACTGTTGATGGCCACTGCGAAACACTGACATGATGTTTGATTCAGGGCATTCATCTATTAAGCAGCACAAGAAAAGTTGTTATTCCTTTATTTTTCTGACTATGGTTTGAACCATACTCTACAAAACACTGGTTCATTCTGCCATATACAACAGTAGGAAAAGTTCCTACTTCTACTGCTTACTCACTGTTTTATGTAGTAACATAGTGCCATCTCACTGCTTCAGTTATCTGTTCATTTTTCAGGATACCTCCAACTAACATGCCCTCCTTGATAACATGGAGGAATGAAAGCCATATGGGCCAAAGTGACCATATTTAGATGAAAATGTGGATTTCTGTTGCTCTAAAGACATTTTAACTTAGGAATCTATGGGACTGACTCACTGCCAAAGCCTCAAGTAGACATTAGATGACTTCCAAGTTGGGTTCATTTTCAGCCCTGATGTTGGGCCTTGGGAGCACCTTGAACTCTGTAAAGCTAGCCAATGATGCATAAACTAACATTATGCATAAACGTTATGACACTTCTGAGAAGCATAAATGTTGATTGAGTTCCCCCAGTTGGAGTGGATCAATCTCAAGTAGAAGAGCAGGGGACTGGATTAAAGCCAGTGGCCTCTAGTAATCTGTAGTAACCAACTAAAAACATAAAAGTTTTCCACTACGACTTATTAGTGGTAAAAACAATCAGTGCACATAGATAGTGATGCTTTTCGTGTACTCCATAATAGTTGCATGCCAGCTGTGCCATTCATGTGTGTTGCATGCCTTTGCAAGCAAAGGATTTGAAACATCTGTGTGAGGATGGAGCTTCTGGAGGGACATTCACGCACATTCCCCCACCACAAACACCGTGTCCCCTTTGATCTATGACGCCAGCACAGTTTCACCAAAGCCAGGACAAAACAGTGCAAAGTTAGCTCATGCTGCAGAGCAGCAACAGAGCTGCCAGTGGAATAATCTTCCTCCACCCATCCTAAAGTGATTCACTGATTCCTCCTGGAAACATCAGTGTGTGTGTGTGTGTTAAGGGCTTTATTCCAAAATGAGAAACGATCATTAAAAAGAATGGCAGAGAAGGTCTATATTTCACATTATTAATGGGAAGTGGGTAGTTTCTGTGCCAAAGTGGCAAATGACTATAATGGGAGCTTGATTGGGTTTTTTTGATCAATACCGATGATGATTTGATTTCTTGCCCAGGTGCTGAAAACAAAGGACACTATTCTTCTGCAGAAACAAATCTCATTAGTTGCATGAAGTCGTCTGTGACCATTAGAAACAGCAGTCCTGATTCAGCTGAATTATTCATTTGTCAGATGTTTTTGCAAGCAGAAGGTCCAAACTCAACACACAAAAACTGGACTCTCAATTTTCACCACGGATGGGATGGTGATTCTATTTTTTCTCTCTTTTTTTTAAGTAGAACTGTTGTCTTCATTTCTGACTCTACAAAGGTAGCTTTGAATGAGTCACAGTTCAACATAATCCTCCTTATGCTAATCTTATCCTTGGCCTCAGTGCCCATCACCTCATCCTTAGTCTAAAACAAGCTGTTTCAGCTGCTCCTACTTTTAATCTGATTCTGGTTGGTTTCTTCTTAAAAACAGAAGGTTTGAAGAGCAGGTGGGTGGGGCTTATGTGAGTTTCTCTGCCCATATTGAGGGTATCCACCTCTTTATTACATAATACAGACCAGTAGTAGCAAATTTTTTTAAAAAAAATAATTAAATAAATTAAAAAAAAAAAGACTATTTAGAGCGATTTGCAGTCTACGCTTTTACCATGATTGTTTTACCTCATTAAATAAACTTTGCTGGCAGCCACCATTTAAAAAACACATCAAAAATAAGTGTTGTGAATGAGTCTAGCTTTGTTTGTTTTTTGAGCTTTTTACATTTATTTTTCAAGAAGCCATAGACATTAGGTTCCTTAATATAAAAAAGGTTTATTTGGTCATACAAGCCTATTTTCATCTGCTTGTTCATAGCATATAGACATTATTAATAAAATGTGAAGAAATACACAAACAAAGACAATGTGATACCCACAACTTCCGATTACAGCTAATTTATGACATGCAGAGCTTCTGTTGTAAGCCCAACAGTTACAATATGGAGCTCAAAATGAGCAAAAAGATCCACTTTCAACTTCTTGAACTCATGCAGACATTTCATTCATATCTTTTGCTCTTTGTACAGTTTTAACACTCCATTTCCAGAGACGATAAATGCTTTTCTTCTTTCCTTTTCATTACATTTAAATAACTTCAGTGTTCACTGTCTGAATGCCACCGGCGAGCCTCTCTGCTCGCATTTATCTGGCGTGCACTTTTGTCATGTTAAATTACACAGTCCAGAGATGCAGAGTTGGAAGACTGACACCGTCATAAATTTAGCGGCTGTGATTCACTGTGGCTGAGCTGCAGAGAACAGAAAACAGTGACAGGATGACAACGAAGACAAGAGACAGCTGATGGTACGCTTCTTCTGTGGACGGCAGTCTGCAAAAAGAGGGCAACTGCAGGGTAGAGATCAAAAGCAGAGGAAAATAATTTATTTTTAAATACATGTATGTTAATGTTACACTGATGTGCTGCAGCAGTTTAATGATGTGACAGAATGATATTGTCCATCAGATGATGCAGTTCAATATGAAGTCATTTCCTGGCCTGAGTATGTGTATCCTTCAGGGAACTTGGACCTCCAACCTTTGACCCTGTGATGTAAATTTAACCAATATAAAGCTGCCTTTATATATTTAAAAAAAAACATGTAATTTTATGTGTTTTTTGTACCATTGTGTTGTAACTTCCATATAGAACCATTTTAGAGATTTCAGTACCCCAAATTTAAGATAAAAAAGTTTAGATTCATGCATGCATCTTCTCATTTTCATTTCTGCAATATGATATATGCAAGTCAAAGTGGAAGCCACCAAAGCTCAGATCCACACGTGGTCAAAATCAGTGAGAGGCAGTGTGAACTGTTGATTTAATTCTAATGCAATGAGTCTCATCACCTTCCTATGCAATGGTGCATGTCAGACAACTGACAAGATAAAATGCTCATTTAAATTTCATTCAGCACTGACTTTTTATACTCATAATATTTTAATCATAATTTGTAACCAAATGTGTAGTCAATTATTTAGTGTTTGGGCCTTTTCTTACTTTATCTATGACAAAAATGTTGCCCACCCCTGCTCTACTGGTACCAAATGGCTCGTACTACATCTACACAGTAAGTAAAATCTAATTGGACCTCCACCGCAGTGGTTGTGTGATTCTTTTTGTTTAAAGTTACACATGGATTTGCACATCATGAACAGAATACATGAACAGATACTAACATATTGGAGCCAGTGATTAGGGCGAGTGTTATGTCTGCATTGATCGATTGATTGATTGAATCTTTATTTTGAACATGTTGAAAAAAATACAACAACATAGAATTAAAAGAGACAAATGAACAAAGCAAAACAAAAGGAAAACGAGCAACCACAACTCCAAATAACTTTCATGTTCAAAAAGGAGCAGGAAGAAGCATAAGCTTATTTAATCCCACCCCTAGACTACAGAAATACCTCCTTGCAATTACATTATATGTCACATGTATATTTTTTTTAATTATTCTTTTT
>NW_005187541.1:134899-145714 GCF_000239375.1 Pundamilia nyererei | reverse complement strand
CCTCCTTCTCCCCAGTCACCTCCTCCAGCCTGTCCAGGGGAACACCAAGGTGTTCCCAGGCTAGCCCAGAGATATAATCTCTCCAACGTGTCCTGGGTCTGCCCCGGGGCCTCCTCCTTGTGGGACACATATTTATTATATCTAAATAGGTACATTCAATAGATGGTCCAGTGGTTAGAATTGTGTCGACTGGAGATCTCATAACAGAAGAAGCAGAAACACCTGTAAAAGATTTGTATGGGAATACAACAGGCTTGTGGCTAAAATCGGTCCTTATGACAAACTCTACAACTCACTGGTTCATTAGTAGGGGTGGAGGTTGGTATTCAGTTTATAAAACTGGAATTACATTTTTTTTTAACCTTTGACATCCACTACGATCCCTGTGAACCACTTAGAGTAACATTTCAGCCACAAGATAAAGGAGCATAATTTCACAATCTAGATGATGTTAGCTTTCAGTTTCAGTTCAGGCTTTTTGAATCTTTTTTCACCTGATAGTTAAATAGGTGAGAAGTCCAAGTGTGTAGATATGAATGCATGTTGCTGGTGACCTGGTGGATGTTAAGAGGTTAATGCAGTGGCTGATCGGTGTACACGGCTGTTTCTTTATGATACGGTGAGTAACTCTGTAATGATTGTTCACAGGGGTCCATTGATGTGTAGAATAGTGAATGCACAGATGAGAAAGGATACTGATCTCCATTCTCAGTCAAACCCTTCTCTGTATAGCCGCTGCTATTGTGCTGGAGCTGCTGTTATTATTACTATTATTCTCATTCAATTCAGGAAAACTAACCACAGAAGTCTGCTTCAGTCCCTTTTTCTCAGAGCTGCAGCTCCTGAGCTGAGAACAATGCAGCCGAGCACCGAGGAGGGGAAGCGTGGCTGTATTTACCTTCACCCACCATGCCAGCTTCCTGCTTTTATGCCCACAGGCTGCGTTTGTCGAGTATTGTTTAGATACAATGTCGCTGTTCATCGGAGGCTCAGCCGTCAGCGCTGAAGTTTCTGTTAGTTTTCTCAGAGTCAGACACATAAGCTCAGGTTAGCTAAACAAATTCATCCTGCTGCACACAGCAAGTTTCAGCCATTCAGCGCTGAGACAGACTGTTTCAGGTCAGATCTCTTCAAAGGAAATCAGGATTAGATGCATCTCTCTCTCTCTCTGTGAATTGTAAAAGTCAAGAGCAAGAGTCGCTCTCATAAACTTTTCAGACGGGGTCAGATAGCACTGAGCGAGGTGTCAGTGAGTCAGGGAGAATATTACTGCACTCCCTTTGACACTAATGCATCTCCAGAGGTAGGAGTAAGCATCACCGTGCTCCACTTCAAAGACAGTAAATAGAAAATCTGTAAGGAGCCTCTGAGATTTCGTGACATGAAGACAATACTTCAAAGTCAGGATGCTTCCAAATTTGTTGTGCATCTTGAGCCACAAGATGAAGATCACTCTCAGGTATAAAAGCTTTTCATGAATAAATGGGTTGTAACAAAACTGTCAGATGTGCAGTTATTTTGCCCCTGTGAAATCTAAAATGTCCAGGCTAAAACATACCTGAGTGAGCTCAGGGCCCAGCTCATGTCAACTTAATTTAATGTCTAAAATTGCTGGAGCCAAGAGGTGCATGGGCAGCAGAGGCTTCTAGTGAGAGAGTAAGATCTTATTTTTCTCGATACTTGCTACTCATTCACACTGCTGTTTCTCTAAATTATTTCCATCCTGTCCAATAATACTTAACCCTCTGATGTCATGATCAGTGATGACCTGAAACCTGACCAGAATATGTCATTTTTTTTAAGTATTAGGGGACAAAAAATCATTCTGGCATTTATAAAAACAATCATAGGGTTATGGTTAGTGCAGCAGCTCAGGGCTAAGTTTGAGGTAATCCCCAAAGATATCTAAAACCTCAGGGGGATGAGTTTACTCCTGTGTCAATTATTTCTTTAAACTCTGATAGGAAAATGGGACGTGACATGTGCTGGTGTTTTCAGTTTGCTGATCCAGCTACGTTTCAACCTATAGTCGTACGATCTGGGTAATAATCGAGTAAAGAGTGAGATCATTAGTATAAACAGATGAAATGAGTTTTCTTATTAGGCTGTCTCGGCTTAGCATTGGAGAGAGGATGAAGAGCACAGACAACCAGAACGCTACTCCTCCATGTCAAAGGTGAGGTGGTACAGGCATCTGTTTAGGATGCCTCCCTGTGGAGGTTTTCCAGGCACACACAGCTGGGAGAAGACACTGGGGTAGACCCAGAATCCGCTTGAGAGATTATATATCTAGTCTGGCCTGGGAATGTGACAGGATCCTGCAGGAGAAACTGGAAAATGTTGCAAGGTTGAAAGCTGTTTGGAGAATCCTGCATGACCTGCTGTCACACAACCTGACTTTAGATAAGTGGAAATGATGGAAGGATGAGATGGATGTTGAATTTGGAATTTCTTTGAGCCTGAATATTTATGTGTATTAACGCAGATTAAAATAAACCTGATTTTTCAGGTATCCTTATTATCAGCTCTTAACTGTGTGACAATCCACTGCAGTGACCCATAGGTCCCATTATATTAAAGGCACTAACAGATTAAATACATTGAGGTGTGGGGGAAGGAAGGAAAAGTAATTGAGGTGTGATTAAAGTCCCTCTACAGGCTGCGGTTTATTAATGTGTCACTTCCAATAAAACTCTCCCTATTCAGATTTTGGTCGTCATGGAGATCTCAGTCACTCCTGAGATGGTGACAAAGGTTAGAGTGGCGGTGTGTGATTCCTGCCGCTCGGAGACAGACTGTAACTGCATTTCTGCCACTCAGCCTCAAGATCTTTTTTTTATTATTATCATTATTCGATCCGTCACTTTTCAGAGGCGAATCTGACGCTGTCTGAGAGGAACATCCATCCTCTCAGGCATTTATTTTCCTGTAAGAGAACAGCTTTTAGCTCTAAGTCCATTTCCTCATTTCTCTACACTTGTCGAAATACAACAAAGAAACTGTGCGACAACCTCGGAGCGATTTCTTTATGCTCCCGGCTTTGAAACTGCACAGAAAAGTTAAGAGATGTGATCATAAAGGTGTAATATGGTGCATTGAAGGGTCAAGACTTATTTTTATTCAGCAAAACCTTGAATGAGAAATCGAAGCAGCTCCTGGTGAATTTTTACAGCTTTCAAAAGATGGTTTTATATGAGTCTCAGCTTGTTTCACTCTCCTTTCTGACTGACTGACACTGGCTGTGATAGAATCATAGAATAACTCAGGGTTTATTAATGGGCTTTTTTCATGTGGATCACAAGCGGTTTATCTAACGCTGACAACAGAAAACTCCTACTGGGGTGAACTGGCATCTCATTCCCGATTTTATCATTGTTATTGTATCAAAAACTACTAAATAAATCATTGAAGAGGCTTGAACAGGTGATTCACATATCTTTAAGCAACAGTGTTTAAGAAGGCTTGGTGGGAATTTTCAGCTATTCTTCCAGGAACAAATTGTGTTGTATTCCTAATATTTCTTCTTCCTCTTCCTCTTCTCCTTCTTTTTTTTTTTTTTTTTTTGCATTGTTATAGATATTCAGGACACAGCACCACAGTATTTTCTGTTCTATATATGACAGAGAGACTCATATCTGATTTTACAAGCCTTTATTTCCTCTCAGTTAAAGTGGACCTATTCTGCTCATTTCCAGCTGCTGATTTTTACTCTTCTGCTAGAGCAGCTTTGCACGGTTCCCGAATATTAATTTTTCATCTTACACTGGACCCTGATGCATCCCTTAGCTTCATTATCTGTTTGAAACAACCTATTATAACTCCTCTATCCTTAACACAACCACTTATTGGCAGCTTATACATCCACCTGCTATGTATGTATAAAATATATCTTTAATTAACTCTAAAAAAGCTGTGACAACGGGTTTTTTTTTTTTATTCTCAACCTGTCCAAGGTGCACCACACCTCTACCCTTATAACAGCTGAGATAGTTTCCAGCCCCCTTGCAACCTTGAACAGAAGACAATAGATGGATAGAGGTTGTAAACATGTTTATTTCTGCTATAAAGTTGGACATTTTAACATAGGAGTCTAAGGGGACTGACTCACAGCTGGAGCCTCTGGTGGACTTTGGAGGAACTGCATCGTTTGGCTTTATATTTGTATTAGAGGCTGCTGCTTCTAATTACCACTAAAAGTACCAGATGACTTTTTTTGCTCTGATGATGAAATGGAAAACTAAATCACAGCAGGGTTTATGATTCATGGATCAGTGCCAAATCTCATCTATTAAGAGACACAAACAACTGATGAAAAAGGGAAAAAAAAATCTAATTTATGTCTGCACTTAAGAAAAAAAATAGGAAACTCAAAAGTCATTATCCTGTAAGCCTCTGGGGACCACGAATGTCTATAAAAAAATAATGAAAATCCATCAAACTGCAGTTCATTATTTGCCTAGAAAATGTGTAAAGGCCCACATAAATAAAAGTCAAATAAAAATAGTGTCAATGCATGTATACTATTGATCTTTTCACATTATTAGCAAGTATTTAAAAGATCTAACAACACTTGTAGGCTGAAAAGGGGACACAGAAAGTCAAATAAGTAGTGAGTAGATGAAAGCACTCATGAGCCGCTCCACATCACTGTGGGAAAGGAGTACCTTAGAGGTTTTCTGTTAAAACTAGGCTCCACAGGAATTCTCTGCAGCAGCTCTTCAAAGTTAATACTGGAGCTTGGTATGACCTCAGTGTTTTGAGGAGAAGATTGCTGATTAATAGCAGGGATTAATTGTTGTTCGGGGCTGTTTGGTAAATGGTTTTCTTCAGGGTTTTTTTGGTGTCATTGTTTAATCAAAATTCCCTCTTTATCCTGAAAATCATCTGATTAAAGTTCCCCTCCCTGAAATGACAGCAAGTTCTATTTGTGTGCATGAGCGGGGAATATCCAGGCCAACACACTGGCATGCATGTAACTGGAAGTATGTTATCAGACCCTCTTTGGGGGTGAAGTCACTTCCTGCTTCTCCTTCCAGCCCCGAACGTCAGATAACAGCACCCACTCTCAGCCTCATAAGAGTTTGTCCATACCAGGAAATGGCACAATGGACAAACCCATTAGCTTTCAGATGGGGTGGCGCAGGGGCACGCCAGCCTGTCACACGGTCCAAAATAAGTGTCCATTACATTTCCCATTCTTTATGATATAGCGTTTTTGTTTTTCTTTTACTCCTGTACTCAGCAGTACTGGTTGATGTGGAGCTCACTGGAAAAGCCATCAGTGGCTTTTCGTTTCCTGGCCACCCGTAGGTGTGTGTGCATGTGTGTGTGTGAGTGGGTGAAACGTTTGCGTTGTGAGGGCTGATAGATTATTCAGTGTGTGTAGGAAGGAAGTGTGATTGCTCTGTGTAAATCATTTGCTGCTGTGGTGACAGACAGGAATGCTTTTAGGCCAAAGTTGGTGACGTGTGTGCGGTCTGCGCATGACTCACCTCTGGACAGCTGTTGTGTGAAAATGATGACCAGTGTCACCAGCATAAATTGTTTCCATATATGTTCTGCAAATAGAATTGATAAATGGAATCAAAATTACATTTCATTTCAGCATCTTTAGGGGCATTTATATCACTGTTTAGCCAATTGTGATGCTTTTAAATGAAAATAAAGAGGGTATCTGAGTGCAAGTGTGTTGTGTTCGGAAATGATTATATTTCTTAGCTCCCAAGTGTTTTGCCAACTACTGCATACTAATATTGTTTATCAATTTGATTCTAATCACAGATCTTTAATCATCAACAAATGGCTATTTAGCTTTTAGCACAACACAGACTCCAATAAAAACTGCACGTTAGGACAAATAGCAAAGACTTCTGTCTTTATATATTCTGTTAGCCATAGCGGTTATTACTTAAGTCAGCTAACTGATTACTTGATATGCTGGGTATCAGGTCATTAGGTCATTCTAGCAGGTAAGCTAATGCTAGCCAGGAGAAACCCAGTTACATCTACTGAAGCTCTGCTGGTCAAAAAGGATCTGAACTAATGCCAGAAGAAAAGTACAGTCATCAGCAAGATGTTTGATTCATGGAGGGATCACTTGGTTTTAAGGATAAATTACAGTCATCAGCTGTTTCTTTGCTATATGTTAGCTAAGACTAGCTTGAAAGCAACACAAACACAGTCATCTTATGTTGCAAAAGTACTGTGTTGAGTCTATAAGTTCGGCTAATTCATCAAAACTCAAGGGCCTAATCGTGTTTGTAAATTAGCTTGCAGTTTTCAACCTACTTAGTTAAAAGATTTATAAAGTGTAGGCAAGTTTTATCATCATCATCACCTTCAGGTCACTGGTGTAGAGAATTTAGAGCAAACATGACACAGCTATTTCCATTGGGTGAGTATCCAACCTTCTAAAGTTAAAGTCACCATTGACAATATCAATCCTTCAGTTGCATGGAGGACTGTGATGTCACCGCTAACCTACAGTACATTTGTCAAGCTACATCACTGCTGGGATAGAATGTTCAGGGGTTACTGCTAGTAGGTAGTAGCTGCTAGCTAAACATCATACACCCTTCACAGTTGCTGAGGGTGTTTGCTTGCTAATATTCCAGTTCAATGAGACCCACCTAATGGCAACAGAATAACAGGAAATTGAAAACTGAAAAGTCAAAATTGCCCGCTGATATGAATGGTTGTCCAGACCTGTTCAGAGTGTACTCTGTCTCTCAGTACTAAGGCAGCTAGGATAGGCTCCAGCCTAAAAGGTTAAAAAGAAATGGTTCAAATTATTTAGGTTTAGTAGACTTTTCCATTTCATTTTTTAGTTTTTGGTTTACTTTTATAATAGACCTTTACACATCATTAACCACATGTTAGAAAGGCTTTCCTGCCAGAGAGATCACACCATACTTTGATCACTTCTACATTTACACACTGGGACACAAAAGGCCAGGAAAGAAAATGTGTGCAGATAGAAAAAGGCCTTACATTAGTTCAGCCTTTCAGCTGAGTGAGGCTTGGATGCCAGTGTTTGTGATGCACTAATCCCCCATGTTTAGCTCTGTAAATGAATCCATAGGATAACGCACAGCGCAGCCATTTATAGCTTTGTACAGTGACTGCAGGGGGAAGCTTTCAAAAGTCTGTGCCTCCAGGTTCATTGACGATCAAGCCTACATTTAAGATCCAGTGACAGGCACATCACTCATCCTCCACGCAGCATCTCATGAATATGGATGCTCAGCTCAGCTTGTTAGCACTCTCGGTTGTACAGGTGAAGTGCACATGTGGAGGCTTTTACAACCAAGCGGCTTACCCCAGTGGAATAATCAAACATGGCTGAGGACGAGTCTCAGGGTTAGGTGGAAAGGAGCTCGACACTGCTGGTCAACACGCCTTCAGCTGCTGAGAAGTGCGCAGATCCTCAAGGGTTACTTCGGTAATTCCCCTGTCTGCTCAATGCAAATCAGCTCTCAGCAGGCAACAAGCTGTTTATGACTGTCTTGTTTTCTAAGAGATTTATTCTGCATCAGTTTATACCGAAGCATTTATCACAGCATCTGTCACGGGCAGCTTGAAATTGGAGGCTTGTTATGATGTCAATACTTTAACAGTCTTATTAAATCTCATATAAGGCGGAGTTAAATTTAGATCCATCAGCGTGAAGGGTTTTTTATTTTTTGTGACAAACTTGCAGCTTTGAATATCTCAGCTGTGAGGTGACACGCAGGAATAAAATTGCTTCTTTTATCTTCCATGCAAACTGAATAAATGTTTTTTTTTAGCATGTTTGAGATATGAAGCTGTGTCTGATCCAGTTTGTACTGAGTTTGTCCTAATTGCCTCTAACTATGAGCTAAGCTGTGCTAAATGCGGAATAGTCTGACACAAGTGATAAATCGTCAGTCTTGTAAACTTCATTGATGTTAAATATATATTAAAGGATAAAGAGACAGCTCGCACTGAAATCAAACAGACATATTTTTCCTTTTACCTGATGTCCTGCTTTTCCTGTTTTAGTGTGAGTCGACCAGTTTTGGAGCTATCGATATCACAGAGATCAATCTTCACTTGCCTTGTGGTGCTTGCATAAAATGATCTGGTTACGCCAAAAGTCTACAAACGTTGATGTGAGTTCGGTGTAAGAACTAACTACCATTAGCACAAAAGGGGAGTGGGGATGGGCCATTATTTCTTTTACATTCTGTCATGCTGTCAAGACTAGTTGGAGGGGGTTCTGTCTGCACGTTGATATGGATGCAGAAGATAGACTCCCACAAAAACAAATTGTGAGGAAGCAGCATCATGTAGGGACTGAGTCAAAATTTCAGGAGGAAGCATTTTTATCACCACAAAGGATACAGCAATCTGTTTGTTGGGCAAAGAAAGTAGTCTAAATGAGAATGGAAATTATCCTTTCATCCATTTGTTTTCTGATGTTTGTGTTTGTGTTTGTGTTGAGAGCAGTTTAAGTATAACTGCCGAGATCATGTTCTCCTGAGCTACCTCCTCCCAATCTTCTGGTGGTACATCGAGGCATTCCCAAGCCAGCCAAGAAATATCCATGAAACACCTCACCTATGAGGGATCCTATCTAGATGTTCAAACCTAGTATGAAACCTCAGCTAGCTGCTTTCAGTGTTGAGGAGCAGCAGTTTACTTTAAGTTCCTGCTGCATGACTGAGCTCCTCACCCTATCTCATAAGGGTCCAAACAATCTTCAGTGAAACCCATTTTTATTCCTGCATCTGCGCTGCGATTCTTTTGGCCAATACCCACAGCTCGTGGACTTCACTAAGGGCAGGAATGATTCACAGGGACGAGCATGTTGGGGTCACTGTTTTGCAGTGTTTGCAGAGTCACTAAATTACAAATATTTTAATAGACTGCCTAACACAGCGATGTCATTCACCATGGCTAAAATCTTTTCTGTGAGCCTCAGTGGTCCTCGCTGCGTACCTTGTTCAACTACTTCTCCTTTTGCTGATGTGTTAAAAAAGGAAATATTTTCAAGAACACTCACTAACAATACATCTACCTTAGACTTCACCTCTATTAACCCTAATTCTTGCTGCTATTGCTGCTGCTGCAAACATTAAAAGCAGAGTTTTGCCCTGACCCTGCATAAAAATCCTGTATAATATAGTTTTTGAATAAAGTTTTTTATGTCTGATTTGACTGAAGTGTCCTGGCATTTTATCACACTATCTGTATTTAATGGTTGTGTCTGCCAACAGCTTGATTACTGCCTGCTCTTTTTGGATTGTGAGGTGTAAAATGTACTTTTTGTGAGATGTTGTGCTTTATGATGGTCCAAAGGAGTGAAGGAGAGTTGTTCACACTCATCCTCATGCATGCGTGACCTCTGTTCCACACAGTGAGCCGTGGCGCTTTGCAGGTGGATCATCATCAATCATGGATGAAAAATTGTCTCTTTTTTCCCCTGTCCCTCCCAGGCACTTGACCTTTCCCCAGACTTTTTTCTCTGGGATTTCTTCCTACTGTGATATCTTAATAAAAGATAAAGAGATCTTCTCAGTGCTGAGGAAGAAATGCCCTCCAGAGAGCACACATATTATATATATACCAACAATCTGAGTCAAGGGATATAACAGCACTCAGAGGGATGTCTGCATGTCGAAATGACTTTCCCAGGAGAATCACATGACAGATCTCACCAGCACCACCATGTGTTCTCTATTACTAAGAACAACTTGGACAACCAGATGCAATTTACCAAGAATAATATCACCAGGGACTTGTTTATATAGTTTTCCAGTTGCAAATGCTCTCCATACGTTACTATGCATCTGACATTATATTGTATGAAATATTTGATATTATGCCAACAACACAAATATGTTCCAGAGGTCCAGTTCAGCTAATTAGCTGAGGTAAAGCCTAGCAGCTAAAGCCACTTGTTATGCCATAGAAGTGGCAGATGTGGCTACAATTTAGCTTTCCATCACCAGTGTGTGAATGTGTGTGTGAATGGGTGGATGACTGAATGCAGTGTAAAGCGCTTTTGGGTCCATAGGGACTAAGTAAAGCGCTATACAAATACAGGCCATTTACCATTTATCATAGATGTGTCAGTCAAAGAGGCCACACCCATGATAATGCAAATTATAAACCTTAATAAAATTCAAACGGGTGAGTTTATTGTTAATGGGGAAATCAGCTATAGACACCAAAGTATATTTTGTTTGTTCTTTAACATTAGTCTTGGGGATCTGACTGACTGACTGCTGGAGGCAGCCTCAAGTGGACTTTATTGGAACTGCAATTTCTAACAGCTGCTTGATCAAAATGTAAACTGTCTGGATTGAAATGAAACATTTTCAGGACACTGACAGTGATTTCTGTGAAGGCTTGAGTATTTCCCCTGAGATGACCCGCAAATAACCTGAAGTAGCCACTTTGCCCTCCTCGTTCTGCAGTAGCCTCTTCCCCATGGAGACACTGCTCCCCGTTTGCCCCGTACCGCTGTGAGCTGGCCTGCTGTGGCCTTCTTCCTGTGGAGGAGTAGCGCCTGAGAAGCTGGCAGGGCTTCCCATCTCCTGCACACCGGGGCCAGACAGAAGCAGCTTCTCCCCCAAGACAGCACTCAGCATGCAGGCAGAGCCTGATGGGCTGTACCTCTCCTCCCTCTTTTCTCCTGCTTCTTTCCACTTTTGGGAGTAATCCTGGCTTGGCAAGCAAGCTAAAGGCCAGACGGGGCGTAAAACATGTTACAACAAAATGTATTGGAAGATGTGGGGGGGATTAATTCGTACCTGTCGTACCTGTCTGCTTCAGTAGCGCGGGGGGGGC